>NW_024038861.1:630000-1030000 GCF_016077235.1 Cyprinodon tularosa | reverse complement strand
CTGATGAAACAAATTGAAAATTCTTGGGTCGACCAATCAGGATCTTGGGATGCTGTTAAGGAGATGAAAATATGGTTCACCATGTGTGATATAAGCTGTGAACTATGAAGGATAAGGTGTGATAGTCTGGGGTTCTGTTGCTGGATCCAATATCACTCACTAGTACAGAGTAAGAGGCATGCTTAACCAAAATGACTGTTTACAGTAGCATGCAGTACCCTCTGGTATGCATTTCCATGGTCACGGATTCATCTTACAGCAACATAATGAACCAAAGCACGGGTCCAAGGCATGTTAGAACTACTTCAGTGAAAAAAAGAACAAGATGGTAAGCTTAAAAAGATGGAGTAGCTAGTAATCCTGTGGACATAAACCCCACTGAGCTTGTTTGGGAGGAATGGGAAGAGTGGAAACAAAGGAAAGTAAAGGTACCTTGGATTTTTGGAAACTTCTTCAACAGGAAAGTAATATCATTAATGTTAAACCATCTTGAGGTCAAGGTTTTCCTTTTGCAAATCAAAACACGATCATCCTAAGATAATTAGGCAAGACAATTACAACAATCAACATTTTTTTTTGTAGTACAATATTGCACAGTGAGCAGTAGATGCTTGAGTTTTATTTGATTCAATTATTTTTATGCTTCTGTCAATATCTCGTAATTAGAAATACTAAGGGAATACTTTAGTTAAAAAAGTACCTCATTTTTGAAATATTATTGTAGAGAAAGGACCTTAAATCAAGAAAAGTATCACTGTGTGACATCGAAAATGGGTGAGTTAGAAGAAAAAGACTCTTTTTTTAACCACTTACTCAATTCAGATTCTTTAGAATTATTCAGATTTTACTTGTTAATAGCACTCCGCATGGCATTCTATTTTGTGTTTGTTGCCTCAACATTGAGTGTAATTACCTTAGAGTACATACTGCTGGTGGAAAAACAATAAAATGTTCCAATGCAGAATTTATATTTTTATTTATGTATCTATTTATTGGAGTGTTTATCATATAACAGCACTTTCCAAGTTCAAGCAAAAATATAATTCACATAATCATGATTAAGAGAGCTCTCAGTCATTCAGTCAGCAAGTCAGTCTGTCTGTCTGTCTGCCTGTGTATTTCTCTAGTTAATCAAGAAAAGGTCGCTTGAACTAATCAAAAGACCAGTGAGTGTTGACTGTTAATTTTAATGATGAACATCAGCTAAGCCATACAGTAAGTTAATTATGGTAATTACCAAAACATGTGGTGCTCATATGTGATATTAACTAATTTAAAAAGGGGTTTAATAATTCACATTGCTTTCCATTGATGAAAACCAAATATTTCCACTTAAATGAAAATAATAAATTAAAAATAAACAATAAAAACAAAAAGCTGAGGTGTTAAGGAACTGCTTTAATCACAGCCTTTGACTCGTCTGCAGCGGGTCTGTATCTCATCTTTCTCTTGATAATATGCTGTGTGAAGTTTTAATGCAGAGTATAAGAAGCCTTTTTTTTCATTTTGAGATTATTTTTTGAAAATGTTTATTTCTCACTGAGAACAACAGTAACATTAACAACAGTAAGAGAGGGGGAGTGGTGGTCTAGTGGTTAGTGCACACTGCTCCCCAAGGGGATGTGTTAAATGCAGAGAGTCACAGTGTAATGGCAATAAAAGCTGGGGAAAAAAAGATCATAAATGGTCACTGGTCAGTTTGTGGCAAAAAGAGAAATAACAAAGAGTGTAATTAAAAATGTATATAAATTGTTTCCTCCTCATCATGATTTCTATTAGGGATGACTTAGCCTCCTCTTACCATGTAACATATTGGCAATACATCTGTCTAAAATACTAAATTACTATTTTTATAATTTCTCACTATGTTTCTATTTTACTTTTCATCAATGCTATCATAATAATTATTGGTAATAATTTGCAATGTTCTTGAATACACTAAAAATGTTCTGTTTTTGTGTTGAAGATATATGCTAATGCTCCAATGAAAGCCATTCATATTCATCATTCACTGTACATGTTTAGGTACATGTTTAGTATTACTTAAAAATATTTAATTTAATAATAACTTTAAACAATTTTTAGCATGATTTTGAAAATAACATTTGAAATTATGAGTATATGTATATTTGAAATTTACATATACTCTATTTCTATCATTCAGGGTATATATATATATATATATATATATATATATATATATATATATATATATATATATATATAATCAAATATGACGTACTGTTTTAATCAAGCCATAATTTTACATATCTAATGATCTCCAATATAAACTTAGATAAATCCACAAACTAGATACAGAACTATGGACCATAAGTTATTGAAATTTTTTAGACATCCGATGTACAAGTATCTAGTCAGCAGTTTTTCCCATGGTTGTATTTTCCTTGTGTTGAAAAATATCCTATTTTCTTTGGTCCTATCTAACATCTACTTCATCAAACAAAGAATTCCACATATGAATGAGTATTAAGCTAAAAGCATCTATCCATCCATCTCTCATTGCTTGCCTTTCAGAGTCAGGGAGGTGCCTAACCTCAGCAGTCTATGGGTGAAGACTGGGGCAAACCTGGGCAGGTTGCAAGTCCATTGCAGAGCAACACAGAGACACACAACCAAACACATTCATACCCAAGGGTATTTTAGAAACACCACTTAATACAGTAGTCATGTTTTTGAACTGTGGGAGGAAGCTAGCGTACCCAGGAAGAGCCCATGCATGCATGAGGAGAACATGCAAACTCCATCCAGCAGGATCCAAGGTCGGGAAGTAACCCGAGTTAAAATCTCGTGAATCAAGAATACTTTTAAGATAATCTCTGTAACCTTTTGTACTGTAATACAATAAAAAAAACAGAAATGCACAATTGAATGATACCTCTAAATAATTATGATTTGATGTCTGCTCTGCCTTATTTCTGTACTCATGCCGTTGTAGTGAAAGAAGCTAAGAAAGGATGTTTCAGAGCTTCTTCCACTTCACTCTGCTCAAGAGGCCTGACCCCAAGGCCTTATTACTTAAGAGGTTTGCTGGTTTACTTACGCCCCAAGGGAGACAGCTGACACTTTGAATGTTTGCTGACTAACATAAGACTCTTTTTCTTTTAAATCAGGGTCTACAAACACCTATTACACACCTAGTTCCTGTATTCTGTCTCAGTGTTGGATAGACGGCTAATTATACAGCGTATTATGTCAAGCATAAACGCTCATTTGAGGTTGCAATTTTCTCTCTTTAAGGTCCAGTTTGGAAACACCTGCTACTGTAGCCTCCTTTAATTAGTGCGACAAAGAAAAGATTTGACTGCAACTAATATTGACTTGAGCTTCCGTGGGTTTATGCGTGCATGGCTGTGAGTGGGCACTAAGTGTTACACTTTAGTATGTGTACTTCCACAGGCTGTATTCTGAGATAATTGCAATATAGAGGTGCTTTTGTGCCAATGCAGCTGGTGAATACTGATACAGCTGCACAGATAAATGGTATTATTTCAGAAGCTATCACAGGTATAAGTTCAAATGAAAGCAGAAACAATGATAAATTTTTTTTTTTGTTTCTCTGTGAGGATACATTTAACAAACCCAAATTCTTTAAAACTGCTCAAGATGTGCTGGTCGATTTACTTCTGTCAAATTCAGCTTTTTTTTTTAGTTTGCTGGCCAGTACTTAATCAGCCTGCAAAGTGATTTCATCCAGCAATCCAGCTGAAAGGTCAACTTCCTTCTCCAGCACAAGAGATGCACAACTTATTGACCTTTAGATCTGCATCCAGCCCAGAGATTCTTTTACAACTGCAGCATATTTGCTTGAAGTTGTTGTTTAAAGAAAAAAGAACGTGATATTTAATGGATATCAAAGCTGACATGCATTTCTCAAAGTAAAACACCATTAGCATTCACACAGTTTTCCATATACAGATGAATATGTCAAGAATAGAATATTTTAACTGGCCTCAAAATGCAAACACACACAGAAATAAGACAACTTCATTTAAGATACAAACTATGTTTATCTGAAAATATTCCATTTCAATATTTTCTATTTCTCATCAAATTCAATTAATATGCATATGTAAATAGAACCGTTTATCAATAACATTGACAACTACATATATGACTTCATTTTACCAGAGTGATGTTCTCTGTGTATTTTTAAGCATTAGGCTGTGATGCTCTCAAGTAAGAGCTTAAAAGGAAGCAAGATGAAGCACAGTGTGGTGAGAAGATATACAGTAATTCTGCTGCTGTGACATTTTCATATAATCCTTCCCAAATACCATCAGAGACCAACGCAGGGAGGGTAGGAGGAAGAGGAATGGAAGGCATTTCTCCCACAAAATTGCTTAGCGTGACAGAGTGAAATAATCTCATAATAATACTTATTTCTCATGTACATTACAGTATGTTCCTGTAAATGTCAGTAAAGAGGATTGAATTTAGATGAAAGAAACCCTAATGTCATTAATTATCCTTAAATAACGAAATAATTTAGTTATTAGAAGATTATGGTTATTTACCAACATAATACATCAACGGCAATAAGCATTTAACCTTTATCTGCTATAAAAATAAATCTTACAAATAGCAAAGATTCATCTCAGATTTCAGCTGATGACTGTAATGCAGCAATTTAATGTCTTACCAGCCCTGATCAGTGGGTCAGACACTAAAACTCAGACCTTTTCTTAAACAGCCAAACCGAACACTACCAGGTCACTCTGACAATAATAATTTACGATTTCAAACTTTTAACTTGAGAAAGAAAACTCTAAGCCATTTTCAGTACAAAGGAGATATTTAACATGAAGTTAAAGCAAAAAAAGGTGTTAAAAGTTTCAAGAAAGGAGACAACATTCTTTAAAGTCATGTTGCTGCTCATCTAGGATGCCACATTCGGAAGAAAGTCTTACTGTAAGCAAATAAGTGTAAGTCGAGTAAAATACATTATACTCTATTCTTTACAAGCTGAATCATGTTAATCATGTCATCCAGGACAGAGTGGAGGTGGTGGAGAAGCATAAATACCTTGGTGTTCACCTGGACAGCAACCTTGAATTGAGACACAACTGTGAAGCTGTCTACAAGAAGGGATGGAGCAGACTTTACTTCGTAAGAAAGCTTTGGTCCTTCGATGTTTGCAGCAAGATACTACATATCTTCTATAAATCTGTTGTGGAGAGTATGATCTCTTCTGCTATCACCTGCTGGAGTAACAGCACCAGAGCAAATTCCCTAAAAAAGCTGAAAAAGCTAATAAAGAAGGCCGGCTCTGTTCTAGGAACTGCTCTGAAGCATCTGGAGATTATTTGACAAAGGTTAATTCTTCATAAAGCGAAGAACATTATTGACAACAGCAAGCATTCTCTTCATAGGTTTTTGAACAACAACAAAGTGTCTTCAGTCTTCAGTTACAGATCCGGTATTAGAGTGACCAATACAGAAGTTCCTTCCTGCTTACTGCAGTCAGCACTTACAGCAACTAGTTTAAAATAAATAGATAAATAAATTAGAGGCTACTGCAATAATTTATCCCCATTTAGGATTACTAAAGCATTTTTGAATTGCAGTACTACAATATCTGCAGCAACTTTTTAAACTCATGGATCTGAAATTGACCGTAAAAACTTCTGATCAGTGAACCTCTAATAAGTATGCATGCATTCTTCTTTAATCCCACAAATCATGGCTACCTATCTGAACAAAGCAAAGGAAAAAATCTATTGATGGAGCATGCATCCTTTAATATCCATGGCCAACTTAAGCTGATTTTTAAACCTCTCTTCCTGTCCTTGCTTTCCATCTTTGGCTTGAGATTTAGGATAGAGTTTCCCTTCTGAAAGCAGAGGGACAGGCACACAGTCTTATTATCCCAAGGTCACACACGCACTGGCACAAACATACACACATGCACAAGCTGACAGGCCACCTCGGAAAAAGGAAAATAACTACAATGGGCAATTTACCCAGAACAGACAGGGATGACGGCCAGGACACAGATTTGTGTGTGCACGCACACAGTGACACTAGCGCATCTACACAGCTGGGCCTCAGGGCCAAGGTTCTGGCAATGCATCATTACCCTCCCTTGGAGGTGATTTCATATCCCAGCATGCATTTCTCATGTGGAGAGGAAATTACCCCTGGGCTGTGCTGAGAGCCAGCAGAGTGTGTCCTCCTTCCTCTGTCTCTGTCTTTCCCTTCTCTTCTCTTCCTTTGGATCCCTTGTTCACCCTGTGACTGTCACACCCTTACCACCTTTCCTGCCTTGCTCTCTTGGCCTGAGCTACCCACTTAGCAACACATTCCTTCATCTTTCTCTGAATGACACTTCAGTTTTCCTCTCATGTGTGTTTTCGGGTGTATGGTGTACTGATGGGGTCTACCCCGTATATCAAACAGGTAACACATGGGTTGACATTCTAATGCCTCAATAAAAAAAAAAAAAAATATTAGGTAACATCAGTAAAATGTGTTACTCTTGGGTGTATACACATAATCACTATTATGAAATCATTATTCAGATTTTTCCACGTGAACAGAAGAAACTACTATGTAAATAATTATTATCAAACAAAGACAAGAAAGCATTCTTTGCCTCTTGAGTGCAATGAGGAAACTGTCACTTTATATTTTAGATTTTTCTTGAAAATCATCCCTATTCTTAATGTGTTCAATTTGCTGATTTGTTATAAATTATCTCAAAAGTATATTTTATTTCAATTTTAATAAGATATACATAAATTAGGCCTACTTGGTCACCATGCTTGAAGCATTATGCTTTCTCTGTCTCTGGTGCTGAAAGTTAAAGAAACTAATCTGCGTCACTTTTGTGTCGCTGTCCATTGTGCTGAAATGCTGCACTGCAATCCAGTCAAAGAAATTAGTAACCCTTTTTTTTTCTTCTTGTTAATCTTTCACTTTTGATGCAAATTCTCCATTGTATGCCAAAAACAATCTTCTTCTGCATAAGCCACAAGAAAAGAATACACGCAATCTTCTATTTCATGATAATAAAAACTGAACTAGTCTGAAGAGCCATCACTCTTCTGAACAAATACTAACATCAGCATGCCTTTATTTTTTGTAATATTGAAGGCATTGCAATTGATAAATCATTAATTACTTTCTCATGGATGTCTCTTACATGAGAACCCCTGCACTGTAAAGTCACCTCTGACAACCAAGCCTTTTCCAGAAATAGTGGTGTGGGTTTGGGCTTTAAGCGAAAATGACACTGACAATAAATAGCAAGCGGTCAAATTGACATGTCATAGCAGATCACATCATGTCAGCACACCATAAATAGCAATTTCATTACAACAGTACACTTACATGGGGCATATGGAGTTTCTTTTTCCATAATTTACAGACATTTGTGCTTGAGAATATTTATTTCTGAAATCCTAACTGGTTAATTGAAGTATGTTTTGAAGGAGGTTGAGTAATTAGGGTGAAATTAGGAACTTTTATTAGCCGACATTATTTTAGGATTAAGCTTTAAATTAGATTTTAAATATCTGTGCCATTAGTAATATTACCACCATACATTAATGCTGTCCAGATATGTTTGCAGTAATGAATGTAATAAAATAGACTGGTTTAATTGAGGGCTGTCCATTTTTTTGAGGCAGTGTTTCTGCTTGAATAAATCTATATATAAGTGAATCTTATCTCTAAATTAGAAATGTAAAACTGCCACCCAGCTTCTTTAACTTTTGGTTGGGAAATGATCCCCACCCCCACCCCAAAGCTTAAAAGCTTTGAAGCAATAATCCAAATATCCATATCTTCAGTCCCTAACTCCCATCTTCTGTGATTTAAAGTCAATCTGTTTTTCCCTTTAATTTTCATTCCTCTTTAACTCAACTCAACTTGGTTTAAAAAGCCCTTTAACACAACCACAGCTGCCACAAGGTGATGTACATATCAGGTAAAGTTATAATTTTATAAAAACAACACAACGTTAAAAGGTTTTGAAAAATTAAATAAATTAAAACAAATAAAATCAAATCAAAAACAATACAACAAACCACAAACACAAAAGTTTCTGCTGTGTTACAAGCCAATGTCTTTTCTCTTTATCTCAAATCTACACTTTTGTTTTCAACACTGATTCTCACTAAATATCATCTAATGATGCTTTAATCTGTTCTGTATTATTTCAACAATTTTTCAAATTCTTACTTTTATTAATGCGTCTTTTGGTTATGAGTCTATGTAAATCTGGATTCTCTACATAATTCTTTAAGATTTATTTCAAAATAAAGAACTAGGAGAGGTGAGACTCTTCTCAAAGAGCCAAGCGCCAAGGGGAAACACATAAAAAAGATATCAAAAGTTATCTGCATCGACATTTTTCAACTCTTTTGTTTAATCAAGTTACTGGAATTATAATTTTATCTTGCTTTTGTTTATCTGTATTCATTTACCTTCCCTATGTTTTCAAATTTCCCCTCTACTAAACATATTTTCCCTCCATTCTTCTTATTTTCCTCCTTACATTTTTCTATTTCTCTTATTATTATTCTACTATCCAATTATAAATCATGGTACCTCACCTTTTTAAATTGTCAGAACCATTATGCCCATTGTTCTTCAATTTTAACTTATCATGAATTAGACATGGACTCAGCAATTTAACACATAATAATACACAAAACCTAATAACAAATTATAATAAACACAATCTCATCCTAGGGAGACATCTTCCTCTCTATCTCACCCCCTCTGGCACACAAACACAGTATTATACACACACATAACCTCTGCCCTCATTTAGAGTATTCCTTGTCTCTAATAGCTGCTAACTCATTTAGCATTTTATGTTAGCCCAGCCAGATCCAATTACAGCAAGAGTGAGAGTGAAGTTTGAGTAGGAGGCAATTTAACCTCCTGACAAAGGGAACTGTAACACATGGCTTCAATTCATTGATATCAGGCACACTAACAGGATTGTGCAACGGAATGAAAAAGTTAAGCAGAAAGAGATCATAGGCCCCATTTTAAAAATGAAAATTATATTTAATAGATTTGCAAAGCTTTAGCATTTATTTTGCACTTTGCTCGAATACTAAGAAGTCAGAAACGTCTCCCAGTAAAATCCAAAAAGGATTAAAGTTAACATAATTGATATATAGCAGAGAAAAGCCTGCATTGGATTCAATGTATGAAGTTGGACACGTCTTGTATCTGCTACATTTTTCTCTGTATACGTGTTTCATGAAACGTTTAGATACCTATTTGGTTGATTAAACCCATTCCAGCTTGTGTTAATGTGCAGAATTTCTGAAGTCAACTAAATCTGTTTCCCTTCATCGTATTTTAACTATGTCTAATTATGTAGATAATGCTAATATCCAGTGAACCAAATTTAAACCAAAAAAGAAAAACGCTCATAAATTATGCCTAGGATAATAAGTATGTCATCTGTAAGTTGCATGGAAATGGGAAAGTTTCCAAATATTATATTTCGTAATATCAGCACATTCTTTTTCCTGTTGAGTTTCTCTAACAACTGAACAAAACATCCAGTCTCCAGTTCATTTTTTAGTATATTTGACATTTTTTTACTTTTTCAAGTGAAAATAAGGATTTAATTTGATTTATTTGTGTATTGCTCGAAGTGTAGCACTTCATGCATATATGTGTACCGTTCTGTTTACATTTGTTTTTATGTTACACAAAAATTCCCCTAATTTACTAATGAAAAAAAAAATTACACCATATAACCCCAAACTATATATCCTGTTGTGTCTACATTAGATAATAAATATATTTGAATGAAAAAGCTTTTGGAAGTCCACACAAGTCAAAACCCAACAAAATAAAATGCTTTTTTTTATTATTTATATTTTTTACTGCCAGTATAATGTTTGTTTTACTGCTGTAAAGGGACACACCTAAAGAAGAGTTCTATATTCGTCTCATCATTCTGGAGAATATTTTATTGTTGTCCTGTGGATCATCAAGATGTTGGAATTGAAACAATGTTTTTTGTTTCTTTGCTCAGGACTAGGTTTTTTTTTTTATGCAGTCTCTTTGTAACTGTGGAGGCATGGACACCGGCCTTAACTGAGGTAAGTGAGGCCTGCACTTCTTTGGATATTGTGGGGCCTTATCTCCTGGAGAACTAATTGCTGCATTATTGGGGTCAATTTAATCAGCTTCTTTGAGAGTTCACCAATGTTCCATGTTTTCACTATTTGTGGATAATTTCTGGTTTGCTGGAGTTCAGAGGATTTAGAAATTGCTGTGAAAGTCTTCCCAGAGTGTAAATCTCACTGACTTTATTTCTTATTTGTAGCTGATTTCTTTTTCCTTTATCTCTATATGATGTCTAGGTTTTGATTATCTTTTGGTTCAGTATACAGGTCCTATTCAAGCAATTTCTTTGTTGAAAATGGGTGTGGTAGTAATCAGACCTGGGTGTGGCTAGAACGAGTGAACTCAAATGTGATCAACCACAGTTAAAGGGTTAGATATCACTTTTTTTTAATACAGGGCCAAAAAGGATTGAATTTTATTTCCAATTAATTATATAAAAAAAAAACTTTGCTTTAAAAACTTCATTTTGTGTTTACTTGTGCTGTCTTTGACCTATATTCAAATCTGTTTGATATTCTGAAACATTTAAGTGTAACAAACATGCAAAAAATGGCAGACCATGAAGGCAACTGCTTTTTCAGACCACTCTGTTGCTGTTGGAGAAATTGTCCTGTTTTTTTTTTTTCTCTTTTACTGTACCTGTTCATTCTTTATCTTCTGATTCTTTTGTCTTTTTCCATAATTGATCGCAGTAGATTTGATCCACATGTCTAACTATCTCTCTCCCTTTTTAATTAAAGGAATTATACATCAAGAGTCCGGTGAAATATATATAAAGATGGAGATGAAGCTTTGCTTAATTGAGGAGACAAGAGGATTGAAGTGATCGCAGCCCAGTAGGGCTTTTTTACACCCAGCATGTCACTAAGAAAGATTAAAGGAGCTTCTAATGCAACTGGTGTGTGACTGGAAGGAACACACTGTGAGGTATTAGGTTTTTTGGCCTCGTACATATGAAGTAAGTGGGGATGAAATTCCCTACGTTAAGTCAATTCATATCTTATAATGATAACCTTAAAAGGCTTTATCTCATTCATACGGTCACTTAAAAAAGAAAAAAAATATTAGATCGATTGTCATATTTTTTTTTTATCTTAACCATTAAAATCATATGTGTCTCTCAAGAAGCGCCTGAGTGGACTATTTTAAATTTTATTTTGCACAGAACCTGCTGCAGGAAAGTTTTTCTAGATGACTCACAAAACGTTTTTTTTCAGCCAATCAAAATGGAGGATTCACCCAGAGGATGGTAACACTAAGAATAGTTTTTTGGATCTGTGAGAACATTTTTATTCTCAAGCTTAATACTGACAATAAATAATACACACTGCATGTGGTAATTTAAAAAAAAAAGAATATTATTGAAAGGTTCTATAAATTCAGTAACAAAGACTAATCTTATTCTATTGTAGACTGAAGTTATTTTCTAAGTTTCTGCTAATTATGAGGATTTTTTTTTTTTTTTACAGCTATGGAGACGTGCATTCAGTTTCTTAGAATATTAGATAAATAAAATGGATTAAAAACAATAATATAGTTTTGGGCCTAATTAAGAACATGTTTAATACTTGTTTAAAGTTTGTATTTTCAAAGGTAATTTTGTTTTAGGAAAGGGTAGAAACACATATTTCTAATGTACCTGTTTGCAAATATTGTTGTATAGTGTTAGTACAACATTAAGTGTGATTTCTAAACTTTCACTGGAGCTCATTGAACATTAGTGCTTTTATCCTACCTTGGGTCTTTCTGTATAGAGTCGATGGATGGTGAACGCTGCAGGCTTCCTTCCGGTGGTAGGGCTGGTCCAGACTTGCTGTAAGGAGATTCCACCACAGAGGGGCAGTATTGTAGGGTGCGGTAGGGGTCCGCAACATAAGGGTCTGACCCATAAACATCTCCCCCTCCGCCGGCGCTCGAAGTATATCCTGGCCCCACTGTGGCATAGTTGTTGGTCCCACCACGACTGTAGCTCCCTGTCCCAGTGCCGTGACTTCCTGTTCGCTGCAAAGGGGTCGAGTCTACACCAGGGGAGGAGGGTGCTATGGGGGCAAAGTACGGACAGAGGACATAACTTAGGTCACGGACGTGGCTATGGACATG
The DNA here is from genome assembly GCF_016077235.1 of Cyprinodon tularosa. Taxonomy (NCBI): domain Eukaryota; kingdom Metazoa; phylum Chordata; class Actinopteri; order Cyprinodontiformes; family Cyprinodontidae; genus Cyprinodon; species Cyprinodon tularosa. The sequence goes on along the minus strand of NW_024038861.1, from coordinate 1,017,778 downwards.
CATCATCAAGTCTATAGAAGAGAGTAATGAGGGGAAGAGATGGAGAGGAAGAAGGGACAAGAAGGCAAGCATAGGAAAGGAGAGGAAGTACAGAAAGGCAGGAAAGGTTGGAAAAGTAGGTTATTAAAAACAAGCCTGTAAATTGAAAACTGTAGATTAACATTACATTAAAATACATATTTATATATACTAAAATGTTTATTGACAATGAATACATACATTTAATATAATTTATTACAGCTCAATGCAGTAGGTAAAATTTTTCTTCTCTGGCTAGATTTAACTTATACCCAGTATCCGTTGCAGTGTTAGAAAAATATGTTTAGAGGTAGTTCCAGTATCATGATGGAGTAAAAGAAATTTATTTGGAGAAGTTTCGAGAATATAAAAAACATACATATATGTAAGTGACACAGAAACCCATTAATTCTGTAATATATATATATATATTCCAAGCTTCTGTATTTCTCATTAGAGTTGATAATCTTATATGAGTATAGTAATAGATGCAAACAGGCAGCACAGACTTTGCAGCTTTCGCTTTTTCCTGCATCATTCCTGGATCCGCAATAAATCAAGATGTTGATGTGGGTCTAGGGGGTTTGTTCCTCTGGCTGTAGTGAGACAAACTGTTGAAGGAGGTACATCTCATCTGTCATTTGGACCAAGCTATCCGTACACTAAAACACGCACACACACACATGTAAAACCACGCAATCTGTTCTTCAGGAATTGAGAGAAATCATAGTCTTTTAATCAATATGGGACCATGTGATTAACACTTTAACACAGACCAATGGGCCTCTTTTCACAATCAGAGAGCATCTCTGCTTGTCAAGCCGTAAAGCAAAGACACTTAACATAAATGCATACATGCAAGGACAATGCAATCACAAATGAAATAACTTGTTGTGTGTCTCCGAGTGTCTTTCAAGGCTGAGTGTCTCATCATTATGTGACCAACAAACTTGCTCTTTAGTGCTATCTTGAGAGCTGGCATTTGCTTGACCTTCGCAGCCCTCTTGTATCTCTATTTCACCCCTCTCACTCTCACTCTCACTCTCACTCTCTCTCTCTCTCACACACACATCCACACACCCACACACACACACAAAGACATATCTGACATGCTTCAGCTGCATGATTAAGAAGGACATCCCATAACAGAATCACATATCAAGCCCCTTTTTTTCACCTTTTTTTAATATTATTTTGATAAAAAAGAAATCAAAAAATCGTGTTGACATACGTTCTTTTCTCGGTTTAAAAGAACAACGATGGGTAATGCTGACTGCATGAGACATTCTGATACCGCCTGAATGTGGAAATCCAAAAAATTTGCTAAGGCAAAAAAAATAGTTCAGCTAAAAATTGACAGGGGAGCAGCTTAAAAAGACCAAGAGTTGGAGTAAGAGAGGAAGAGTATAGAAAGGTAATGGTGCAGAGTACATCCCATCAGAGACAAATCGTCTCTATACGCTTTAAATAGTGTCCATGGTGAGTCTGTCCTTCTCAACGTCTCATTAGTAGCCAGGGCTTTAGGCTAACAATACCACTTTCACTGTGCACTCACTGAGAGACATGACATCCAAATAGGACATACCCCTGAGCAAAAGATGGAATGGAAGAACAGCAAAAGGCAGAAGAGTTGGTCAAATAGTCTACCATAGGAAAAAAGAGAGCTGTCCTTTTCTCTCTCCAGCAGATTGAGCTGTGACCAGTGAAAAGGAATATTCTTGGTGAGAGGCTGTGAAAGGAAACTAAGAAGGTAAGTGGGGATAAAATGTAGACAGGGTAGGGGACAGAGAGGAAGTCTTCTTGACTAAGGTTTTAACCTCACTTATTCTGAATTTTCACTTGTGGATTATGTACACTCAGCTTTTACACCCCCTCTTTTTCCATTCAGTATGAAACTGTCTTTCCTGATTGCTTTGACAAATGAGTCTCCTGACAAATTAGCTGACCTTTAAAGCTATTACAGAATTCATGGGTTTCTGTGTCACAACTGCTCATATTAAAACAATGCAGGAACATACTTACAATGCTTTGCAGAATGATTCACATCTTTTAACATTTTTTATGAATATGTGCCGCTTTATCAAACTTAAAAGTATTTCATCTGTATATATTGGACTGTTAAGTGTAATATGTTTGTATTTAGCTCCCCTAATTCAAAAGATTGTTAAACAACCAATTGATGCAATATTAACCAGAAGGCTTTTAGCTTTTTTTCTCCTAAGATTTTACACAGAAATACTGACAGCAAATCCACCAATGGATTCCCAATTCAGTTCAGGTCTAGACTTTGGACCATTCAACCAAATATTTTTAAGCTGATTTTGAGTGTTGTTGTTCTGCTGGAAGTCGAAGCTTAGTATAAAGTCTTTTACAGCCTCTTACAGAATCACTCTCAGGATTGCTCCTCATTTAAATCGATTTGTCTTTTAATGAGCCCTGATCAGCACCTACTAAAAAAATAATTACAAAAGATTAATATAGATGGTAAAACAGGTAAAAAAAAAGTCAATACTATAATTTTAACAGGGGAAACAGACTAGATGCTTAATTTACCCTGAGTCAAAATTTCTGCTCTGAAACTATGCATAAGGATTAAGAATCAATATTGTTCAGATATAAAAATCACAGAGTTAAACCGAGCATCATCTGTAATAACTACATGTATGTGCTTCCTTCAATATTGCTGTCCTTGAGCAGTCACTAGGCTCAGAGGTATTCCTATAAAGAATTTGCCCAGAGCGCTGCTTTTATTAGAATGTATCACAGCAAGTCGTTGTACTTCTTTAAGTAAAATTCAAGGTAAAATTGGATTTTAGCCTGGTAGAGTATTTTTAGTCAACAAAAAATGTCGGTTTCCACTGCAGGAAAATAGCAGAAAGCAAACTCTTTTTACTGTTTCACAAAATATAAGGCACATCATGGAAAGTGGCGCGTGTGTGTGTTTGTATACTGGCAGACACATAAACACATGCATGTTCCACTAACACCTCTCACACCTTACACTCTGGCAGTGTGAAATTGTGTTTGAGAATAAATAAAAAGGACGGTCTATCATTGCATTCCCTCGCTTGGGCATAGAGTAAACAAATCGTGGCCGTGCTCCTGCTGGCAGATTTGCGACGGAAAGGGAAACTCTATTAGTCATTTGACACAGTGATATCTCTGCAATTAGCCAGTCAGCTGAGGGGCCGCCATGCTTAGAGAGGGGCCCACTTCCCTCTGTGCAGCAGTTTAGATGAGGGATCTCTCACTGAATGCACAAGAGGTGGAATGAAGAACATATAGTAAGAGGAGAGAAAAAAAATACTAATAAGAGATCAAGCCAATCCTGAGAGCATTTTACGTATCTGTTAACGTCTCATTCTTTCATCTCTTCTTTCATTCTTTTCAGCCCCACTCTGTCATCCTTTCTACACCATCACTCTCCTTATGTGCCTTTTTATCTCTCTTTGGTGCTTTCTGTCCTGTCTGTCTTTACCTCAATTTTTTTTCATCCCCTAGATGCCTTGAAAACCCCCCATTTGAGATACAGCCCTCCATTCTATTGTTGTTACTTCCACACTCTCTGCTCCCCTGCTTTATGTCTGTCATTCTCTCTCCATCACTCGTTCATTTCATGTTCATCTCCCCCTTTCTTCCCTAGCATCCCCCTGTCTATCCATCTTTCTCCTTCTTCCCCTCTGTCGCAGCTCTTGTAGAATATGTGATCAGAGCTGAGGACAGATCCTTCGTCTCGACATGCTTCAGCGCTTAGCGGGATTACACAAAAATCTTCAGTACAGTTTATATCTCTCACATAGACTCACATCAGTGCTAAACTGCACAAGCAGGGGCCTCTAAATATGTAAGTGACTGATGTAAAAGGAATCTGCATATTTAGCACACAGGTCATTCAATACAGTATGTACAAAGAACATTGCTTAAAGTAGCCATAAAATGTGCTTGCCAAAGCTTAACCCCCCCCTCCCCATGTATACACTCTTTGGACTCTTGGACATATAAGAACGTAAGAAGTCCTTTCTTCCTTTTATCCCTAGGGAAACTTTTAGGCCAACACAGTTGTGTTGTTCTAAACTAGAGGAGCTCGAAGTTCCAAATCATGCACCACCATGTGCACAAAATGCTCTTCCCTGAGGGTGCAATAATTTGCTAATGCAAAATCTATAGAGCACTTGGTTCCAAGCAGGAAAATAAAAGGTATTTCCCAGAGCTCGTCATTTAACAGGTAGTAGTGGCTTTAGACCAGGGTCTGCAGCAAATAATAGTCCTTTATTACACTAAATGTTGTTTTTTTTATCTAACATGGTCACATAAATATGAAAGCTTAAAGTCACTTTTAGTGTCTAAGTTTATTCTTAGTTATGAGGGGATATTTTGGTATTTTAAATGTGTGTTTCCTCAGCTATTTGGTTCAATTGGGTATGAGATAACCTATCAACTCTAAATTAAACCTTAGAATAACATAATTCATAGCGGATTGTCCCAAAAGTCCTTGTGAAAAACCTGAGCCTCTTCAGAATCTATCCGTTTTTTGAGTCCTCAGTGATTTCTTTATGAGAAACATTCACTTGACATGAAATAATCTTTTTTAGTCACAATGACCATACAGGTGAGTGGCCTATATATTTCTCTAAAATTTACATTTTTCTTTACAGAGTTTCTTATGATTTATCTACATTTCTGTTAATATGTTTATCTCGCCTAAAGAATACATACCTAAAGCTTCATAAAACCATGTTATTTTTTTAACTATCTAAAAAATTCCATAACTGGAGGTAAAAATAATTATTTCTAATAACTTTTTAACTCTTATCTATGGACAATGTTACATTACTCACCTTGATGTTATATAATCAATAACTAGATTTTTTTAAAGCAATTACAAAAAAAAAAAACATTTAATGCATATTTCACTTAATTAACCTCATCTTACTCCTGTAAATCACATTTATGAAAGAGGCCTAATCCTTTACTTATAATATAATAAAGTTCCATAGTCTGTCATACTTTTACCTAATTGACTGAAAAGATCACTTCTCAGATCAAATGAAATAAGGTGGACTAGAGAACAATTAGAAAGTAATATCATATAAATCAAATTGCAATGACAATTTTGATAGGTATTTTGTTTTGTATCAAAGTTCATCAAAAATAAACAAGAAAGGTGATTGGGATGAAAAGAGAAAGGATTGTTGTCAAATGGAGGAAAAAAGATTTAGCTGATCTACAACCATACTTACAAAACAATTTTTATTTATGTATATTTGAGCTACTGATTACTCTGCAAGGAGGACTCATTCAGTAAACACTATGCTCATCATCCAGCCTATTTCATTAAAGCAAAGAATAAATGACAACAAAGCTTCTTCTTCTTAATTTTCTCAAAATTCAGGGTTTAAATTGTTTGATTTGTATGGTTCACTTGGACCCCAACATACATTCTGATGTCAAATTCGATTGATTTGTTTCCTTAAGGCTCTGACAGAGCACAGACAGCAGGGATCAAATTAACAGTATTCAAAATTTCTAAACCTATTATCAGAGCTACTTTTCAATTTCTCATAGGGTGAAAAGCCCGGATGTGATTAAGGAAACTAACCAAGCAATTCAGAAACACCAAGTCCAGGTACAGTGAACTAAAGAATTAAGTGTTGGACAAATTCAATATAACAGTTTCCAGTTTGTTGTGGTTGATGTACATCTTGGATAAGCAGATGCAGCAGGGACAAATTTTTAGGGCTGATAGGATTAATCATGATTAATCGATTACTGAAAAAAAATTCAACTAATTTAGTTATCGATCAATCGTTAACTGGAGTATAGAGACTGTAAATTTTCTTATAGATTGAGAATTTATTAGTAGGTTTTTTTGTTATTTATTTTTGTTGAATTTAACACATCCCTGCTCTACGTGATGGATGGAGGTTCTACAAATAATTCTACGCCACAAAAAAAAGTTTCTTTTTCTGTCTGCAGAAAAATAATGATAAAATCATCACCTCTACTGCTTTCTTCCCAATGTGTTTGCTGGTGAAATCTGTATAGTATAAGTCTAAAAACTATAATAGTTTACATATATATGTACATGTTTAAATACCAGTGGGTGTGGTATGCAAGTTAAATAACATAAAGATCTTTAAACCTCCATCCACTATAGAGGAGTGGTGCAAACAAATACTCAAAGACCTACAAGCTAAATTGACTGTAATTAGTATGATAAATCAGGCGCGGGCAGCAGAGGACATTTGCCACATGAAAGTGAGCCTTTCCTTTATCTTTGTTTTCATCGCAGGAATCTGTCACTCTCCATATTAAAGGAGAGTTTTGAACTCTCTCTGCCTCCTGGCCTGTAGATGTACGTTAGATATGTGCACCTTTTCTGCTGTTCTCTTTGAGCTATTGCTCTCTTGGGCTTGTTTTCTTTCTTTCATCTCTCTTCTCTATCACCCTCTCTTCTCTGTCCCCCTCATTAGGATCTTAGATCTCATTAAAGAAGGAAAACAGATTTTAAAGGGGAAAGGAGATTGGTTTAATGGTCTGATGCAAAAATCCTTCACGTATTTCTACTTCTCTTTATTTGTGCACAATTGCACCAGTGAATGATGCAAATTCAGTTAAAAGTGATTCAGCCAATGCAGGACTGCACAATTTCACACACAACCCTGCATTTTGGAAGATAGATAATCTGTCTCAGGAGCTGCATAATCTTATTTCAAATGAGAAATTAAATTAAAGGACTATTTTGTATTGTAATGACAGGAAGAGAATACAGCCTACACATTTATAGACACCTGAGAAACATGCAGACGTAAAATGAGAGCTAAACACTCAATCCACTGTTTAAGTAATGCAACTTATAGTTGATTCAACCTGCATTATATCTGTGCAAGTTGTAATTCATTTATAGCTTAATCTTGAATTAAATTACAAATGAAAAGTATTGTTAAAAAGCAAAGCTTTGAATGTTTTGAGAGGTTTAAATGTGTTCTGGACTACTGATTTTAAAAGAATATGTATCCATCTCTTATTAAGACACCACAGGGAGTGGTTTTACATAGAGAAATCTTATCAACACCAGTAGTTGAACCTTTTTTCACAGAAGGACCTGATAAATGGCAATGGCACTGAAACAAGTGATTCAAATTCTCACTACCTGGGCCACAAGCAGACCTAATGTTGAGCTATTAAGGAGAAAAGGAGTCACATCCATTCAGACGGCAGTTTTCCCCGGTGGTCAGGGTCATTAATATGAGCCAAGACAACTTTCATGACAAAGAAACAGGATGCACGAAGGCAATGCCAGAGGAAAGTTTATATATAAAAAAAAAAGAATTAGAAAATAGCAAAGAGAGGTCGGAGAAGAGGTAAGGATTTGGAATAATACAAGACAATATATGTTAAACGAGGTAGGGAAAGAGAAATAACTTTCAAGCCTTGCAGGAGAAGCATCAGTCATCCTGTGGTGCATCTGAATCATTTGAATGCATGTGTACACTGAAGACACTGTGGCTAAGAAAGAATAATTGCTTAAAATAGGCCACATTAACCTGCAGTCCTCTTGGGTGCTGCCCTAGTTTTACCCAAGAATGAAATAACGTGCATTGCAGCCAGCCCATATTTGTGACATACATGTTACAAAACCACACAGACAGAGATTCTTACAACAAAACACAACTTCCAGTGCAGAAACTTGTGTTTTTGCTAATTAAAATGGCAAAAAAATGTGAAGGGATCTGATGTGACTATTGTGATTTATCCAATTTTGAACACATCTTTGGATTTCCATTAGATATGAGGCACTTTGATTGAAGATAAACTATATTAGTTAGAAAACCATATTAATCACAGAACAGTATACATTTTTTTCTACTTTTTATGTTTTTAAACATTATTGTTGTGCTGTGCATTGTTGTTGATTGATGTATACCTAAGTTAGCAAGCCCTAATTTTATTGAAACTTGTTTTACATACCCATCCATCCATCCATCCATCCATCCATCCATCCATCCATCCATCCATCCATCCATCCATCCATCCATCCATCCATCCATCCATTAAATGTCATTAAAATAAACAAAATTACTTTTTATTTAAACCTAGAAAATATGAAAAACTATATTCAAAGTAAAGATAGAAGGTTTAATACATAATTGCTTGAAGATATAGATTTTATTCAATATTTTAAAGAAGCATGGACTTTATATTTATAATATAATTATCTCCCTGGAACATAAGCATCTTTGCTTTGGGACAGTGGAAAGGCAGCGCAGAGAGAACAACCTCATTCTCATCACAAAAGAGGGAAAAACCAAACCAAAAGGTTCAGGAATTAGAGGAAACAATTTAAGCATTAGGGGCCTCCCTGGGATAAGTAAAATTCATAAAGCATTAGTAGAATCAAATAAAATCATTTATGAAAAAAAAACATTTCTTAATAGAAAAACTTACAATTAAACATTTAGAACTAAGCAATAAATCAGGAAGCTTTTAGCTAACCAGCTTAAAATAAAAAAATAAAAAAAACAACAATTCCTGCTGTTAAAGACTCAAGAGGAAAAAATGTATATGATCTGGATAGTATAAACAGCTGTTTCAGAGACTTTTATAAAGCTCTACACTCATCAACATTAAACCCATCACAAAGTTACATTGATACATTTTTAGGCCACGTAACACTTTCTAAACTATCTGATAATCAGGCCAAGGTCCTTGATTCACTACTAACAACAACTGAACTCCAGGAAGCTCTCAAAGGCATGGCAAATAAAAAAGGCTCCAGGCCACAATGGATTTCCAGAAGAATTCTATAAAGTATTCTGGAATATCCTGGAACCAACATTCCACCGAATAATGTAGGAAACTAAGAAGAAGGGCAGAATTTCACCAAATATGAATTTGGTAAATATTATTCTCCTGCTAAATAATATCCTCTCCCTTCTACCAGCTACTGTAGTTTCTAGAGCTCTTGAAATGTTAGAAAAAGTAACCTCTTGTTTAAGCCACACAAATAAAACAGGCTTCATAAACGGAAGGCATTCATCTACCAATGTAGACTATTTCTACAATGAAAACATTAAAAGCAAGATCTTATCATTAGACACAGAAAAAAAGCCTTTGGTAGGATGAATTGGAAGTATTTTTTGCACACCCTGCATAATTGGGCATCCGCAACCGTTTCATAAATGGGTTTAAACATAAAACAGCTTCCCAACAGCATGCATTAGAACTAATAATCAAACTTCTAACTTTAATTTGCAGAGAGGCACTAGGCATGGATGTCTGCTCTCTCCCTCATTGTTTGCTATCTTTATTGAACCCTAGCTGCAGCAATCAGGCAAACCAACGATATTAAATGTATTAAAAGCAGACACATAAAGTCAGTCTTTTTGCAGATGATGTATTACTCTTTCTCCAGTAGTCAAAAACCTTACTCTCTCAAGTAATTAAATTGTTATAATCTTACTCAAGAATCTCAGATTGCTCTATAAATCTGTCAAAATCCAGTCCTACCTTTAATTGTAGTTTTCAAAAGGCCCTTAATATACAACTGGAGACAGGGAATATCAAATATTTAGATATCAACATCTACACCCACACCTACTATTGATCATATTTTCCTTCTGAAGTTTTGTAGGTGATCACGGATACACACCAATGCTAAATGCTAAGTTGCAGCTATATATGTAGATACTACCCTAAATAATGTGTAATCACCATAGTTTTTGCCTTCAACACACATGGATATCTTAGGGATACCTGCTGCTCTCAAAGCTTTCTCCTTGTCTCCTTTTTGCTGTTACGTTCTGTGCCTTGTGTATTTTATTTTCTCTATTTTCATGCACTCTTTCCTGTCTCTATCTCTTTCTTTCTCAACTTAGTTCTTGTCCCCTATTTCTCTCTCATCTTCCCTTCCATCTCCCTGTCCAATTTTACTCCATAAATAATTTTCAATAAAGCTTAATATACAAGTACAAACCTTATGGCAACAACCATAATGGTTTGCTTGTGAAAGCAAATATGTTGGGCTATCATCTAGCTCTGCGACATTGATACTCAGAGCTATATTGGCAAAACAAGACACAAAATAAGTCAGCAAATTTTTAAAATAACAAAAGTAAAAAAACAAGTAACTAATGAAAACACATACATACATACATAACTACATTTAAGAACTATTTTGCTGTATGGATGCAATTTAATTTGTCTTTGAAGCTTTACAGGCATAACCAATGAGATAATATATGTAGTAATATAAAATAAAAGTTTTACTTTGGTTTTATGTTGTCTATCATTTTCCTAGAAAGCATAAAGTAGACACTGTCAGTTCTGCAGTCGATTACATAAGGCACAACAAATCTAATGAATTGTCTATTAATACAACATTTCATTAGAAGTATATTCAGTTTACCTAAATGAGGTATTGTATCAAAAGTTTTCTGCCTACATAAGAAAATAGCTGCAACATTCATAATGTCCCTGCTTATAGGCTGGTAAATTGTTCAATTGTATTTTTCCTTTTCTCTTCTTTATTTTTAAAACTATAGGAATGGCAGGATTCTATCATACATCCGATTTATGCTGTCAAGTAGGTGAAACATACTTGACAGCAAACTTGAAACACATATTGAACCCATCAAAAGGAACAGAAAAGTAAAGGTATAGCATATAAAAGTGACTTTATTTTTTTTTTTCCAGATTTGCCTCATGCTCGTTTCCCCTCAAGCCTTCATCCATGACAGTTGAACTGCTTTTGTTATTCTAAGTAAAATGTAAGACAGCTTCTTCACTATTACTTGGTCAAAACAGTGTTAGTGTTATCCTTTCAGTGTAAACTGTCAACCTGTAATTCCATTTCTGCACTCAGTGGGGAAAACAATTCATGAGTTTCCTGAAAGGATTTACTCTACTATCACTATACTATATTACAGTAGTAGCCATTCAAAATGTCCCCACTTTCGTTGAAAAGCCTTTGGCTGATCCTTGGCTAGTCCCCAATTCCTTATTAGAAATCTAAAATATTCTCTCTGTCATGATTTGTGGACATTAATATCTAAAGAGAAACTTATCTCCTGGTTAGACCCTGTAATTCATTGAAAGATTGGAGTCAGAGTAAAACAATATATGCGCCCATGAGAAGGCCAGTGGCTGGAAGTTGGAGGGGATTTTGCTATCATTCGGCTGGCTTTTGACTGGCAAGGACCATTTTGAAAGGCTGCTATATATCATCTAGAAAAGAATAGGAGGTAAAAGCGTGTTGTTACAATGTTTTTTATTAGTTTTTTCTGTTCCTCACAATCTTTAAAAAGTGAGCAGAAATTACTGTTTTTGCTGGAATTGCCTTTAAGATCATCAAGAAATGTAGGCCTCCTGATTACAATTTGGTCATTTTTGATACCTAACACCCAGAGAAATGTCTCTCTTCCCTCCACGGCAAAAGAATGACTTATAGTATTAATTACATTGATCCATGCCAGCTTAATGAACCAATAATGTGAGCTTGCCATTGCCAAGAAAAGGCACTGTGACATAATTAATGACTTACCGCTCACTATGTCAGCACAACCCTTATCAGTTCATTATGAGCCATCACTCAGAGCATTATGAATCCCTATTAGACAAACTCTTTTCATTGCACACGTTGTGCATATGACTTTAAAACATGCATTAAAACCACCTCTTAATACACTGGCACAGTGACTAAGTGTGCTGTTATATATTTGGTTTACTGGTCTACCAATGAATATAAATTGACAAAAAATACAGGAATATCATAGATAAAGTTTAAAAAAGCCACAGGCTGCGGGTCAGTTTAATTAAAGTATACACATTTGTGAAAACCTGTTTATGTATCTGTGTCTTTATTATAATTGAGTTGCTTTAAAAAGTTAAAGGTTGTAGGTACCTAAATAGCTAATTATAGTTTGCAGTACAAATGTTCTATTTGAGATTTCTTACTTTCTTATTAATAAAGGTCAAAGTAAATTATAGAAAACACTTTATTCTCCTTGCATTTTTTTTTTAATCCAATGTATTTATTGAAACATCCTTTGCAAACAATACTGTGACATTACAGTCCTTTTTTTGTCCCTAAATGTGCTTCAGAAAAAAGAATCTGGGCTCAAAGTAAACCACAAATATTTACTGAGACAAAGATTGGCAACCTTTATAAACCATATATTACTGTTGTATTTCTGACCCAAATGCTAATGATAGCTATTTAGTCTAATCTGGTTAATGATACAGAAGAAGATGTGAATGGGCATGACAAACCTGGGTATTTCTATATTGCTTTAAGAGCGTAATGGGATTAACATGGCGTACCTAAACCCACATAGAGATAAGCTCATTCAGGGCCTATTAAAAATACATTGCAGGGAACAATGACGCTTTAGAGGGAGCTGTAAAATGACAGTTGATTTGAAAGGAAATGTATCCTACTGTGTTTTATAACAAATAAAAGATTTATCCATAAAATGTGTATTTATGAGTATCTTTCTATATGGCTCCTTTCTTTTTTTTTTTTATTATGTCCTTTCTTAAGTGTACTATTGGGTGCAGTTTGTAGGAATGTGGGATAGAGGATTTTTAGTATGATTCTGAAGGATATGTTTGCAATTTTGCTCCTTCTAATCTCTGATGGCAAGTTGACTAATTCCATCGACATTAAATGGTAGATCACAGAAAGAGGTCCAGACCAAGATAACCTGCTAGAGCCAGGTTTGCAGCAGACACCCTGGTGACAAAAACCATCCATCCATCCATCCGTCCGTCCGTCCGTCCGTCCGTCCATCCATCCTTCCATTCATACATACATAAATACATACATACATTTTATTCCCCCAGTGTTTTATTGTCATTACACTGTCACAAGTACAGAGCAATGTAATGAACTCTCCCGGTCAGCAGTGTGGGGTTAAGGGTCTGTGGGCTTGATCTCAGAACCTCTGGATTCCAAGCGCAATGCCCCAACCACTACACTGTCAATCACCATATAGTTTATTTAATTTTTTTTAAGGCTGCCAACCACTGTGCAGCACTAGAGGAGCAGTCTGGGGTTAAGGGTCTGGCTCAAGGAGCCTCAGTGACAACCTGTGGGGCTCAAACTCAGAACCTCAGGATTCCAAGCTCTATGCACTAACCATCTCCCCATACATACATTGATACATACATAAATACACACATACACATATCCATACACCCATACATGCATGCATACATCAAAAAATGCCATATATCAGAAACATGTATACTCCATGTTAAGAGTATACACCCTTAATATACAAAGAAGTACTTCAAAAACAGACCAGCTACATTTATATGCGTACAATTTATCTGATCCAATCTACATCTTGGTTGATCAGAGGTTCAAAATCTCTGTTTACATGGAAACTAAATGAAATGATCCAATCACAACGCCTGTACACATGTATCAAGATTCGGATCAGATTGAATCATTTGAGCATAGTTTTCCAGAAACGCTTCAGTAGTAGGGGAAGAAACTGCCTGTTTTGTAAACAACTTTAGCTATTCTGTGTGCCCCTTACATTTATTTTTCTTTATTTCTTCAGTCATGTATCTTAATGTAGTTCCAGACTTTTGTTTTAAGTGGTCATTTTAGTAGCCCTCTACAGGGGTAGAGGGCAAGATAGCATGTTCATCCTCCGCAAAACCAGGAGCCAGTGAATGAAGGTCAGTAAAGAGAAAACCATCATGCCGATGTTGTACACATGTGCAGAGGAGATTATTTTACTCAAAAGAACCAAGTAGACATGTATATTGAATCCAATGGGAATGGGAATGCGTGAAAAAAAATGTTGAAAAAAACATTTCTCTCAATCGAAATTAAGAAAAATTTCAGATCGGACCAAATCTGAATATGATCTTTAGTCTGAGATGTTTCCATGAGACATATTTGATCTGATGAGGCCTTCAACACACTTATTTCTGACAAGCTGGAGGAATTTCAAGAGAAGGCTAACTGGTCTACACACATATAAAAAAACGGTCTATTATAGGCAGCTTGATGATTGGTCATTTACATGTCCAGCCTCTACCAAAAAAAATATCTTTCTTTTCCAGGTATACATGTTTGTCCCTGAGATATTTCTGCCAAACCCAGAAAAAGTACTTCAAAAAACTTTTGAATTGCTAAGGGAAGCAAGTTGGGTTTCTTTTATTCAACACCACATTCCTGGTACAAACTTCTCAATGCCAAGACTGCAAGTAAAAGGCTGTTTCTGACTGTCAGAAACATCCAATCTGAAATCACATACCTAAACAAAGGTTTGCAGATTCAAGGTTTCAGTTATTTGTTAATCATTGAAAAGGTTCTTAAAAGAGCTCAACCACACTTTAGAAGCTATTCTTTTGTTGCCAGTATGCAGAGAAAGTGCCAATTAGGTTTCAGCTTTTATTCAGGTATAAGAAAAAGACTTAAATCACTAAAACTGGATTTTGACAGCACTTTATTACTCACAGAATGACTTAAGTTCTGAGTTTCAGTCAGCCCTAATGCCCCTTCAATATAAAATTAAAGAATCAGGCTGTTACTGTGAGCAGAGAAAACAAAACACTGTTGATTTTCTCTGAATAATAATTCAGATACAAAATCTCTGAAGACAAATTTATATTGAAGTCCATACTGTATCATGAACGAATGCAAACATTTCAACTTTGAGATCAAACTCCTTACATTTGCCACAAGAAGTGTGTAGGGCTGTATCAGAATTCACGATTTAATTATTTCATCCAGAAAAAAGACACACTTGTGAGGACTTTACATCATACCCTTCTGATGTAAAACTGCTCATCTATGTGGACGTATAAATTAGGAGCCCCCTGTTGATTGACATCATACAATGACCTTGAAATGCTTTTCCTTTGCAACATAGGAGCTGTTTGTATGAGAGGCTAGTGGCATTGGGCGTCATATGGGGATCAGTCCTTCAGCATATTGTTTCTTGGTAAATAATGATCATTACTTTTTCCATGGAATCAGGATTTAGACATTCTAAAATAGAATGTCGGAAATCTATTGAAATCTCAATCCTATTAAATCCCTTTTTTCTTAAATAACTAACAGCTATGAAGAGTACAAGAAAACGACGAATACAAATTGTTACAAAAATAAAACCTGTGTGTAAAATAATTACAAAACAAACAAGAAAATAATTTTAACACAACAGGAAAAGCAGGAATATGAACAACCAGAATTAATTGAAATAAATCTAATAATATACACAGCTGAAATACCGTAGGTCTGCTTTTGAAAGTTAATGTTAGCACCATAATTGTTTTTACACATATCTTCTCGGTCTATCTTTAGTCATTATGACTAATTTTCTATTCCTTGACTGATCTAAGATGCTTATGTATGATTTAGCAAAAACAAAACAAAACAATGGGAATAAAAACATGTAGGCGGTAAAACTCATTTACTAAGATAAAATAAATAACATTGAAAAAATATAGCTATCTGCTACAGTAAATACTGGATATGAATTATGCTTGTTTTTTTTTACCAGTGTTGTTGCGGTAGGGGCCTGTGTCTGGTCCCTGGCTCTGACTCAGGCTCCTCATAGGGCCCTTGTTGTGGTATAAACGTTCCTCATAGATAGGATCTATGTGGTGCTCTGGAGACCCTAAGGGCCGAACGGTTTCTTGACTGTGTTGACTACTGTAGGAGCCACGGGAACCTGTGCAAAAGAAAGAATAACGTTTTTATTAACTCATGATAAAATAAAACGTAAAAAATGTATGTGTAAACTTTGTTACAGAAACTGATGTGAAAAGCTAAGGAGTGAGCTTTACTGTCAATGGTTAAGTTTGCGTGATTTACAGGAAAATGTGAGAGTGAGGACTGCGCTAAATCATTAACACACAAAAACAGAAACATGCAAGAATGGGGAAAAAGAAACAGAGATTGAGAGAGAAAGAGAGCAAGGGAATGATGTGTATGTTTTTCATTTTTATAATCTTCATAGCACACGTTGCTTTTTTGTCAGCTGGAAAATAATGAGATGCAATGTCCCCTCGCTTGCTGTGTTTGGCAGGAATCCCACAGACACAGGGCAAGGAGAAAATTGACAACGGGCATTTGTTCACAACACTGCAGAATAAATGTAAGACAGTGGGCTGCCTCTGAAAACAAAACAAAGCAAATAAATAAATAAAATTAGAAAACGATTGAAAAGAGGCACACTCAGGGAATACAAAGGCAAGTCAGAAGGGCTGAGCTGACATGGCAGGAGATCAAAATGAGATCACACAAACACACACGTACAAAAAGCTCTGAGTGACAGAGGAAGAAACGGTCCAGTGGAACTAATGTCTTATCATATCATATTAGTTCTCAGAGGACTGCAAATTGTGTCAAGGATTTTCCAGAGGAGGATGGGATGGTGATTCAGGCCTCCGTGTAGAGAAATTCACACAAGCTGACAAATCTTATCAGAAATTAAAGTATGTGAGGCACTTTATCATCTTAGAAGTTACTGTTACGCTGCTGTTATTATAGCTCAAATGCAGAGGCTACAAAAAATCCACAAAGAAAAAGTAAGGATTTACCTTTTTGAACAGTAGTCATGGTAAAGTGAAAAAACAAGCCTAAAATATATACAAATACAAGCCTGGCAACATTAGATGCTAAGCCTTTTATGGAGAAACACAGCATATCTCTTAATATCCAAATTATTCTTTCAATGACTTGCTCAGTTTCAGTAATTATTCTGAAAAACCCCATAGGAAACTCAGCAACTTCACTGGGCATAGTTACTAACCCACAGAATAAAAGGAATAATAAGAGTTTCAGTATAAGAGTAAAGAGACACGCTAACTTCAAAGACTGAAGAAATAAAAAACATTTAAAGAAAGAAAGAAAAAAGTTTGAATAAAGCTGAGATACTGAGAATATTTATGAAGAAGCAGGGATTAGTGTCATAGACACACCCCTCAATACCATGACTCATCGCAGTTCTTTGCCTTCCACACATGCTTTTCATCTTGCTTTATTTCGCTGTTCATTTATTTTGTGCCTCACAAGGGCCCACTTGTATAACTACTGACCTCTTTTTTTGAAAGGAAAGACTATTTCAAAAGATAAATATTCCGTTTCAAAATGTTTCACTCGGTGAAATAACAGAAAGAGATCCTGTGTAAAAACCAAATATTGTCCTTTGAAGCCTTACTATTGTGTGTTTACAGTATGGCTAAAAATGTTTTAACTCACACAGCATCATTAAAATGAATTGATTATCAGGCAAAAAGTATTCATCAAACGGATTGGTATTTTTAAAAATATCTCCCTATATATCGTTTATTTTGCTTTGTTCCAATGCTGAACAGCTCCAATTCTGAAAGTCTTAAAAAAACTAGAAACATGTGAATAAAAAAATGTGATAAAAACAGAACTTATACTGCATTACAATTTAAGACTGATTAAATATAACAGCCAATGTACCCTTAGCTGCATTCTACACATAGCTGGTGTAATTCCAGAAAACTGGAGCAAAATACCTGCTGTAAATATATATATTAGTGAAAAGTTTCCAATATAAAAAATACTATCATAGCTTGATGATGTCAAGATACAATTATGTGGTCCATGGCACATATAATTCCGTGAGACACTTTACTGCATTTGCTGGCGAGTAATGAATCTCTCACACGGCTTACCAGCTGTGTGCTGTGTGTGCGTTGAACCACAACAGTGACATATTTAACGATTTACACAGCAACCTGTGTAGCAGAATGTTAAGTGAAATGCATTTTATATGGCATATCAGACAACATAAACATAGCTGAATTCCTGCTTCAATCCAAAGACATGTTCAGATCTATGACGGCTAATAAAGACGATTGTAAAATAGGCAAGACAAACTGTTTGCTCTAAAAACAGTTATAACACATTTTGAATGAAAAAGTGGAGCAAGTTGGAGGAAGGGCTCAAAGACAAAACACCTTTTTAAAAATGTATTTTAATAGGTTGTTGTTTTTTTTTACTTAATTTAATATAGTTGTTTTCAAGTCTCTGGCTCGCTTTTAAAAGGTGGCAGTTACAGTGTGTTTTGCTGACTACTGAAGATGTGAAAGTTTAAATTGCTCAAATAATAAATAAAATGATATAATAAGGCACACCTGCAGTAATAGGAAAGACAAGTCTCAGTACACTCTACAGTTTTAACCCAGAAACCATCAGGTAATTACCAGGCTCTACAGTTTTAAAAGTTATCTATATTAGATTATTAAAACATGTCAAAAGCGTGAAATTATTGTTCTTTCACAAAATCAGACTTAAATCAGAGGCACCCTGACTTTGACTCAGTTATCTCAAAAACTTTCCACACCAATCCACGGATCTTTTGACGGCTCGCAGACAAAGAGAATTATAGTAATTTTACACACACAGAAACTTAGATCTGTTCGACATTTAACTTAATGCATAGACAAAATTAAATCTCTTGTTAAATTTTAATTAGTTGATGCTTTATTTTCCTTTACTCTTTAAGTTAGGACAAAACTTAAATTGTTTTTGAACTCAAAAGTCTGCACTTCACAACCCTCCATTGGTTCATGTATTAGTTCAAATCCCTAAACAAAATATAAATAATAGTTTAATTCATAGAGCTAAACTATGTAAAAGTGGGCAATTTTAAAGTGAGGCATCAACTAGAACCTCAAAGGTCAGAACAAACATAAAACTATGGTTTCCAAAATTCAGAAGGAAATTAACAGAACATTGACATCTTTACCGTTACTTAACAATACATTTTAAAAGGTAAGAAAAAAATAAAACGAGCCCTCATTCGAGAGAACATTTCAACTATTTCAACAGGTGAAGATGTTAAAAGCAAATCTATTTTTTTATGTAATGTGTATCATGACTTTGTAACACTGTTGCCTTTTAGCAAGAAGGTCCTGGGTTTAATCTCCTGCTTGCATGGAGTTTGCATGTTTTCTCTGTGTCGGGATCTGGAGATCTGCCACCTGTCTCCAGCAGAGAGCGCTGTGGGCTTCCTGAGCTGGAGTCCTCAGCACACCTGGGGATCATCAGCTCATCAGAAGACCTCCCTACATAAGCAGCAGTCAGACCTTCCTTCGACGCCGCAGTGTTGACCTAGTTTGGTTAGCGAACCTGAGCCTCTGAAATCCTAGTGAATACTAGTTGCCTCTTGAGAGAAACTAGCCTTCTAACTTGTTCTTGTCTTCTTGCTCGCAGAACCCCGACTGAAGTCTGGAGCTCTGGATGAGCATAACCTGGAAATCTGCCTGCTTGCCCACGTAAGCCAAACCTGAAGATCTCAGTCTGGATTCGTCCGTCAGTTCTCTGGGAAGAGCTAGGAAACAAACCCAAGTCCGAAAACTCTCTGGCTAGAAGCTAGACGCTGTTGCTGCTGAGCTCTCTGCTACTTCCACAGTCTCTGGACCCAACCGGTTCCCCCTCTCAAAGGATCTGTTAGAACCTCTTCAAGGTACGATCAGAATTCAACTCACTCGTCAAGCCATAACCACCTGGCTAACCAAACTCTCATCTCTCCAGATATAAGAGTAACCAGTCCCGGACCTGCACCAGAACCAGTTCCTGATTAACTCTGTGTGTGTTTCCCAAATAAACATTGTTAAACTTTCCTCTGTCTCCGTTAGTGTTCTGCATGTGGGTTTTTGTTCATTAAACCAATCATGACACTCTGAGCATGCATGGATTCTCTCTGGGTACTCTGGCATCATCTCAGAGTCCAAAAAACACCACTGAAGGTTAATTGGTATCTCTAAATTGTCCTAAGGTGTGAATATATTTGTGCTTGGTTGTATGTCTCTGCAATGACCAGGATATATTCTGACTTTTGCCCATACACGGCTGGGGATAGAAACCAGCCCTCTATAAACCTGACAAAAAAGTAGAAGAAGGATGGATGGGCATAATTCAGAGGTGTGCCCAAAGCGAACAGTTTTGTAAATATTAACGACTCAAAAGAGATTTTTTTTCAGCTGAATAAATAAGAGATCTCTCACCTGCCAAACTGCCAGGTCTTTGTAGGGTAGCAGTAGCGTAGAGCTCGTGTGAGATCTTGTATTGGTCAGAAGCGTGATGAGCTGCCAGCCGCTTAGGAGACAGAGTGGCATAGCTTCCTATGCCAGAACTCATCTGCAAAGACAAGACAGTTTTACCTGCTTTGTATTATTTTGTTATGCAATGCTATTAGGAAGAACAGCATGATGCTTATATCTAGCTTCTGGCTGAGTAATTACTCAGCAACAGCTGAGTATTATTAATAACATCTGTTCCATCTCATTTCATTGCTTTCAGATAAGTTTGTTAAGGTTGGTTTCCAAATGTAAATGAGATGCTTTTAATAATGTAATAAATGTAACCAAAGTCCAAAACATTAATGTGGGCCTCAGTTCTCTGTGAAGAAGAAGAAATAAGCTAAATAAGCTAAAATATGCTACAGAGTAAAAATAAATAGGTCCTCTCCAGTAGTGGTCAATCCTGAACCCACACCACCCCACCCCCTCAAAAAAAAAGAAAAAAAAAAAAAAAGAACATAAGTTTTTATAATTTGGCTTAATATTTTAATAAAAAATTTAAATGGCAACTTTACATAAATCTTTTAAAAAGTTACATTTTCTTTAAGAATTTTGTTCATAATTTAAACACTACTGGAGCATAATTATAATAATTAGCAGATAAAGTAAAGCCTGTGATGGCCCAACAGCTGTAGACGTTGAATCAGTGCTTCATATTTTATTGTGTCATATGCTTTATTACCAATCAATGTGCTCATTCTTGTAAAAAAAATATGTTTGTTTGGTATTTTTTTTTTTTTTGTTTTTTTATCCACAAAATCTGAACATTAAAGTGCATATAGATAATATTTTAATACCTCAGCAACCTTTCTGCATGAAGACATCACTTGTCTCAGTTTCCCACATTGATTTGCTCCTTAAATAATGGCAAGGTAAAGAAAATGACCATATTAGCTAAATATTTAAATCGTTAATCCTTTAATCCACCATAAATGTTAATAAATCTGTAGATTGGCTTTCAAAATCCTTCTGCCACCTTTCAAAAGAGTTACCCCAAACCCATACGGATGCATTTGACTCCATAAGAGGATAAAATGCAGTACCTGATGAAGAGGAGACGATGATGAACTGTTTCCTCCTCCAGTTGCTGTAGAGTTAGGCGGAGATGCCACCCTCAGTGGTGACCCACCTCCTGCTGTTGTAACTGCAACTGTAGTACTGGACAACAACCAAAAAATTTAAACTGCAAAAACTGAATTTACTTGGATTATTCAAATGTGTCAGCTACTTTTCTCTTTAGTATTCATACCGACACCCAGTGTATGTGGTGGGCTACGTACCTGTATGATTTGGCCAGTCTATTAGCTGTAGACTGTTTGCTGGGAGAAGATGAGGGGGAGGAGGAAGGCAGGCGCTGGGTAGTGGAGTAGCCTGGTGTGTCAGTGGCAGAGCCCAACCGTTGGTGTTTACTGGGAGAACCTGACCCTGAACTTCCTCCACCGGACAGGGGGGAACTGACTCGCTGTGCAGGTAAAGTAGAGCTTGAGTAGTAGATCCCTAAAGAATAATAAGGGGAATTTATTTTTATAGAAAAAAGAGACACAGAGGAAACAGGTGAGATGATGATGGGGCTGATGCTTGTACTTTAAAGCAGAGAGCCACTTTCCACTGGCATAAATAGCAGATAAAAGTCAGACAAAAGATAAAAAGCAGTTACAGCACCATACCACTTCATTTCTAAAGCCCTGTGAAAAATCGACATAACCGCTGACCAAAGTGCTGTTCATAAAATGTAAGAAGTATGAAGATCAAAAGCAGTTAACAAAACAAAAGGAATAACTCAGCAGCTAAAACCAAAAAAAGGGGAAAGAGAGCCTTTATTTATAACAAAAACTAAGAAGAGGGAAAATCTCCTCCCTAAGTATCAGTAGTGAAAAGCTAATGAATGTTATGAATGCATCATGAGAAACAGCTATTTCAAAGAAGGAAAACTAATAAGGGTGAAAAAAAAGACATGAATGCCTACCTGATCCTGCCCCAGTTTGCGATTGTTGTTGCTGGGCTGCACGACTAGATGTCACCTGGGGAGATAAAAGGAAGCACAGAGCAAGTTAGACAAGAACAGACATAACAAAGAGAAAGGAGTCAGTAGGATGGATAACTGGTGGGGGAGACATTTGAAATTGAAGAAGAAACAAACAGGAGTTCAAACAGTATTTGTATAGTCTAGAGTAATGATAAACGCTGTACAGTAAGATCATTCAATCTTTTGAAGGGTAAAAAAATACTAAAAGAAAACCAATAGAGATGATCTGAAAGAGAGTTTTGGAAAAACTTAAAGTCTGTCAAGATGAAATAAAATAATTGATTTCTCTTAAAGCCTCGCTGAAACAAATTCTCAGTGACAAACTCAGGACTTTAGAGGTTATATTGTAACGATCTTGGTTCTGTTGGTTTTCTCTAAGGTTTTCAGTTTTGCTTTGTTTTCTAGCTTTATTTGTGTGTTCTGGATTTATTTAATTTTTGGCTTATGGTCATATCTTCTTGAACACACCAATAAAGCTAGAAAACAAAGAAAACCATGGATAAACATGAAACTGAAAACATCTCTTATAAGATATACAGTATGTTCTGAACATAATATAATAATAGAATTTTTTTTTTCTATAAAATACTTCAGATTTCTTATTTAGCCACATGTTTATCTGTAGCAAGTTGGTTCATGGGAATCCTATAAATCATCAGCATATTTTCCATTTGATCCATATCTAAAAAAAAAAGTAAAAAAAAAAAAAAAAGTTTATTCTAACCCGCCTACAGTTTTGACTTTTGAACTGCTTACTCCTGCATGTGCGCAAGGGTTTACTATGCAAATACACAACAAATGAACACGTTTATATAGGTGTTAAGAACAAATCAATTAAAATATACAATAATACAGGTTGATACAGGTAGACAAAAATCCTACATCAAATATGTACAAGTGTAAAAATGTTAATCATTTTCAAACATTTCCTCATTGATCGAAATCCAGTTTCTAGACAGTCTATACAATAATAGTGTGTTATTACATCATAAAATAGTGTGGTTGTTATATTACATAATACTGAAACAAAAACCCACATTTAGACCCTCCATAAGCGACACGATAGCATCTGAATAATCAGACACCTAATTATACATGTGCATGTAGACACACATAAGCACACACATTTACGTCCACCTTACAAACAGGGGACTGTCAGCCTTTCCTGTCAAGAGGGGACTTTTGTTTCTAGTTTATTGAAAAAGCAAAAACCCAAATAAAATGTACTTTAAAGCTCAATTACCATAATATGACTGAAGATTTGACTTTTAATCATTTTTAAAGGGTTAGGTTTTTTTTTTTAACCTAAAGAGTATTTGCTTACTACAAGGAATTACTTTAACTCTTTTAAGAAATTGATGGTTTACCTTGAGTGAATTGCTTTCAATACAAATATTACCCAAAAAGTGAAATTTGGCCACATTTGATAATTAATAATATTTTGAATAGCATTTAATTTGGGAATAAATTAATAACAGGATCTGCAGTATCAGCAACAAATATATATTTTTCATATAAATTTTTATCTCTTAATGCGGTAAGTTGCTCTTCTGTTTTTAACTATTCAAAGTGGTGCTGCCATGTCGTTCTTAGCAGACAAAGAGGGGACCTTGATTTGCATTACAGCATAAAGGTCCCCACTTGGTTTGTGCAGAACAACAGGGGTCCACTGTTAGCTGGTGCAGAACGACACAAGTCCCCACTGAGATAGGAAGGAGCGACATACAGTACACACTCCAGGATGGGTGAATACAGCAGAAATGAACAAAACTGATCATTTTCAAGACAATTTAATAAAATAACCTTGTTGTAGTTCACACATTTTCCCCTCTGTGCACCACCCAGGTCCGTTAACCAGTTTCAGGACTCAACCAAAAGCCTTCAGTGTTATGAACTTGAGAAAGAATGAGAATCCATCAGAGCATTTTCTGTGATGTTTCTTAATTATGTACATAAATCTTCACCTCTACATTTAGACTCTCTACTATTGATATCCTCTGAGACATCAATATTAAAATCAGCAAGAAGGATACAATGAGTATTTTTCAGATTTTCAGCAACCAGCAGTGTTGGGCACGTTACTTTGAAAAAGTAATTAGTTACAGTTACTAGTTACTTCTCCCAAAAAGTAACTGAGTTACTAACTGAGTTACTCCACAATAAAAGTAACTAGTTATGGGCTTCTAAACCCCGTCAGATACTGTTCCCCCATGTTAAGCAGGGGGAACGCTTAACTCTTCTTAACAAGAGGGGGACAGTATCTGATGCAGTGTAAATATCATCAGGCTGCATTACCTCTATTCATGGGTTTGAAGTTTTTTAACAGGGCGTTAAGATCTGGTGAGTGTATGAAATTAATAACTGGGGATGTTTAATTCTGAAATCCTGTGTGTTTGGGTTGTTATAAATACTACAACATCTATCTATCTATCTATCTATCTATCTATCTATCTATCTATCTATCTATCTATCTATCTATCTATCTATCTATCTATCTATCTATCTATCTATCTATCTATCTATCTATCCATCTATCCATCCATCCATCCATCTGTTACAACCCGAGTAAAGATGAAACAAACTTGGTCGTACAAAAATAATATATGTTCTTTATTAAACAACAAAAAAATAATTTCCCCCTCTTTCTACAACACTGATGGCTTAAGGTGGACAATATAATATTTATACTCTGACATTGGTGGATGGCGGACAAACCCGCATAACAAGAACAAGAAAGTCGCACACTTACAGTTGTGGTCAAAAGTGTACATACACTTGTAAAAAATCATAATGTTATGGCTGTCTTGAGTCTTCAATAAGTTCTACAACTCTTATTTTTCTGTGATAGAGTGATCGGAACAAATACATGTTTGTCACAAAAAACAGTCATAAAATTTGGTTCTTTCATAAATTTATTATGGGTCTGCTGAAAATGTCACCAAATCTGCTGGGTCAAAAATATACATACAGCAACAAAATTTGTCAACTTTGGTGATGTAGCGAGTTGTGTCAATCAAATTAGCTTCATGTCATGGCCTCTTCACTTCTTCTAAGTGATTCTGATTGACTACAGCTGTTGACTTCTCATGAGCCCATTTAAATAGGGCTCATTTGACCCAGTGATTAGACTCAGCTACAAAAGCTACAATGGGAAGGTCAAAGGAACTCAGTATGGATCTGAAAAAGCGAATTATTGACTTGAACAAGTCAGGGAAGTCACTTGGAGCCATTTCAAAGCAGCTACAGGTCCCAAGAGCAACTGTGCAGACAATTATACGCAAGTATAAAGTGCATGGAACAGTTGTGTCACTGCCACGATCAGGAAGAAAACGCAAGCTATCACATGCTGCCGAGAGGAGATTGGTCAGGATGGTCAAGAGTCAACCAAGAATCACCAAGAAGCAGGTCTGCAAGGATTTGGAAGCTGATGGAACACAGGTGTCAGTCTCCACAGTCAAGCGTGTTTTACATCGGCATGGACTGAGAGGCTGCCGTGCAAGAAAGAAGCCCTTGCTCCAGAAAAGGCACCTTAAGACTCGGCTGAAGTTTGCTGCTGATCACATGGACAAAGATAAAACCTTCTGGAGGAAAGTTCTCTGGTCAGACGAAACAAAAATTGAGCTGTTTGGCCACAACACCCAGCAATATGTTTGGAGGAGAAAAGGTGAGGCCTTTAATCCCAGGAACACCATGCCTACTGTCAAGCATGGTGGTGGTAGTATTATGCTCTGGGGATGTTTTGCTGCCAGTGGAACTGGTTCTTTGCAGAAAGTAAATGGGATAATGAAGAAGGAGGATTACCTCCAAATTCTGCAGGAAAACTTAAAACCATCAGCCCGAAGGTTGGGTCTTGGGCACAGTTGGGTGTTCCAACAAGACAATGACCCAAAACACACATCAAAAGTGGTAAAGGAATGGCTAAACCAGGCTAGAATTAAGGTTTTAGAATGGCCTTCCCAAAGTCCTGACTTAAACCCCATTGAGAACATGTGGACAGTGCTAAAGAAACAGGTTCATGCAAGAAAACCATCACATTTAGCTGAACTGCACCAATTCTGTCAAGAAGAGTGGTCAAACATTCGACCTGAAGCTTGCCACGACCTTGTGGATGGCTACCAAAAGCGCCTAGTTGCCGTGAAAATGGCCAAGGGACATGTAACCAAATACTAATGTTGCTGTATGTATATTTTTGACCCAGCAGATTTGGTGACATTTTCAGCAGACCCATAATAAATTTATGAAAGAACCAAATTTTATGACTGTTTTTTGTGACAAACATGTATGTGTTCCGATCACTCTATCACAGAAAAATAAGAGTTGTAGAACTTATTGAAGACTCAAGACAGCCATAACATTATGATTTTTTACAAGTGTATGTACACTTTTGACCACAACTGTATATAAGGCTTCACAGCAATCAGGTGAAAACAAACTCTGCACATGATCACCACTGAACACTGCAAACGATCAGATCACATATAATATTGTCTACCAGCTCACACTATGCTTGGGAGAGTGACCAAGGAAAAAAAAAACTAATAAATGGAAAACTCATTCATAATATTTAATTAGGTCTCCTAATCTGCTGGCTGTGCCATAACACACACACACACACACATACATGCAGGGGTTTTGTTTAAGGGTTTATGTTTGTAAACATTTTTGCAGCTGCCTGACTGTGTAGCCATACCTTGGAGGACAAAACAAAAAAGAGAAAGAGAAAACTTGCCTACTCAGCAAATCTTTCAGAGGTAAATATAGCAGCATAAAGTGGCACGATGAGTCTCCATTACATCTCCAGCGGCTGGTTTTACTCTTTGCTTTACAATAAGCTCTAAAGTATCTCTTGTAAAAAGAAAACAGGGGATGCCAGCCTTGTTTTTCTCATTTTGAAACGGAATATTAACAACCGATTAATCTCAAACTGAGTCGTACAACTATCCTAATGTGGAAAATCTGACATCCAACTTATAAAAGCTAACAGACAGTGGGGTAAAGAGAAGAAGTATGGTGAAACCAATAAAGGGAAATTAAAACACAGAGGTTGCTATGTCTACATTCATCAAAACTCCATCACTTAAATCGGTTCACAGATGATATAATAATGCATTTACTTGAAATCTAAAACAAAAAGATTAGTAGGGATGCAATTTAGAGCTTATGGGTTAATCTAATGCTGATCAATCCTAATTGATTAGTGGACACCAAATTTTTAAAGTTTTGCCTTTCGTCTTTTTTTTTTGTTTGTTTTTTTTTAACAATAAGCTGAATTTAAATAGAAGCATATCATTATAATTTAACAGTTTAATATGCCATGTGTATTTTTTGCTGACTGAAGCACGTCCTCGACACCAGCTTTGGCTTTGTCCTCTGAATTATCCTTCCTTCCTTCCTTCGTTACCTTTGATCTGATCTCCTGACTGCCCTCCAACCTCCAGGACTTCAGCATCCGGGACTCTCTGGGCAGTGCAAGCTGCATCTTGCTGGCAGCCGGCTGGCTGAAACCAACCTCAGACAGAACTTTAAGACCAGGTTAGTGACTCACACATTCATAATCATCCTCCGCCAGATAGACGTGGTCACCTGTGTTCTCTTCCTGCAGAGGTTCCTGCCTTAGAGGCCCACACTGTTCACAGCAGATCAATTTCTTAATACATGTTTTTGAGAATCTAACTGCCTGTCTACCTCAAAAACTTGGTCTTACTGTTCTGATTGTGATAGAATAATCTGGCCATACATGAACACATCGGCAGACAGAAAGTGGCGTTTTGACTTTAAAAAATCTATGCAGGGCTCTGACATCAACTAGTCCTCGACCAGCTCCTCATTCCACTCCCTTTGCACCTATGTCAGTTCCTGGTCCGGCCACAACACCAGATCCTGATCCGATGCAGCTGGGAAGCAGTCTGTCATGATCTCAGAGCTCATGTCTGGCCTGATTATTCTATCATTCACCTGCCTAGAGCCGTCCAGTTTCTCAGTACTCTTCACCTGATCCACCTGCTGCAGCCTCTATTTAACCAGCCCTTAACCAGTCATCAGGGGCAGATTATTCGAGTCTGTGGTGAAAGTTTTCTAGTGTACCTATGTGTTTTCTGATTGCCTGGTCATGACCCATTCTGCCTCTGGACTTCTGAGCCTAACTGTTCCCATTCTGATTTGTTCGCCTGATCTGTCCTTGGACTCCTGTTGGATTTCTGCCTGTGTACCAAACCTGGAACCAATTCCTGACTATGGTCTGGATTTCCCGTCGGTACCTCTTCGCACCTCTTATCTTCTGGCTCTGAACCCTGAGCACGTCCTCAACACAGGCTTTGGCTTAGGCATCTGGATTATCCTGCCTTCCTTTGTCTGCTCTGATCTCCTGCCTGTCCTCCAGCCAAAGGGACTTCGGTGTCTGTGAAATCTCTGGGAAGCGTTTGTCGCATCTTGTCGGCAGGCGACTGGCTGGAACCAACCTCATCCTCTGGGCTCCAACTGAACTTTAAGGCCAAGTTAGTCACTCACACATTGAAAAATCATGCTCCACCAGATAGAAGTGGTCACATTTGTTCTCTTTCTGAAGAGGTTCCTGACTAAGACACCCTTGCTGTTCACTGCAGATCCATTTGTAAATAAAGGTTTTTGAGAAATCTGTCTACTTTGAAAAATGAGTCCTTCTGTTCTTATTGTGACATTCTAAGTATCTTTGCTTTCAGGAGACCAGGTATGGTCTGTTATTTATTGGTGTGAAGAGTGTGAACTGTTCATTGCATCTGTCTGGTGACAATCTTATGACTGCAGCCAGAGTAGTTATAAAATGTGATGCATGCATTAGCTTCAGTAGCAAAAGCAGTATAATAACTCTTCCTTGGAACACATTAGTTGTCTTGGCATGAGAGCAGCATGACTGGTGCTGATGACCAATATACAGATTTTTTTTCTACTCGGCCACATGCCATGAATATGCTGCAAGCTCTGCTACATGCCATGTGGCAACAGGGTTTGGGTTACGCAGACACCATTATTATAAATCATCATGAAGTGATGTGTATGATCAAAACAGTCTGGAAACTTTCCTACTGTGTTTTGCTCTGAAGGCTTCTGCATGTATAGAACATCAATGGGATGGCTTTGTTTTTGGATAATAGTATGGTCAGCAGTCTAAAGTGAGCCTTTTCTGATTATAAGTCTGTAAAGACAACTTAATAACAAACCTGAATAGTTTGTAAAGCTAACAGTTTTTTTTGTTACTCTGATTTAATGAATCTATAGGAATCAGTTTTTACTTGATTATGTATAAAACCTCGAAACTGAGATGGTAATTTTCCCAATGAGTCTAAGCCAGTATGTTTTTATAGAGCTAATAGCTTTAGAGAAACAGAATGGGTGCGTTATTTTTAATATAGCAGCAACAATCTTATCATAATCATAATCTTTTAAACCTGTTTTATTAACCCAGAGAACATATTCATATTCATTGAATGTAACAAGAAGTTACAGCAGAGGTAAGTATGATGTATGATGCACGCTTATAGATGCAAAAACGCACTTTCTATAGATGCACTCTTAAGTCAGGTTTTTCAAGTCTACAGAATTGTCTAATAGGTCATAAAGGCAAGGTGAAGAGCTGAAGCTGGTGACATTATACCAGCAAAACAGTTCCGTTTCTATCAATGATTGATTAGTTTACTTGCCTAGAAAAGCTGTACTTAAATCTTTCAGACTATAGCTGGGGTACGAAAAAAAAAAAGAAGTAAGGCATCGTTTAGAGTAATGGATAAATAGATCAATAGATAAACGGAACTGTAAATAAATAATGAGTAAGAAATAAATTGTTGGCTAAGGTAACTAACAGATAGAGGGTCTAGCTCACTGGGTTTTCACAGTATCTTATCCTGTATTTTAACTTCCAGCAAAAGACTGGGATGTGTGAGGTGTCATGTAATCATGTATTATTAAAGCATGACTACTTAGGGTTAAAAATATTCTGCAGAAGTGAAGCAACATAACATACCTTCCTTTAACTCTTTCTCTCTTCCTAAAATAACCACTCTTACAAACTTTAAACAAACATCCCCCTCCCCCATTTTTTTGTTCATACCAAGCTGCAAAAACATCCAAGATTCTTGTACAGTACATGCATGCAAGCCAAAGCTTCCCATCTCCTAGTTTTGGCATGCATAAAGCTATTCATGAGCAACAAAACTCTGCTGACAGCAGTATCCCCATTACACTGACAAGCCCAAACATCAGAGGAAAAGAGCACACAAACACACACACTCCCATGGACAGAGATGGTGAGGAGAAAGGACAGGGGGAGAAAGATGAGAGGTGGAAAAGGAGGACAGGAACACTCCAGGAAGAAAAAAAAAAAAAACTTTTACCCTCATCTAGCCCCCAATAATTTACTTTCTCTCTTTTGCTCTTGCATTTCTTATTAAAACATGCAACTGTAAGCTTAATCTGAAGCCACCTCTGCAAAGCGCATCCCCTTATTTGTCTAGTTAAAAAAAATCAGTAAATGAGTAAAACCTATTAACAAAACAGATGCACCTTAGTTTCTCACTCAGGCTTAAACTTCGCTTTAAAATTGCAAATCTGAAATATTTTGATTACTTTTATTTCCTAATCATCTATGGCAAATGGAACATTTGTTCCCAACAGTGGAAATATTTCTTAACGAAGCAGTGCAGCTGCTCTCTGATTAAGCAGATGCGTGGGTGTGTGCAAGTTTATGTGCGTGCGTATGTGTGTTTCCAGCAGCGGTCTTACCATTGATATGTTAGGGACTTGAAAATAAGAAATAATTGGCTGCTGTAGGCTCGAAAGTAATTTGGTGGGATTCTCTTTAGCAGCACACTGCTGTGATTCATATGTGACTTTGTGTATCGCTTTAGCTCTCAAGTTCTTCCAAACAAGACACGTGCTGAGATTTCTCAGCGTGCATTTATTTATTTTTGCTCATTTCTTTCTAATTACCGGTCTTCCATTGAACCGCTTTAATGAATTTGTCTGTCATGAAAACTGTGTCAAAATTCAGAGCATCTCTTAGAATGAACAATTGGTGTGAGTGGACTTCAGCAAACTTAATGAAATTAGATCCTGCATAAAGATATAATTAAATCCTCCTAAAAAAGACTTAATATCTATGATGTCAAACAAATCAACATGCTGTAAGAGCAGGGAGTCTCAGTGTTAGCTCAGTATGAAAAATAGAAATATTAACAAGGAAGTGAAAAACAGCTTATTTCTCAACTATACTATATAAACTCTAAAAAGTTTAGATGAGTTGCAGCAGCAGGTTCAAGCTAAAAAGTTTAAAAAAAAAACTTCCAAGTTAAAACAAAACCTACTCTGAGGATCTCATCAATCTCACCATTTGCATCCTGATCCCAAATTTTTCCCATAGCCGTATCACCTACCTGGTTGTAGCTGTGCACGGCTCCTCCAACCTGCACGCCACGCTGAGGAGTTGCTGCAGAAATGCTGTCGCTAAGGGCGAGGGTCTGGTTGCTATGGTAGCTGGCAGAGTACTGGAGCGAAGCCTCCGGGGTGGAGTTGAGCTGCAAGGAACTCTGGGAAAGGAGAGCCGGTCCTACCGATTGAGACAGGAGTGGTGCATGGTTGGGTAGGCGGAGAGGGGTTTGGAGTTGAGTTTGTATGCGAGAAAGAGAAAGTGAAAGATTAAGAGTGAGAAAGAGAGGAGGCGTGAAGGGGAGAGATTGAGAGGCAAAGAGTGAAATGGGGAAGAGAGAGAGCAGCAATTTAGAGCAGATAGTGCAGCAGTGCAGCACTCTGTGAGTTGGAGATGGCATACATAATTTATTAGCCGAGGAAGGGAGAAACACAGGAGAACACAGAGAATAGGAAAAGAAGGAGGAGCGGAGAAATGTAGTGGAAGGGAAAAAGAGGGCTGAGCAGAAAAGTTATGGTGGAGGGAAGGTCTAACAACTTAAACACAGCTTATTTACCTTCCCACTGATACTGCTTCAGACCACTCTAACATTGTGTAAAACTGGCAAGTTAAGAATAAATCATTAAACTTCCCCCCACCCTTACTATTACAGGAGGATTTTGCAGGTAATGGATAATTAAGTAGGCGACTAAATCAAATTTCCCTTCAGTGCTGATAGAGCTGCACCGATACAATACCTGAATTACATCGGCTTCAATATTGACTTATTAGCTGGATCGGATATCAGTGATTTGATATCAGATATTGAAGATCCAATCCACTTTACTTTACAGTGAACTGTTGTTTCTTTCTCCTTGCTGCCAATTTGTTAATAATATAAAGTACATTTATATCTGTGTTCATTTGTTACCTTTTTTTAAAATGTTTATGTCAAGGCTAAAGCCTTCATTCTCATGGAAAGATATATGGTTCATGGATCATGTATCTCAGGTATCGGATTAGATAAGTAAAACCTTGATCAGTGCATTTTTAGTGCACTATAACAATTATAACTAAAATTATACTGCAAAAACATAAAAAACAAAGAATAAACATTGGCAGATCCATTGTTTATAAGTTGACCAACGCTTCATAATCTAATGAAGAGTGTAAGAACTGAGCTTCTGCTACAGATTTACTTTTACTGACTAAACAAGCATCATTAAGAGGAACTTTTCGAAATGGGCTATACAAACTGCCATAAATTAGACAAAATAAAAAATAGACAGTTGTTTTTTGAGCTTAGTGAGATGATGGTGTATTTCATCACATAACAAATCAAAGAAAAATAAATAAAAATATGGGAATACATATTACTATTCTCCTTCCCCTCCGTCATATATTTACTTGCTCTGTATTAATCTTTTCCTCTCTCTGCAGGATCGTGTTCCCTCTCTGCGTCTGTTCTCTGTGAGCCAGGATCAACTCTTCTGCCTCTCGCCTTCACTAGGCTTGTCTTCTTTCATCATGAATCACCCCCAGCTTTTTATGAATTATTAATACGGCACTTTTTTGTTACGCAGTCAGAGAAGAAACTCCTAAACTCATCGTCACTCAGCTTGGGTGTTTATTTTTTGTTATCAGAAAATAATCTATATGGATGTTTAGCAAAACTGCAAGGTGAAGTTTGTTTGGCACAATGATTGAGGGATAGCAAGGTTGGTTTAAGTAGTATGTTATATTGTTAGTTACAAAGAAGTGGAGATGTTCATAGAGAGACAAATGTTACATATATGACATTTTACAACGAATTATCGTTATGATTTTAAATAAAAAGCTAATATGTAATATACAGTATGCAACTACTGTGTGTAATATTGAAGATTTGAATTTTCAGTTTTTCTTTTTTAATAAATTTGCAAAAATGTTAAAAAAATTTTTGTGTTTTTTCTGTCAAGCTGGGTTGCTAAGTTTACATTAATGAGAAATAAAATGAACTTTATTGATTTTAGCAAATGGTTGCAAAGAAAAAGAAAGTTAAAAATTTAAATGGGTCTGAATACTTTCTGTACCCACTGTAACTCTACCGTCTTAACTATTTCTGTTCTAACCATTAAGCAATTTGGTCGAAGATAAATAAAAAAAATGTATTGATGTTTTCAAGACTGCGATGGACTGGCGACCTGTACAGGGTGTACCCTGCCTCTTGCCCCTAGACAGCTGGAGATAGGCACCAGCATCCCTCGTGACCCCGCTTGGGATTAAGCGTGCCAGAAAATCGATGGATGGATGAATGTTTTCAAGAATTCTATCCTAACCTAAATTTATGTCAGATTTAAGAATAATCCACAAAAAAATACTAACTAAAGAACTGTTCAAAATACTGAGAGGTAAAAAAAAAATACAAATGAAATAGATTTAATGCAAAAAAAAAACATTGAAACAAAGCCGCAGATAACTCCTATGCAAATAGAGTAATGGGTTTGCAAAAACAAATGGACTCACGCCACATCACCTCAAAGTATTTTATTAAGTTTGCCTTCAAAAGTCTTCATGTTACTGGACAATGGTGGACCAGAGTAAACTCTTTCCTTGATTCTTTGTTTGGTCTCAAGGAAACAGCAAAACTGTTGTTCCTGTTGTTCCTCCCAAAAGTAAATGAAATAAATTAGGTATATCTATTTCAAGATATACCCATTAATCTTACTCCTTCAATTTTAAAGTTAATAGACTATATTAAACTAGTTAGGGAAAGGGAAATCTTGGAGTCTCTGCTGAGACTGTCGCCCCCCACGGCCGCATCCCACATAATCAGAAAATTACGAGTACAGATTCTATGATCATTCATTCTTTCTGGGGTGGTAACCAAATGCAAATTCTAAAGTCACACCGACATAAACACGCTGCTGAGGGTGGCCTTGGCCTTTCTGCTTTTTGCCATTACTACTGGGTGTACAATATTAGAACCTGGGCTTTTTAGATCGCATCTTCCAAGGTTTGAAGAGGTGGTCTCATTGTCTAATTGGCTGCTAAATGAAGACGTTCCTGCTGCCCTGTTTTCCATTCTCTCTTTATCTTTCCAACAACTTGAGGATAATTCTATGCATAAAAATTAATTCAGGATTCTCAAGCAGATAATAATTCTTTTTTCCATCTATGCTCCCATTTTTCTGAACTCAGCTTTCAAAGCAGGCACAATGGATATAGTCTTTAAGCACTGGTTAATTAAGGGCATGGCTTTTATGAAGGACCTTTATAGTGGCAAGGTTGATTACTCCTCTATGCAGCTCCAATCAAATGTTGGACTCCCCACTAGCCACCTATTTTCAACATACTGGCAAGCTCATAATTTTGTTAGAAAACACTTCTCCCACTTTGAAGCCCTGTCTTATTAGTACAGCTTCTGCGTGCTTACAGTATAAAAAAGCTCCCTACCTCTAAACAGTTAATTCCTCACTTTGTCAAGTTATCTTCTGCAGTTAGACACCACCTTCTAATTAAAATAAAGAGGCATGGACTTTTGACATCTGGACAGACTGGTAACCTGTACAGGGTGTACCCTGTCATTTGCACAAAGACTGCTGGAGATGGATGGATGGATGGATGGATGGATGGATGGATGGATGGATGGATGGATGGATGGATGGATGGATGGATGGATGGATGGATGGATGGATGGATGGATGGATGGATGGATGGATGGATGGATTGATGGATGGATGGATGGACTTCTGACATATTACGTAATATTTAAAATGAGCTTTGGGATCAAAGTCTGTCGCAAATTAAAACCTGTTCCATTACTTCTAGACTTCAGTGTATTTAATTCAAAGTTATCCATTGGACGCACTTGTCCAAAACCAAACTGTTTCACAGTGTCTCTCCAGCTGGTGACAAATGTAAATCAGATAATGGGAGTCTGGGCCTTAGCCCTAAACCTGCCCTAAAACTATGGAGTGCCAAATATCTCAAATTTGTAGTAATGCTTACAGCAGACATCGTACTCATGATAACCATTGGACAATTTTGGATTGCTCAAAATGTTCTATCATTCTTCCCACTTTTTAGCAGCAAAGGCTTTTGTTGGATTAGTTGATTGCAAAATGAGTAATGCTGAGTGAATGGATGGCCTTTATCTCTCCTTTTTTTTTTTTTTTTACAAAAATACCTAATCTTAAAGTTTCCTGTGTTATTATGTACAAGAAAAGATAGGCTGAAGACCAGGAAGCAGCATCATAGTTTAACATAACTCTCTGCAGCTTCACTACTGTTTCTACAAACTAAATGAAATAAATTAGAAAATACTCCTAAATGAGCGAATCATTAATTAGTCATTCTAATTGAAATCAAAATAATTCCAATTGAGGAAAAAGTTAAAACTATCTTGAAGACATAAAAACCTGGATGACTCTTAATTCTATGCTCCTGAATGCAGACAAAACAGACTAGAGTCTTGTGATTATTCAGTCATTTCTTTTGGATGGGATTAAATTGATCTCTAATAATAGAGTAAAAAATCTTGGTGTTATTTTTGATTGGCGTCTGTCATTTAAATCCCATATCAAAGAGGTTTCTATATTTCCTTCTTTCATCTGCAGAATATTGCAAAATATAGAAATATCCTGCCCAGGGGTGATGCTGAAAAACTGGTCCATGCAGTTGTTACTTCAAGGCCGGACTACGGCTTCTCTTCATTGGCTTCCTGTTAAATCAAGAGTAGAATTAGATTTATCCTTCTCACATAAAAAGCTTTAAATGGCCAAGCTCTATCTTATATCAGAGATATGATTGTTCCTTATGTTCCTAAAAGAGCACTATACTCTCAATATGCAGGTTTACTAGTGGTTCCTAGAATTCCATAAAGAAAAATAGGAGGCAGATCTTTCAGTTATCAGGCTCCTGTGGAACCAACTACCAGTTTTAGTCCCTGAGGCACACACTCCGTCTGCTTTTAAGGGTAGGCCTAAAACATTCCTTTTTGATAAAGATTATAGCTGTATTGGCTCAGGTTATCCTGTGCTATCTCTATAGTTATGCTTTTATAGGCCTAGACTACTGGAGGACATAGGCATCGTTTTTCATCATTCTGCTTCATTCTATCTCTGTTCTCCCATTCTGCAGAATTTGTTAGTTCAATGTCTAACTTTATGCCATCTCTGCTTTTTCTCATAGTAGCTTCATCTGGCCGGTTCCCATTTGGCTGGGACACCGTCCTGGAGAGAAATATTAGCTGTGCTGCTGCCATAAACTCCTTTATTTATAGATGTTGGAGCTTGGGCTGTTTTTCAGCATAATCCTGTTTCTCTGACTGTGACTGGCTGGATGTGCTCTCTTCATCCTCAGACATGGGAGCTGGCTTGGAGCTCGTCTGCCCGCCTGTGGAGCTGGTTGACAGTTGCCTTTTGTATCTCTGCTTCTTTCTGCTTCTATCTCCTTGAACCCCAGTCAGCCCTCATCAGATGGCCGCTCAAACTGAGCCTGGTTTTGCTAGAGGATTTTTCCTGTTAAAAGGGAGTTATCCTCTCCACTGTCGCTACAATCATGCTTGGTGTGAAGGATTTCCTTTGAGTCAATGAGTCAATGCAATCAAATAGTTTTCCTTAGATAGAAAACTTTGAACCAATCTGATTGAATGATCTGGTCGAATTGTTTCTGTAAAGTGCCTATGATGAAATGTGTTGTGAACTGGCGCTATATAAATAAACTGAATTGAATGTAGAAATTTGATACTCTTTGTCAGACAACCATATAAGTTCCCTGACATGTGTTTTCCTTTAGAGTTGATATATAAAAAAGTAATGAGGTAAAAGGATCATCATTTAAGCCAGCATTATCATAATTTTCCACTTAATTTTTTTATTCATACTTGGTGATTTTATAGTGAAACACATTGTTTCCTGAACTGCCTGTCGTCCGTTTTGACTCAGTGTTATGCAGGATCACAACCTTTGGACTTATGAGCACATTTCTTTTTTCATCGAAGCGGTTTCTTTTTCTTTTTTTTTTCACCGTGTACCTTAGTTTTTTTGAAAACTGGTCAAATAAAAGAATGTGATGGGAGAAATTCTGATTGTAATCCTGTCCCACAGCTTAAAGGCGATCATAGCAAACTATTAAAGAAGACAATTATGGAATTTATTGTAGAGACAAATACAAGCTTTTACAAAGAAGTGGTGGAGAGAAAGCAGATCTAACATGACTCCTTTTGGCTCATGAGTAGCATTTTGGACAGTGGGCAGGAGAAAGAGGGATGACCAGTAGTGTGTTGGAATAATCAAAATTGGAAGCAATAAAGGCATGACTGTTAGTTTCAAGACATTGCATCAAAAGAACAGACTTGATTTCTGGTATTCATAGAACATTCATTTTTAACCACCAAATTAATTTGCTTACCTAATTTAAGTCGTAATTTAAGTTGCAACTATAAAAATGCATTGCTTTAAGGTATTTTACCATTTATTCATCATTTTCTAATTGCATCTATGCAGAAATGTGACATTCTCTTAAAGTTTACTAAACTTTTTTTAAGTCAGATAATAAATGGCTTCTTTATTGTATGTATTCAGTAAATATGGGACTATTAGAATATACAAAAAAGATGGTGATAATATGTAGTAATGAAAACTTGCATACCCTGTATACATAGAAGAGTATTATGGCATAATAAAAAGGCTGGTGCTGATGTAGTAATTGTTATGACAAGAACATTTCATAATGTGTCTCTGCAGAATAATTATTTGCTGTATCAATCTGCATCAACACCTTACAAGCAACAAGGCAGGGTAAAAGGATCCCTTGTTCTGTGCAGCCTTTCAGTGAAGACATTAACATGTCAACGCTTCATTTGCTCACTGTTTTGAGATTTGTTTTAGCTTTTACATTAAACATAAAACATACTGTACAGACACACACACCCTCTCAGGAGAAGCTAAGCCAAATCTATATCCAAATTCACCCTTTGTGACCTAAAACTGAAAACAAAAAAGAGGTTTGAAACTATCACACTAAAAATACTTACAATAAGTGTCTTCAGTTTAGTCAGAATAGGGTTCTAACAATCTGTTACGTCTACCACTAGTTTAGCAATATTTGAACAGACAAGGCTTTGCTTGTCCAGCAAAACTGGAAGAAATTAGGTAAATCTTGCAAAACCATATTTCCAAGATTTATGCCTAATTTTAAGTCATACAAAAAGTGTTTGTGGATGCAGAAATAATGATTACAGCCATGCATGATAGCATATTGATGAAAATAGATACTTTTCTTTAAGTAGGTTCTCCTGGAAATAAGAAAAACCATGCATTTTTAGCTTTATATGGAAGTCTTCATACAGTGATGTTTTTAAATGCCATTTGCTACAGAGAAATCAGCTACAGTATCAAAAAGGTCAGCAGACAATAAGTAAAATGGGAATGCCATGTTCCAAAACCAATGACCTGAAAACAAAATGCCAAGAACATTTAGCAGGACCTTACACTGCACAGGAACTGCCTTTCAATATTTGTTAGATTATGTTATTATTATATTCCATTTATTTGTTAATCTTATTCAAACAAAGTTGAAAAATTGGACACGCTTTCTAATTACTAATTACTCCTAAAACTGCATGTTGTGTTTGTCACTAACTGCTCTGTTGATAAAAGGGTTAATTGTCTAACTTACATTAAAAAATTATCACTTGACGTTTCCTTTAAATATTCATGTCCGAAATAGTTTCAGGCGGCTAAGAGTTTTTTGACCTTTTACTGTCTTTCCAAGCGTTTCTGTTGTGACAAGCCTTAGAAAACAACTTTTATTCAAATTTTTTTGGTTTTTATTTACCTAGGACAAAATCAATCCTAATAACAGATAAAATATATTAAATTTGAAAGAAATGCTTTTCTAATCAAACTTTTTATTAAAAATCAAAACAATGGCTGAGCCTTCTATTTAAACAATAGGACTGAATTTTTCAGGAAAACAACAACAGAAGCGATAATAATATCAGTGCATGCAACTATAAAAAGAATAAGAAAAAACATAAATAAAATAAACTGGAATTAATTAAATGCTTTTTAATTATTTTTCCCCAAACAGTAACTGCAGGTAGAGATTACTTCCCTTAATCATTCATTCATCACACAATTAATAATGGTTCTGCTAAACAATCAAAAACTGAGGATTATTTAAAAGCCTGTGTTCTGCTGTATAAATACGCTAATTTAGGAATAATGAAAAAACATAAACTAAAATGCTGCATTCTCAAACACATGCAAAAAGAGGCTTAAGAATTTACTTACGTTCACCGCTGTCAAGAATTCCTGATTCCTGTAGAGAGCGAATGCAGGAATCTACTAACTCTAAACCAGTGGTTAACTCATCCTCAATGTCCTTCTGTCCATCTGCTGGGAAGGGAAGAACAAGAAGAAAGTCAAAGAAAGACTGAAAGAAAAGATCAATTTTACTCATAAGTAAATATCATAAGATCTTAAACTAAAAAAAAAGAATTGGATACTTACAAAAAGCTAAAAATGAACAATTAGCAAAACAACACAAAACTACACAAAATCAAAAACTATTGCTATGAATAAAATTGAGAAGCAACACTGAAAGAAAAGGTCCATGAAATAATTTTATAACAAAGCGGACCTGAAGCAACCAAATTGTTGGTCCAAACATACTTAAAAGCAAAAGGCAGATGAAACCATTAACAGACTCAAGGATAAGACAACACAGATTCCCATACAAGCCAGAAATCATTGAGAATGTTTACCTCATACAATTAATGACACTATTGTTTCCTTCCACTGATAATAAACAAATACAGTCTTTTATAACTTTAAGATCTAAAAGAAAGACCTTTGGAGTGAGTAATGAATCTAATATAACAGAACTGTGCATTCCAAACTGACCAGCCCATAATCAACACATTTTTTAGGATTGAGTGTTTTTAAACAATGAATACATAATGGTATAAGAGCTGTGTGTATTTTTTCTAAAATAT
Source organism: Cyprinodon tularosa (assembly GCF_016077235.1). Taxonomy (NCBI): domain Eukaryota; kingdom Metazoa; phylum Chordata; class Actinopteri; order Cyprinodontiformes; family Cyprinodontidae; genus Cyprinodon; species Cyprinodon tularosa. The sequence continues at coordinate 977,290 of NW_024038861.1, read as the reverse complement.
GTCTTCTTTTAAAGTTTCCCGGAAATTATATATATGAAAACTACAGGATTCTATTGGTTTTATATTATCACTCATTGTAAACAGAATAAATGTTGGACTAAAGACTTAAAAATAAAAACTTATCACATCAGTGGGTTTAGCTATATTTTTTCACTTTATATTTGGGAAATTCTGTATTTAGTCATTTGTTTTGTCATTTTTTTCTTACTGGTGCTGGTAAAAAAAAATATTTTTTAGGAGATGGTGTGATTCTGAAAATCTGACAACTAAGAAATGGATCTGGACTGTAACTTCAATATCTGGGATGGAGATCTTGACACACAGACAAATGACACTAGAAGAACAAAACCAGGACAAATGGGTAAGATGGGAAATCTTTACATTGATGATGTTTTTAAAACAGACATAAATAGCACTTTGTACTACATTTTTTCTTGCAGAGACAAATTCCCTTTTCTACTTTTGATATGAAAATACATTAAACAACAAAACGGTGTATGTGTTTGGTCGGGGGGGGTAAACCCTATTAAATAGCTGTTCTGTTTTGTCTTAATATTGGCAACTCCATTTACTCAACAACTTTATATTCATATACAGGGGCCAGAACCCATTATTACTTCTGTAAATGGTGCACTGCTGAGTGAAGTCTATATTCCCTTCTGGCACTCATGGGTTGCTTTTAGTCCTGCAGCCCTTAAACTAAAGTCCGATTGGTTGTAGCACAGTGGTCTCCAACCCTGGTCCTCAAGATCTACTGTCCTACAGATTTTAGATGCATCCCTGCTTCAACACAGCTGAATCAAATGAATGGCTTTAAAAAGTAATCAATCATTTGATTCAGCTGTGTTGAAGCAGGGATGCATCTAAAATCTGTAGGACAGTAGATCTTGAGGACAAGGGTTGGAGACCACCGTTGTAGCATATACAAATTATTATTAACAACCATGCAAAAATAATTTTATATCAGCAAAAATCGGATGTGAGTATTAAGGCCTACCGTTTGAGCATAGCCTTAAAGTACATAATACGTTAAAAGTGATTTCTAAGGTTGCAAGATTACAATGGACCCCTCTAAGGACCATTTTTCATAAATGAAAAAAAAAAACAGTCCTACCAAACTAACTTCAAGGATATACTGTATCAACCACTTCCAGGAGGTCATAAAAGAACCTAGAGGGAAAAAAATTATAATAAGGCCTCACTTAGCTTATTTAAGGTCAGTACTTATAATTCAGCAGAAAGAAGACAATGTTTTATAGACTGAAAAGACAAAAGTCAAATTTTGAAAAGTTATGCATCCTGTTATATCTGGCACAAAATTAACAAACCAATTTCAAGAAACGACCTGCTGCCCAACAGGTAATCTTCAAGATTAATGGCTGTTCATAAACAATCACCACAGAAGGTTTTGGAGTTGCCTACTCAAAGTTTAGACTGAAATCTAAACTGATGCTATGTTATGTCATTTCTGAAATCTACCAAAGTGCGAGAATTAAAACAAAGTTGCAAATCATTTACAGCAGAATTAAAAGAAATGCTGTTTGTAGTATTGTCTTCTTGTAGCAAGAAGGTTCTGGGTTTGATTCCCGGCCCGGGGGTCTGACTTCATGGAGTTTGCATGTTCTCACTATCCATGCCTGGGTTCTCTCCAGGAACTCTGGCTACCCCCCCAAGCCAAAAAACATGACTAAGGTTAAATGGCTTCTCTAAATTGTCCTTAGGTATGAGTGTCTTTGTGCATGGTTGCGTGTCTCTGGGTTGCCCTGCGAAAGACTGGCGACATCTTTTTTCAGGACCTGGTTTAGCTACAAGGCTCGGCTAACTGCAAGTAGTGAAGCTAACACCCTGCTTTCCCTGCATCCTTTTTCAAACACCAGGGTCTGACCAAAGCATGGATAAAGAGAGGTAGGACTGATTTAAAGCACTTTTAAGAAAAGGCAAAGAAGCATGGACAATCTGGGTTTCACATGGAAAATAATATAATATAGTGTACTTTTTCTAGGTGTTTCTTAATTCGCATAGTTGATCTTAACTGAATATATTCTCAGAAAATAAATAGTTTTGATATATATTAAAACATATATAAAGCTGACTAATAGCTTCTCCATTATTCAACTAGCACATAATTTTTTTAGGTTTGTGATACCATATTGGAGCATGCATGGGTGGATGGATGGATGGATGGATGGTCACAATCAGTTATGTCAATTATTGTTTTTGTCACAAGTTGTTAAGGTTGCTTTTTTTCTTTGTGAATAAAGTCAGATTTAATTTTAGTGTATTTGATGATTAGAAACACTGACCAGTAAGAAAAAGGTTAAAACTCGAAAACTGTAAAGGGGGACATATTTTATACTCATGAAAGACTGTCGTTTCTATGATTGAAGGGGGGAGCATTGAAACAATGTACAACACAATATGTTGGTTGTCAAACACATGAATGTAAGGATAAAAACAAAGAATTAAAGATAACTTTACCTTGAGCATTCCAGCGAAACTGCTCATCTGTCGAACTAAAATGAGACACAAATAGTAATGAGATTGCTACAAAGCGAAAAGACAGTCACCAAAGTTAAAACATAAAAAAGAATATATCACACTTTATATATATATATATATATATATATATATATATATATATATATATATATATATATATATATATATATATATATATATATATATATATATATATATAACAATCAAGCTTAGACTAATAGTATTGAAAGGGTACAATTAGCTTCACTTTCTTTTACCAGCATCAACTGAGCTGATATGAAAAACAGATTGAAAAAATATTAAAAAAAACATGTAACCATTAGCAGCAGATCAGTAGTGTGATTAGGAATAAAGAGGTCCCCCCTTGAGAGGCTGAGGGCTTAGCTGTGATTGAATGTGATTGCACACTGATATGTGTCTGACTTGTTTTATCCCCCTAAGAAAAAGATTTGGGATATAAAAATCAACACAAATATGGCAGCATAGACTCCTCCAAAATGTATCAGCACACATACTTCACAGAAGATGTTCCATGTAAAAGTCAAATAATTATTCATCATTTCAAGTAAGACGTTGGACTACAAGTTATGTCATCACAGGGAAAGAAATGTGGAAACAAAATGTCAGACAGCAGCACTTATTTATTTTCAATCTTCTCAAAAAGCTGTGTACAATGTGATGTTGACCCAATGATGAAACATTGGTACAACAGAGAATTTCCAAAGCCTGAGATACTCTGCATAGCTCTGAGACTTTCCAACATGACAAAAAAAGGTATATAGTGCATACAGTATATGTATATTTGTACATGCAAAGTCAGTGCAGACAATCAAGTTCAAGTAGTCATTGTAGGTAAAAGTAAAGAGTAGTTCAGTATTTCTTAGCAACAGTATCAGATAAAGACAATTTTTCAGAATCTGGATATTCAGCAGAAACAAAATAGTTCTGTGATCTGACAAATTCAGTTTTCTCCAATAGTGTTTTCAGTCTTTTCCTTTTTTGTAGCTCATCAAAACTCCACTCTGCATATGTCACAGCATAGCTCCATCCATCAGTTAAACTGACCAGGTACAAAGATGTCATCAACCACTAAGCCTAAATAGTACATTATGAAAGAAAGCATGTGAGTGAAATGAAGCCAATAAGATTTGCATCCATAATAAATATGCAGAAATAACCACTTCTAAAAAAGGTTTCCTTCAAGCCCTATTCATGGCTTGAAGAAATAAATAAATAAATAAATAAATTAATAATGTATGTATGTATGTATGTATGTATGTATGTATGTATGTATGTATGTATATATATATATATATATATATATATATATATGTATATATATATATATATATATATATATATATATATATATATATATATATATATATATATATATATATATATATATATATATATATATATATATATATATATATATATATATATATATTGGTGGTCTTTAACAGTTAGCTATGTGAGTGTCTTTAAATTAAATGGATGATGTTGATGAACAAATCTGTATAGCCACACTCATGAGAGTACAAACAGTCTATCTATGTCAGGGATTATTGCTGGTTGAAAAGGGAGAAAGAGACAGATGACAAAAAACAGACAGGTTGAACGAAAAAGCTAGAAAAAATTATTGAACTGTGTGCCGACTAATCAATGCTGACAGAGACAGACATCTATCTCTGTATTCTGTCTGATCATAGGGTTGCGTGTATGTTTTCTGATTTACCCGTTGTTTTTCTGCCTGGCAAAACCATAACTGAGATTTGTTAGGGTGCTAACTTTCGAGTCACGCACACTTGTTTATGGTGTCAATGCCAAGTTATTGTCAGAAGGTAATGCCTTTTAATACCAACCTAAGGATTTTGAAGATTCTGAAAAATATGCTGTTAAATCTCAATTTCTATATAACCTTGAGCAAGATAAATAAAGCTTAGGTCAGTGAATTTCTGATCAGTTAACATGTTAAGAATAATTTGGCTTCCTGCTATCCTGACTGACCTGAAGAATTGTACTTTTTGCTTGAGAGTGGATTGCTAACCACAGTGAGTACTCAAAAGGTCAGAGTCAATAACAGACAGGTTGTTTGGTCAGAAATTTCCTGTAACATTTCTCAACATAACAATTCACCTATCCCCTGGAAACAACTTGATTTCCCCTCACCTCACCAGTCTCCTTATGTATTTAGATCTTGAGACTGTTATTGTTTTTGTCTTACATTTTGGAACATTACCTTGCTGAAATACCCAAAGGAGAATAACTGTCAGTTCACATTTTAGAGTAAAAATCAAATGGTTCCTGAAATGTCGTAAAAGATTTGAGCAAAGAAAGAAAAAGTATCTGCCTTAATACATTTAAGTCACTCAACCTATTTTTGTTAACATTGAGGGTTATAGACAAAGAGTGGAGCTAATTAAAAGAAAAACAATCCAAAGTCTACAGGAAAACTAATTGGCAAATAGATGTAACGTTTGTTTTTGCATTGTGAAAGTACACAATTATTTCTTTGTTTATTCTTTCTCCTTCTGTTTGTGCAGATTTTAGTATGTAAGGTTAAAAATGTAAGGTATAAAGCAAAAATACACAGTAAGGAACTCATGTGAGGTAGTATTTGATCATTCTATTTTCAACCATGTATTGATGTTTTTTATGGCTATAAGCTTGGTCTTAGTGATATCTAACCAAAGCACGCATTTTCATTTAAAGATCAAATAGCATTTAGAACTCTGCTTTAATTTTTTTGATGGTAAGACAAAACAGCTTTCTTTCTGGTTTAATACCCCAAAAAACAGTTGCACATACTAAGGGTGGTACCCAATAATTGTTGGGTAGATTTTTGGTGACTTCCAAGGGCCTCTTTTTGTTTTGTTGCAGATTGGAAACAGAGCAAAATGGAAATGTTGTCTTCATATGTACTTCATACACACTTAAAGGAATTCCATGGATTCATTATTAGAAACACTAAGAGACACTGTTTTTAACTTAAAAATCTGATTCAGAAATAGTTCTATAAAATGGTTAAAGAACCTTTATTTTAAAGGGGTTGTTGGAGTTAAGAGTAGCTCTACCACACATGATTTTATTTAAAGAAAATATGTATGTTGTTGTTTCCCCTTGTAGACATATGTAAAAAAAAAACAATCTGGAAGCCTCATTTTTTATATTTTTATTTTTAAATCTATAATGTATAAGAATATTATGGGACACTTAAATTGTTTTGAGTGTGGCTTATAAGATAATGATAGGGGAAAAAGGCCTTACAAGTTTCTTTCAAAGTAGCATTTTATCACTCTCAAATATGTTTTTTTTTTTTTGTTTAACCTTTATTTTACCAGGATGTCCCTTGAGATAAATATCTTTTTCGAGGGAGACCTGGCCTGTCCTTTATTCTTAGTACCATTTGTTTAGGAAAATTAATCTCAAATCAGACAGCCGTGACCAAAAAACTTTTTACACAGAACTCCTCTAAATAAGCCTTTTTTGCCTTCCACTCTCTGTCTTCTCAAAGGCCGCACCCCTACAACCCGCAACCTTGACATCCAGTCAGAGGTCGTAAAGATAGCGTCTAGGTGCGCGGAATAATACACTAGATGAAGGCTGTAGCTTGACTGATGGGCTGCTACAGAGCTCTCTGGACAGCTTTTCCCCCTGATGACATCATAAGGGGAATGTTTTCCAACAGTACACGATCGCTAAGAGGTGGAGAAAGGCAATGATGGAGATGAAATGTTTTATTTCATGTCATTTGTGGACCTAATACACATGCTTCAGGACAAATATGACTGATACTAAATGTGAATTTTGCATAATATGGGACCTTTAAATGTAGAGTACTTTTTGGCACGTATTGAGAGCAGACATAAAATAATAAATTTTTGTTTTGGAATCATACATACTGACATATTGAACATTTGTGTAATAAAGTAGAATGCGTGTTTTGATTGCTTTTCAAAAAAATTTTTTTTACCTTTTTAAATATTCTTATGGTTAATAAGAATATAGCAGGAAGTATTGATCAGGATTCAATAGATTTGTTTTTTAATTTTTTTACTAGTTATATTGCTTTATTAAATACCAAAGTGTTTATATTTAGTAACAGTTAATGAGTGTTTAGATGAACTACTAAAGACTCTTGATTCAGGCCATAGTAACTAAAGGGTAATCCTATATTCCAAAGAGGCAATTTGTTCATCATTACTTTTTATTCCAACAAACATAAAGGCATAATTTGTTTATTTTATTTATTTGACTGTCCACAGAATTTTAAATGTAAGCTTGCTCTTATTGTTGGCTGAAGAGAAAAAGCTAATACAGAGTTATCTGATGCTTCTTTCTTTTTTTTTATCTATTTGTTTTGCAAGCACAAAAATTCTGGTTTAGTAACAGCTGTGTTTTTATCCATTGTGAGTGCACAGTTTGACTTTTTATAGGCTTGGGCAAGTTTAAATCAATAGCTTTTTAAGAAAACAAACAAAATGATTAAAAGGAGGAGCTCCATTAAAAACAAATGTTAATCATTACTCTGGTGAAAAAGCGATAATGATTAAAAGGTTGGGAAAAAAGTTTTTCCATGTTCTACAATTCATTTCAAAGGCAAGACAACTGTACAGACAGTAGTGATACAGTGTCTATGGTAAAGGATGCAGAAAAAAGTGAGAGAAGAAAATCTCTTCATGATAACCTCACAGTACCAACAGACCCCAGAGATTTAATAAGTGCAGCATTATTCCACTACATTGCATCTTTGGCAGCTACGCCACAACAGCACGCCCCACAAGCAGTGCTTCACATTTAACAGCAAGGCAGTATTCATGAGACAGGTTCAAATTCACTAGACAGCCGACATCGACAGACAGCGTCCTCTACCGCTTCCTGAAAAATCAACATGTTTGAATATTAAAACACTTTGGGACATATATAATATACATATATAAGATATGAATTTTGAAAAAGAACTGTGTCAAATCTGTCAAACGTTTTATGTCCCTTAGTATTATAAAAAAATCAACACTGGTTAAATTGTTTTAAGTTTGCTTAAAGCAGTAGCTACTCCTATTGTGGATTTCTATCAACTCTATAAAAAAAAAAACTGAAGCATGAAAACATAAATCACAGTCCTAAAAAAGATATATGTGAAAACTAAATCAAACCCTTCTACTGAAATTTTAAACAACAGGTAAATTGTCCTCAGTTTACAGTAGAGCAACAGGACTCTGACCGTTCTGCTCAAATCAGACTCTTGCATCTTCTCGCAGATAGCATCAACTAAAAAAGACTTGTCTTTTATTAATAAGTTGTCAGTATGGAGTCTGTCTACAAATAAAATTAAACTAGGATTACATTAGAATCTAATAACAAAAGCTTAAGGTTACTGTTTTAACATCATAGCATTTGTTGGATAATGTCAAATAAATTGATTTTTTTATTGTGTGTGTGGGAAATTGCAAATTTGCACAAGACACATACCTAGAGATACTAACAAAGCTTAAAATTGATTCCAATATTAATTAAAAAAAACCCTTATATATGATGTGAGCCAAAGCCATATTTATATTTTATGCTCTATATTTTGCACCATCAATCTTGCACCTGATTTAAAACGGACATTAGAATTATTTGATGCAACAACATGGAAATAAAATATGTTTTTTTTTGTAGTCCACGATTTTGGCAACAAACTGGCAATCAGATTCTTGATGTGGCCATGATGAGATTTACTGTAGCATTAGGATAGCCAGTCCTGCAGAACATTTTGTACGTAACACACATCTTCTGGAAATATAAGGCATTGCAACTGGTAAACACTGCAGTTGTGTCCAGTTATGAGTGCTTCATTTGTTTTCTTTCTCTCATCATCATTATCCCTCTCCCTCTTTTCAGCATCCAACTGCAATAATGAGGGCAACACCCATGAACTCTTGGCTATCTCATAATAGATATCTATTTGATAATGTCTAATTATGCTGCAGCCATTAGTCATGCAGTCTGGAAAAGCTGGAGTGGGACAGCAGCTAATGTACTAATACGCTGAACTACCTCAGAGTAACATGTTCAAGTCTTTTACAAGTTTCTGAAATTACAAATGTGTGCAGGGCTTTGGCTGTTACTGCATTAGGCTACTCCATCTAACACCTTAGCACCTATTATATTGGTACCAAGATATTGAGGAACTAAAGCCTCCTTACAGATATTTTGCACAACTTCAAAACTGTCTCAAATGTCACACGATTTACCTATTGGGGTCTGTTTGTAAAGTATTTGAAGACTGTTAAATGTTAGTAATAATATGAAATAATTAGCGATTGTAGGAGAAATATTATTAATACTTTAGATAGTTTGCTTAGGGCCTTCCTTTTAGTCAGGCCAGCCTCCAGCTGTGATAGAGGAGAAAAGACAGCTGGGGTTTTGGCTTGGCCCCTGTTTTTATATTGAAGAAGTGAAGCTGTTTTTTTTATTCCACTAAATAATTTTTGTATTTTTATATTAGTTTAAAATCAACCCAGAGAATATTTAAGTTTTCCTTAGAAATAAATTCAATGATTTATGTTGAAATCAGAATTCCATCTATGAGTGCTTTTTATTTTTTGTCATTGTTAACCTACTCCTACTCTGGTAATTTTTGTTTGTTTTGTTTTGTTTTAACTATTATGGGGAATTCAACATCACATTTAGATTGCCACAAAAATCATCTATGTTGTGGAAACTTTTATGTGTATTGCAAATTGAATTCAGTCTGAATGAGACCTTCTAGAAATAAATACAATCTTAAAACAAAAAATAACTAACTAAAATAATACTCAGAATATATTATCTAAAAGATGGATACAGATTTTAAACTCAGTACTTTTTTCTATTATGATAAATTTGAACAATCTTTAAGATAACTGGTACCATGTGAACGGGATGGGCCAAGAGTAATCAGGTAAAGGATTTCATGAGAACTACCCTTTCTAGCTAATCTGCCTGTTGTGCATATCATCGCTTCTGTAGTTATCAGGGTAGAACTATTGTTGCCCCTCATCGTCATCATGAGGATGACTGTGTGACACCGCAGCGCTAGAATGTCAGTCATCATAGAGCAGAATGCTTTTATGTTCCGCTTAGGAAGTGGGTGTAATGAGTGTGTTACTGTATGTGTGAGTGAGAGGAGGATATATATTTAAAAATGTCTTTTTGTTAGGAGGGGTTGGGATGATATTGTAGAATGATGGAATAAATCTACATTAAAACCAAAAGAAATAAAAAAAAAATGAGGTAAATCTTAAGGTAAAAGGCATATTGTGTTTTGTTTAGGTGGATGACTATGGCCTGTCTTTCACAGTATGTGGGTTTGTGCATGTTCATCCTTGTGCTTTCAGTGTTTCAGACTTTATTCAGAAGCGAGTCTATTGTCCTCAAACAAGGCTGAGAACAAACTTTTGTGAGTATGACAGCTGAATGACAGTTCAACAGTTAGGATAGAGAACTATTGTCTATAGTCAAAGTGTTCTAAAATAACTTATAAAGCTTGACAGCTGGAACAAAACCCTTATGACAAGCATCATGGTATTGAAAATTCCAATAAGTTAACTCTAAAACTTTCTACTTCTCAATTGAATCTTTCTAACAAACATATAACATGCAAATGTTTAGACTACCTACTTAAATCAAAATGCAAGGTCCTAGATCTTGCATAAAAAGTCTCCAACATAACAAGGTCGAAGACGTCTTGGTCAAAACCTGTATGAATACTCCTACAAGCTGCAACACATTTCCTTAAATATTTTATCCTATATGATTATTTAAAGCGACTGGAAAAACCAACAAAGTAACTTAGCCACACCATATTCTGTTTGGGTACAGAAGGAACAAACAAACCACATTCAGATAAACTTATTTATGAAGCTCATTGTTTGTAAAATATCATATTATGCAACTAAATGTAGCAAATACATAAACACAAAAAAAGTACTATAAAAAAAAATGCAGCCGCATGTCCCTTTTGTATACATAAGCCTGCTATACAGTTTTTAAACTTGTAATTCTGTTTATAAGCGTAGAAATCATGCTGGTTAACATAATTCTGTTCAGAAAATCTGCAGCACATTGTTAATGCACTAGCCTAATATTCATATTATGACAGGGGGATAATGGCCATTTTGCTCTGACATAGATAATGACAGAATATCTCCATGCATAATTCACCAGGGAAGGGCAGCCTGACACTTGCTGTACTCTGTGTTATTGTGCTCCAAACAGACAAGGGTTGTCTAATATTTATTCTCATATTGCAAAGGTGCCTAGAGAAAGAATGTTTTGACATGTTATTCAACCAGACTAAAACCACCATTGTATGTAAAACAAAGTGTAATCCTAAGCTGAGGCGTATTTTATTTACGAAATACTGTTAGGAGTAAAATAAAGCACACCTGTTATAGGTCCAGGATTTTGGGCATGCTACTTAATGACATAAAAAAATAAAAATAAAAAAATAAATGTAATATTCACCTTGTTTTGAAATCTTCATCTTAAGCTGCATACACTAGATTTAACATTACAGTATAATTTTATATAATTTACTGAGGAGTTTTAAGAAATATAGTGTGACAAGTTTCCATTAAGCTGTAGTTGTAACAATAATTATTGGGGGAAAAGTCATTTGTCATGTCTGATTTTATTACTCCAGGACAAAAAAAAGTAACATCTACAGAACTACTATACTGATACTGCTGATGCTTCTGCAGCAGTGTGTTAAACATGGACCTGTTTCATGTTTAATACACTGGTAATACATCTGAGAGTATATTGTAGAATAACTGTTATCATTAGTATTACCTGTTTATTACTGACAGGCAGACAGACATTCATCATTGACTTTTATTCCAAATCCAGTCTCAATTCAATTGAGAAGTCCCTTGATTGCTGCTGAGGAGGTAACATTTGATTCAGGTGTCCTGAAGCAAAACGACACCTCTAAAAAATCCTGGACAGTTGGTCCTGCAGAAAAGCACTAAAGACCCAAATTCCTACTCATTCCTAAATATGGTCTAATCATCATTAAGATGTATTTACCCTGATTTGCACATATGACCAAACAAGACAAGCAAGATGAGTTTTATTTAGCCGACAACACAGTCTTTAAGACCGATATGGACAAAATACGGTTTATTCATTCACAGAGATTCATAGCCATGTTTGTTTTTTTATAATAATAAAAAAAAAATAATAAAATGAAATATATATATATATATATGTATATATATATATATATATATATATATATATATATATATATATATATATATATATACACACAAAGTTTTTCCTTGTCAGTTAGGGAGCAAAAAGAATACTTCTTTTCTGAGATATAGTTAGATATACAGTATAAGATTGCTAAACATGAATACACTTTTATCGTCTAAGTTTAGACTCATTATCAACGTATCAGATGGGCTAAACAGAGCCCCAGATATATGTTCTATTATCCTTGAATATCAAAATAAACAAGTTGCAGTTGCACAATTTCCAAGGTAAACGTGTTCTAGTTTCTAGCTTGAGGAACCTCATATTCTCTGTTGCTGTTATGACCACGGTTCTAACATAAAAGCCTATTTTGCATTCTGTGAAAATACAAAGCATTAAAAAATTTTGTCCTACAAATACTTGGAAATAGTATCTGAAACTGACCTTATGCAATATATATAATATAGAGCTGATACAAATGGTCAAAGTAGGAGGTTTTAACTACTATTGAAAAGAGTAGCATCAATGTTGAATGCAAGATTTGGGAACCTTACTGTTTCACATACTTTCCAACTGATAAGACTTTCAATTGAAATGTGTGAATTGAAATTTGGAAATGTTGATTTTCAAGGACAGCCTTGCAGCAAGAAGGTTTTGGGATTGATTACCGGCCTGAGGTTGTTCAAGGAGTGTGCATGTTCTCCCTGTACATGCGTAGGTTCTTTTTTTAAGGGTACTCCGGCTTCCTCCCACAGTCCCAAAAAAATGTATTGTTAAATTAACTGTTTGTCTGTGTTGCCCTGTGATGGACTAGCGACCTGTCCAGACTGTACCCTGGCGATAGGCACCAGCACCCCTCACGACCCCGGTTGGGATAAGCGTGATGGATGGATGGATGGATGGATGGATGGATGGATGGATGGATGGATGGATGGATGGATGGATGGATGGATGGATGGATGGATGGATGGATGGATGGATGGATGGATGGATGGATGGATGGATGGATGGATGGATGGATGGATGGATGGACTTTTGAGGAAAAATCATAATGTAGGCTACTGCAGTTGTAGGGAAAACTAAACAAAATGGTTAGCTTTGGTGTTTCGATGGTATTTGTAGGGAGGGGGGGAGGGTTTTTATATTCCCTGAGCATTATATTGATCAACCGCTGATAAAGCACAGTATTACACAGTTCCTTATTACCAATTCAGCCCAGACAGGATCTAGAACTTTTTCACTCTGTCATGGGCTTCTCTTGAGCTTGATATGTAAATAGTTGGGATGTAAATAGGGCTGCAACTAACGATTATTTTAAAAATCGATGAATCGGACGATTATTTTTTCGATTAATCGATGAATCGGACAAAAAATATTTTTTATATTAACCTCTTTATTCCAAAATAAACATTTTAGACAGAACAAACAAGCACACAAGTACAGGTTGCTCGTTAACTGTACTGGTGCAATATGAAAAATAAATGTTTGTGTTAAAACTACGCAAACTCACATGAGAAATGTAGCTGTACATCCACAAAATATAGGGTACTTTGTTTCATAAAGCGCAAAAAAAGACATTTTTGTTTTTAAAAGCCCCTAAGGGGTTCAAACAATAGGCCCCCCCATTTCAACAAATTAGTTTTTTTAGACTAGAAGAGTTCTGCCTTTTAAGACAGGAAAGTATAGCAGTTAAAGTTGCTGCTTGAGAAAATACTGAACCATAGAGATAAAAATAGACCTGTGATTCAATTATAAATTGTATTTGGAATAAAAATGAGAGAACTAGGGGTGGTAAAACACACATCCTCCAAAGACAGATATTTACATGGGAATGTGGCAGATAATTAATTGACATATTACTGATCTTGCTGGATTTTATTCTGCTTTACTTCCATAAATTGCAGGATCTTCTTTACTTTAACTTTGCCAGAAGATTTAAACTTTAAAAGCCTTGCCCTCATAATTTGCAAGTTAATTTATTTATAAAGAAAATATAAACGCTGCTTAAGCTAATTCAAATGAAATTAAAGGTAAAATAAGTAGCCAACCTTATCACTGTCTGTAACCTACTAACAAGGTAAGGAAAGCATCAGATGAGCTACCTGAGAAACTAACGTTACGTTTCCCCACTTTAAAACCAAACAAACATGGTGGTTCCGTGCCATGTTAATTTCTTTTGAAAAAAGTTGCATGTTACGACTTTTTTCGCTTTACAAAGCGCAGGCTATTTTAATTATTGTGATCAATTTGCGCCGTCAATCCCGGTGCATGCGCGCTTCATTTGCAGTCTGGACGCTGAGGCTGACTGCAGCGCTGAGGGGGACTCCTGCGGGAAAACGCGGTTGGGGTGGGGGAGGCGCCCCACGGCAGAGTAGGAACGATACATGCTTTCACGTAAGAGTCTCCAAAAGCCGCCAGTGACACCGAAAAAAGTCGCCAGATTTGTCGCTAGAACGCTTTTTTGAAAAATAGTCGCTGGAGGGGTCTGAAAAGTCGCTGAGTTGGCAACACTGCACCTGCGGCGCTGACTCGCTCTGCCTTTTTTTTTTTCTTCCTCTTTCAGTCAAGAGGCAGTGATGACGGCGCGGCGGATGACGCAATAATCGCGCGACACAACTAATCGACGATGAAATTCGTTGCCAACGCTTTTAAAAGTCGATTTTTATCGATTCGTTGTTGCAGCCCTAGATGTAAATAAAAAAGAAATTGTACTAGAAAAAAAAGAAAAAAGGAAAGAAAAACAATCATCTAAGTTAGATTTGGCACTCAGTAAGTCATATTAGAGAGAGTGCTCCTATAAATATAAATACTGTGTTTGTTTTTCCCCTATTCTCTCTGTTATAATTACACTTCATAATAATAATTAACCACTTTATTAAATTTAATTTTCCTTTTTTTTTTTACCACTTACTCTATTGCAAAATGAGTTGAAAAATACAACATGCATTAATTGTGCTTTTAAAGTGCAAGAATTATTAGTGAGCAGCTTGACGTTTTAATTCTTCACTGAACAGCTTCTATTTGTTACTTATCAAACAAATAGGAGATACCTCTATATAAATTATAGTGGTATATCAGACAAGAAAAAAAATAAGTATCAGCATGCCTTTCCTACAGAGTCATTATGTGTGAATGTATGGATGCATGCATTAAATTGATTGATGAAAATGATCCAGTGTGACATGAAGGTGTACCTTGGGACTGAAGGTATAATTAACTAGTGTGGAGAAAAGCTAGCTGCTCCAACTATTGCAATATATTTCAGTATATGATTGGTTAATGACTCATCAGCATTTATCTATTTCTCAGTTTTATCTGACACACACATACACACACACACACACATACACATATGCCAAGTGTCTATACAGTAGCATAGCAGTTGACTTGCCAGTAATTTGTACATTTTCACCAAATGTTACAATTTGATGAAACGCAGAAGAAATAGAAGCAATTATTTATTAACTTTGACAAAAAATTATATATATACTGTGGAAAAAAAATGTGGGTACAGTTGTTTTTGTTCTTTGCTTTTGCTGTATATCTGCAAACAACCAAGAGCAGAAAGCATGATCTTGCTTCCATTGAGGGCCATAAAGGTTTATTTTTTGGTTTCCTTTAAATAACAGAATTAGAATTCTGTAATGCTTTAATATCATAACATTCAAAATTGTATTTCCTGAGATTATGATGTTAGATATTTCTGATGCAGTAAAACGACACGTCTGTACCACTTACACTTTAGAAAACCATTGGCTTCTTAAACCTCAAAGAAGACCTTAGGTGTTTTGACCTTTTGCCCAGTTGGAATAATATTGCCAGGCTTTATTGTTATCATCTGAATCACTTACAAAGTCTACCTTTATGTACTAAAAGGTCTAATTTTGCAGTTACAATGAAACTGAAAACAAATCATTATTAATGCAAAAACTAAAGTTTGAAATCTTAAGTTACTGCTTGTTCTTTATGTTATTGCTTTTTAATGTTAATACAATCTTGTAAAAAAAAAAAAAAATATATAAATCAAATTTCAGAAAGTTTAATTTAACAAAAATCTCATCTGACAAAATGTGTGAATGGGTCCTTTGCTCACAGCTGTGAAATTCTAACTATAAGCTGCATATGTCTGAAAGGACACCTTCAAAATGGGTTTGGACCTTCATAAGCTCTATGCACAGTTAATTATAACATGGATAAACTGCACAAACTTCCAACATCTTCCCCTGTGGAAAAGCAAATGATAAGGAAAAAATAGGGAATGTCAATGTCATGTTTTTTTTTCCTCAGATAATATAATTCTATACTGCAAAAAAAGATCTAGAAATAAATAAAAATGTCTTAAATGAAGTTTAACTACCCTTAATTTGAGTAATTAAATAAAATAATTTTGCCAATGGAATGAGTACGTATGTTTACTCTTTAAATAAGATAATTAGATGATATACACTTGAAAAAAGAAAACAAAAATCATATTTTAAATGTAATTTATCTTGTTTCATGACCAAAGTGTCTCACTTACCTCCTCAATTCAAGAACAAATGCACTTATTTTAAGAAAAATACATATTTCCATTTTTGCAGTGTAAGCGTGATCTGTCAGCTGCTAGTAAAGGATGACTAAATATCCAATACAAGCAGAAGTGCATCAGGAGGGTATTTTTACAGCTCCAAGTTCTCATTTTATCACAGACCAGCAGCCATGCAGTCACCACCACCTTAACACCTATGACCTGCCTCACAGTGCTCTAGTTTCTGAATGTCCACATCCATCTACTGTACCTCCCTCAAACTCCCCTAAGCTTCTACACTTTGTCACGTCCAGTTCACTCTAACAAGCATTAATCTACTTTTGATCACTGAATCATTTCAAGACAGAATAGTTTACCTTTGTTTCACTGACAGTGATTTAAGTGTAACTTCTGATGAAAGTTGGTGCTCTTCTGCTATACTTTTATTCACCTAGAACTTGCTGTAAGTAAAACAAAGAAAGTTGCTTTCTTTAGAACATCCCACGCTAAAAGTAGATTTTTTACAGTCGTGGTTTATTTCACTTTTTGCTGCATGAAAGCTTACACTCATGTTAGATTTGGGACAAAAAAAATTATGTAGCAAGTACACGGGAAAAAAATCGAAATCTACATAAGTAATTTTTTTCTTAAAATAAGTGCATTTGTTCTTGGATTAAGGAGGTAAAACAGACATTTTGCCAATGGAACAAGACAGTTTACACTTAAAATAATAAAACATAATTGCATTGTCTTATTTCAAGTGCATATTATCTAATTATCTTATTTTAAGAGTAAAAATACTCATTCCATTGGCAAACTATATAATTTACCTACTAATTAAGGGTAAATACACAAGATATTTTTACTTATTTCTAGATCATTTTTCCAGTGTAAGAACTGTACGAAACTTTTTCAAGCTAAGCACAATGTCAGAGGGTTGGGAGTCCATCCTGAGTTCTAAGAAAAGTATATTTTATGTTCTGGGTAACAGCAGTATATGATGTTCCTAACAGGGAGAAGATAAACACAGCTGTAAAAAAAGTGTTGCTAGAAGAAAACCAAACTATTCCTTTGACCAATAAGACACAAGTTAACACATCAATAAATACAAATAATACAGAATTCCCCTTCCAATAGTCAATTTATCACTATGTTTAACTTAGAAGAACAAAACAACTGAAAAACTATCCTAAGATGATGAATAGACAATGTAGAGGCCAAAAACCTTGCATCTACAGCACAATCATGTGATCATAGATCTCTTATGTATAAATAAAGAAAATAATAAAACAAATTTTAAGAGAAATTACCTCCCCTAGCTTTTGTATGTAAACCAAGCTTATTTTTGTCGACTTTAAGATATTTTTTCCACACTTCTGCTTTCTATTTTTAATCTGTGTTTTTGTCTCAATGCATTCTTCTTTTTTTTTTTTTCCCCACATCACACTGAAAGTACTCGGTCTGCCACTCTGGCATGGTTTGTTTCTTATCTATTTTCCCCACTATCTGGTGTGGGGGGGAGATAAGCTTGCATTTGCATGTTTAATGAACCAAACAACCCTGAATCCCTTCAGCATGAAGAAGCACACATGCACATGGGCACAGCAACACAAATTTGCCACTGCTGTTGGCCCTAAAGGCCTCTGTCTCCTTGCTGCCGACACAGAGTCACCAGCTGCTGACACCTTCAGGAACAGATATAAATAACAAATGGAGCAGCAAAAAGAAAAGAGCCTTTATTTAACATGGCTATATAGTCTCAAAACGAAACAAACAGAAAAGGATCTACAATCTTGGAAAATTAAATGAAAAAGATCTGCAATTCTATCCTGGAAATCACACTATTATTCCTCAAGTATGTGAATGTGTGCTTGCAATAAATTGTTAAGTGATATGTCAAACTTCAGTTTTCAGATAACAAGGTAACATTTTATCATTTTTGTTTTGTAGTTTTTGTTTTATTTTCCCAAACTGATTTACACTGAAGTTCTACACTCTCTTTCACTACAGTATGAAAAATCAATGTTTAAATAGTATTTTGCTTTAAATGTTAATGATGCTCCAAAGTAGAAAAAAAGAAGTTCTAGGAAATTTCCCTATGCATCATAAAGTATAAAAGGCTTATGCCGTCCTCAAAGGTCTCTGACTAAATAATATGAAGATTATTTCAAATTCCCAGAGTTCTACCTGAACAAATACTTGTCTTGTTTTTGTGCCAACAAGTACTTATCCCATCAACAATTTCAATACATAGGGTGGATTTTTGTATAACTCTATTATCAGCTGAGAGTACAGCAATTTTAAACACAGTTAATGTACCTGTCTGTAATTATGTCCTCGCAAAACTGTGAAAAGCCATCAGTAATGATGTAAACAACTAAGGCTACATTCACACTACAGGCAAATGTTATTTGAGTACATTTTTTTTATTATTTCCATCTTTTTCAAGTCTGTCAGAAAAAAGCCCAATTCTAAAAATCTCTTCACCTCCTAAGAAATCTGAATTACACCAGTTTGTTATGTGGCAAATTAAATACGAAACCGAAATATGTACCAACAACATTTTTTTTTTAAAGTAGTGGTTGGTTGGATAATGTTCTCCATGACAGCAGCCTTATGTTGGCAAGTGACTCTGTCATTGGTTAACTGTGTAGGGCACCTATACTGAAAAAATCTGATGTGTTCTTATATATTGCTGATATAAACATAAACCAGTGTTCAGAGCTCATCTGTGGGTTGTAGCATTCTCCAGTGTCCAGATTGGTCTCCACAACAGTTTTTGTAGGGGTTCTTCTCTCAGCTAATGATCCTTCTGTTGTTATTTTTTATAAGATCTGTCCATAACCTATTCATTTTTCTGTGTTTGTATTGTCTCCATGGTTTGCTATATTGATCCATCCATCTGTTATGTTTCCTATATATTATATATTATTCACTTTAGATTTGTATTTTTCATTTCCCATTAGTTAAGAGTTTTTCTGTGTTTTTGTCAACTTAATCCCTTCTATTTAGTAACCCCCCCATTGTCTCCCAGTTCACCTTTTGCCACAGCTGCACCTCATTATCCCTAAATATCCCATAAACTCTCCAGCTTCCTTTTACCTTCCCTGTGTATTTCAGTTCTCCATTAGATCCTTGCATTGTCATGTATCTTTCTCTGTTCATGCTCCATGTCAGTGTGTTTTAACCCTGGTCCTTTAGGCACACTGCCCTGCATAATTTGGATATTTTCCAGCTTTCATACACCTGATATCAATGAATAGCAGAACAACATCCTTTGCTGACATCTGGATCAGTTGTGTATAAGCAGAGAAACATCCAGAACATAGAGGACAGTGTGTCTTGAGGACCAGGGTTAAAAAACACAGCTCTGTGTATCATGCCCTCTCCGCCTTTGGACTACGTTGTATATTATTGCATTTTGTGATTATTAAAATCCTGAATTTCATCATATTGCCTCCCGAGTTCTTGTCTGTGCCTTAGTTAAACCACAAAGTTTCACAGTGTACTATATATTGACTTCGTCTTTCTTCATTTGATTTTTACCTCTGATTTCATGTGAATATACGGGTATATATTTTTAATCAGCAGCATCAATGATATATCATTTCTTTTATATATTAGGTCTCAACAAATCCAGTTGATCAGTTCATTGAAACACAGACTTTTGCTGCCAACTGTGCAAGATGTATCTATATAACACAATCTTCCAAAAGTTAGACTTTCCTTATATACATTAATAAAAAAACAGCCAAGACATAACTTAGTATTAAAAGACAGATAGATGAGGACAGAGTTGAAACAACACAGTGAAAGGCTGCGAGACAGTTAGACAGTGAGGGTGAAGTTGCTTTGAGAGATGTTGCCACCTGCCATCATTTTTCTCCTCTCCTCTTGGAAATGCATCATCAGTCATTAAGATGTAGCATAACTTGCAGTATCATCATCACTCACACAGGCACACACGCACACATGGAAGCCCAAACACCAGGCGTATTTTAAGGTATAATGTCACAGCCTATAATTTGAGTTCTCTCTGCAGCATTTTGCTGAGCT
Source organism: Cyprinodon tularosa (assembly GCF_016077235.1). Lineage (NCBI taxonomy): Eukaryota > Metazoa > Chordata > Actinopteri > Cyprinodontiformes > Cyprinodontidae > Cyprinodon > Cyprinodon tularosa. Next base: position 956,997 of record NW_024038861.1, on the reverse strand, counting down.
TATAAAACCGCCTGCAGCTAATGGTGTGATGGATCCTTCTATTATCACCCAACACAGGAAGGAACAGTGAGGTACAGTGGGATAAAGGAATGTAATTGGATAGTATTTTAGTAGTGGAAACCAGGAGAAGGACTGACAAAAGAAGAGCTGGAACACAATTGAAAAGTGATAATGACATGATCAAGCCATAAAACTGTCCATAAATGACAAACCAAGCCAATAAAATGAAAATTCATAACACAAGAATACTGTTTATGTGGACCTAGAGTGTCTTGGAACAGATTTCAGTTCAGCTACACCTTGCTAAAACGACATCAACACTCTGAGTTTATAAAGAACACTTTGCACTCACAACTCAAGTAAAATGTCATGATAACCTAGTGAAGTAAAAAAAAAAAAAAACACTGTTTTAAATATTGAATCATTTTCTTTTTTCCATAGTAGGAGAAACTGGTAAAGTGACTATATTTAAGAGTACCTTTCAGAAATTACAAAAAAAAAATGTTAATGTTTTGTTGCAGTTCCAGATGAACATCATTGGTGACTGATTTTATTACAGGTACATTTCACTCGTAGTGTTAGGTTCAGTGGGGGGTTTTAGAGGACCCAAATGCAGGGACAGAAGCTGAGGTGGATTCCTGAAGATTTAATATAGTTCAAAAGGACAACATAAGCAAAAGTACACAAACAAAATACATTCGTTCCATTTTCTGAAATGCTTATCCCTGCTTGGGTCCTGAGGGGTGCTGTTGCCTATCTGCAGCTGTCTATAGGCAAGAGGTGAGGTGCACCCTGGACAGGTCACCAGGGCAATGCAGAGACAAACAGGACAAGCAACCATTCATGCACACACTCATACCTAAGGAGGATTTTAGAGAAGCCAGTTAACCTAACAGTCATGTTTTTTGGACTGTGTGACGAACCCGGAGTACCCGGAGAGAACCCACGCATGCACAGGGAGAACATGCAAACTCCATACACAAAGACCCCAGGCCGGGAATACAACCCAGAACCTTCTTGCTGCAAGCAGCAGTGCTACCCACTGTATTACTAAGCCAACAAAAATACAGAAATGCCAAAATGAAGGAGACACCAGGGAAAACACACATAAGGGGCAAAGAAATTACGAGGAAACTGCAAACAGTACTGAAGAGGAGGAATGGGAGACTGAACAAAGACTGGGCTAATCAGCAGATTAGGAGCAGGTGTGGACAGAAGAATTTAAAAGGGAGCCAGGAGAAGGAGACTGACACAAGAGGGTAACAGAGAGTAAAAAAGAAATACATAAAAACTCAAATACAATAAAAAACAACTAGATTAACACAAAATGGAAATAAAAACCAATGAAAAAAAAAGCAAAAGAAAAACATGGCATATAGCCGTTTGGTCTGTATTGGTTTTCATGAAATAAATATTAATGTCGAAATTCTGAGCACATCAACAGGAATGTGCTGGGAAATGCAAATAAATGTGTATTCTAGGGGTGTAAATAATAATCGTTTTGTATCGATGCATCGATCCAAAAGCCGACGATCCGATGCATCGACACGTCCGCAAGATAATCGATTAATGTTTTTTTTTTCCCTCCGGTCTATTTTTATCCATTTGCTCCTGGGCGTAATCCTCCCGTGCTGCAATGCCGCTAAACCTATTTTGCCCTCCTACCGCGCTTCCTGGTTATACTCTTACAGCAGTTTGTTGCAGCAAGCTTCACACAGACATTTTTAAATTATGCTCAGTATTGAAGCGTGGTCTGGGCTACACGCTGTGGGTCTAGATACGGCCGAGGCGATGAGGAAGTGGGGGCGAGTTTAGTCCGACGACGAAGGGACATGAGGGCAAAAAGAGCGGAGATTCAGCTGGAAAAAGCGTCCCAGCGTTCTCGCGCACCTCGCGCTTCTAGCGGGTCAAACTTCACAAGTTTTTTTACGCAATTTCGGTCATAAAAACAAAACAAGCCGGCCTCCTGTCTGGTGCACTGTTTGCAGTCAGCTACAATCTGGGAGAGGTGCAGCGAGCGTCTCTCAAGGGGGCGGTGACGCAACACTCTGAAGCCTTCTTCTTCTTCTTTTTTTTAATGGCGGTTGGCAAACAACTTATAGGTGCATTACCGCCACCTTCCAGAATGGAGTATGGACCAGACAAACTATTATATTCTCCCTAAAATACCCGTTCTTCTTAGAAAATTAAAAATACTACCAAAAACTACATCCCCAGATGACCTTTGAAACAATTCCCTTATATCTAGTTTATTTTTATTCCTGTCTAACGCTCTACACAACATCTCTCTTTCCTGAATATATTTATTACATTCTAAAAAAATATGTTGGACAGTTTCTCTGGAGCCGAGGTATTGCATTGAACTCATTACACTGATATTGTGCAGTATTTTTGCAGTATTTTTTGATGCAACTTTTCTACTTCTGTTATTTGCTGTTGTTTCTAAAGAAAATGCATAATGATATTACAGCTTTCATTGATTTATTTCAAACTTGAAACTTTGTTTAGCCTGTAAGGTGTAAAAAAAAAAAAATATTAATAATTTAAAAAAAAATTAACCGATTAATCGATTAATCGAATCGAATCGTGGTGTATTCTTAAGTATCGAAAATAATCGAATCGTTGGGTCAGGAAATCGATACTGAATCGAATCGCCATGATGGATGTGATTTACACCCCTAGTGTATTCAGACAGAGCAACAAAAAAATGTCCCCTACTAATAACTGTCATTATCCTCTAGTATTCCCTGAAGTCAGTAGTTCAAGTACCCATTCTAACTTTCCAAATTTAATGAAATATTGTGAAGCAAAATTGTCAAAATGTTGTTTGACAATATAAACTATTGTACATTTAAAAAGTATTGAGCGTTAGGAGTTTTTAAACTGGCGTTAACTCTGTTTGATCATGTCACTTACTTTTGGTCACAAAGGTTTTATGGGAACTTTGTAAAGTGATTTTAGTTAGAATAGGTCTTTATTACTACATTGTTCTACTGAGCAAAGCAGTGGTCTATCCTTGGAAAGATTTTTTGGGAGAGAGTGAGGAGAAGCCTGTGAAAATGTAGCTATGTTTGCTTTAAATAGCCTGAGCCGGTCCCATTTGGATGGAGGAAAATGTCAGAACAATATTAGAATAAATCATCCTATTTGTGGAACTTGACCCTAATAAACAGCAGTGCAAGTATGATCGACTTGCACCTTTTATTTAATTTCTTCCTTTTTCCCAGACTCTTTGGGATTAACACAAAACACACAAACACACATTCACTTTATAGACAATCTGGTTTTACCTTTCCCTGACCTAACCGGCTGGTCTTTGGACAGATGTCTAAGCCTGAACAACACAATCAGAAAGCTGCTGGTGCCTAAGGACATGAACTTTACACCTCAACATTCTCCTTATTGCTCTCAGTCTCTCCTTTACACACTCTTTCACAAACACATATGAGAGCATTTTAGACACCAGCTCAGCAACAGCATGTTAAAGCTTGTAAATGAAGGGATAGACCAACAATATTATTTTCATATATGTGACCATTTTAAAAGGTGTATCTCAATCACAATTTGCTTTATTTCATTCCATTCTCCAAAAATGATATTTTTTCTTAATCCCTTATCGGAACAGGAGCAGGAACAGGAACCATTTGTGACAAGATGTGACACATTAATAGATCTGAACCTTCTGTATATATATTTGTTTAGGTCTAACTTACTTATTACTTCACCAAACAAAACAGTCAATACCCTTTATCCAACTTTCCCAATGTCTAATGAGAAATTCCAATTCAATTTGAAAACACAGTGCTTTAATTATCCTTAATGGAAATTAAATAGAATAGAATAGAATTCAACTTTATTGTCATTACACTGTCGTAAGTACAGAGCAACAAAATGAACTCTCTGCATTTAACCCATCCCCTTGGGGAGCAGTGGGCTGCCATTGTGGGAGCAGTCTGTGGTTAGGGGTCTTGCTCAGGAATCCAGAGTGGCAGTCTGTGGGAGTGTTTGGGACTTGAACTCAGAACCTCCAAGATCCAAGCACAATGCCCTAACCACTAGGGAACCACTCCCACGTTAAATATCTTAGTAACTCTTAAAGGCTTTTTGTTTCAATGAGTTGCAGGAAGAATCTTCCATAGCAGTCTGTCTTGCACTGGGTCTGGAAACGCCTCTGTCTGAGGACACTGTTGTTGTTTAAAAATCTGAGAGGATGCTCACTGTTGTCCATAATGTTCTTCATTTTATAAAGAACTCTTCATTATTAAATAATCTCCAGAGGCTTTAGAGGAGTCTCTAGAACAGGGCCAGCATTTTTTATCACTTTGTTGAGCTTTTTAAAGCCATTTTCTCTGATACTGCAACCCAGCAGATGATAACAGAATAGATCACATGATCAACATGTATAAACATTTACAAACTAAACTTTTTAAGTATGTTTAGCGGATATCAACACTTTTTTTATCCGTCAGATCAAGTTGTGTCTTTTTTTAAATCTGTCCTGTTTTGTTTTTTATTATTCTGTTTAACCATTTACAGTTGAGACAGACATGATAAGAATCATGACGGTAGTATAAAGAGATCATATTTCATATTTTTGGGGATCAGTCTTCTAGTACTATTCAATACCATTGCAATTTACTGAGAGACATTAATAATGTTTAGAAAACTCTTTCTTTATCTCATTTCATATAATGTTAAACTGCCATTCCAGCATTCAATGACATCACTGATTACAGTATCTGCATTACAGTAGATTAGAAGAAGCCTCTTACTGAATACACTCTGTTGGTGATGATTTTCATTTTATGAATAATCTTTCTTTGCACCATCATTTGCAACAACTCAACGTGCTCTAGAGCGGTTCCAAGAACAGAACCAACCTTCTTTATCAGCTTGTTGAGATGTTTTTTAAGTCACTATCTCTCATTCTGTCTACTTAACACATGATAAAGGAACTGCCTTTCCCAAAAGGCTAATAAAAGATATTCTGCAAACATGAAATGCTTATGTTTTCTCTGAAAATAAAGTCGTGCTCAGCCTCTTCATGTATACCAGTTTGCTGTTTACATTTCAGACCGTTGTTAATGAAGCATCAAGTTAGTTATACTCGTCCAACTTCAATTTCCAAGTGAAAATTATGTTGGATATAGTCTTGGTTCTTCCAAAAGCAACAAAATATCCTTTCTTTAGCTCAATGTCCACCTCTGACACACCCAACAACTGCACACCCACCTGTTTGTTGCTGCAGTTAAAAGGAGAGGAAGTCTGGGATGAATAGAATAAAAGCAAACATATAGATAGATGGTATGGTCCAATATGGTCGTCATTGATTCAGGTTGTTGCTGATGTCCCTGTGAACTGTACCACAGTGAACTGTACCACAGAAATAAAGGAACTTGATTTCTACATTATCCTCATGGTCCTGCCCTCTAGATGATGATGATCTAGTTTGTTGAAGCAGGTATATGTTAATTTATAGTTTTACTGTGATAAGTACATTCTAAGTGATCCTGATTTGTGATTGTTTGACCAGGATCTCCATGATCCTGAGGAAATTAGACTGGACTGTAAAAGAAATGTTACTGGATAAGCCTGGACCTTCTACCTCTGGAAGGATTTACCAAGTCTCACTGAGCAAGGGGGAAACCTCCACATGATCCGTTCAAGTCCACTCCTGGAAAACCAAGTGACAGTCCGCTCCTTTACTCCTCTGGGTCCAACGTATGTCTGCCTGTCCGCTCTCCAACGAGTTCCCTCTTCTCTGGATTAAACCCCACAAAGTGGATCCAAAGATAAACCAAGAGCCCCCCCCCCCCCCCCCCCCCCCCCCCCCCCCCCACAAAAAATGAGTGCCTCTCCAGCAATATTCAAGCCTCAGTCAATTTTCCCACTGTACCTGGACTGATCACTGTGATCTCCCCTTCAGAGTTTTCGGTTCCGGTTCACCAGTCCGCTGAGTTCAAGCATTGTTTCCCCACAGAGTTTCAATCTCCAACAGTGTTTGCAAACCAACAATAAACTTGTTAAACTTTTACCTTTGGTCTCTGAGTGGTTCTCTGCATGTGGGTCAGATCTTTAAAGCCCATTATGACACTAACAGGAGCTAACATTCTTCTTCATGCCTAATATAGAGGCTTTATGTAGAGCTCCCTTTACAAGTTTGGTGGGAGACACTTCAGATATCAGGGGCTTATAGGCCAGTGTGGCTTATATATGTAAGTTTCCAGTTTAAAAAAAAAAAATAGTGGGCTCAGTTTATAGTGAGGTGCGCTCTATAGTCCAAAAAATACAGTAGGTGCCAAAGGTTCTTTGAAAAACCCTCGCTAAACATTTATTATATTATTCGGAGGTAGCTTTCCAGATTGTTCATGTACACCGCCTTTATGTTTTTAATCTTGACTTTCTGTGGCTTTTCAACAATAAACTGTCTTCCTCAGTAAATCCTTTGCAACTTCTTTAATCATCTTTACAATAACTTAACTCCTTATTTAGTGGAAGGATATTTTCTTGCACTGAATGATTGTAACCAAAGCCTATGGCACATGTTTGTTTTTACTTTTTTCCATGACTGTAACTCCAACAAAAACTCTGAGTCAACCCCTTAAAGAAGCACTAAAGTTCTAATAGGATTTCTTAGCGCTTCACACAGAAGAAAACAGCAGGAGTCAGTGCTTGCCCCGGTTGCCGTTTACCACTAATGTTGGAAAGATGATTGATTAGAACCTGCATGTTAAATGCTGTGTGTTTGTGTGCCAGTCTGCGCCACCATCCTGTAAATTGTTGTTTCGAGTGCCAACAGTTCACAGTGTGAACAGATGTTCATCAGTATCGCCTTGGGTTTCTGCACCACATTTAGACATTTCCTCAGGTCTTGGAGGGAGTCTGTAAAGATCTCTAAACTGTTTTATTAAGTGGAACCCAACTAAGGGCACAAGGGGTTGAGCAGCTGCCAAGAATATAAATAGAGACAATCCTGCAGGGGCGACATCAAAAAATTTTTGATTTGTAATAAGACATAAACTTTTCCTCATGGGATATGTTCTTTATCCAAAGATTTCCTCTTTTTGCCCTATTCAGTAATGCAATTTATTTGCTCACCTTGAAACCATCCCCCATTAGAAAAGTCCTGATGAATGGGTGGTCAGTTTGATAACCAAAATGCTGGCTTGATTCCCCAGCTTAACAAGTCAGGTAAGGTAAGGTTAATTTTTAAGTTAAAGAAAGACAAGTTCAAATTACATCAATTTAAACTCAACCAAACAAAAAGCCAGTAAAGACCATTATGCTAATCTGAAATGAATGACTGCATGCATTAAACCTTACATACAGAAAAAAAGTTATAAATCAACACAAAACAGTGAAGAAATTTTTTTTAGAATAAATAAAAAGCCTAAAAGAATATAAAAAGTCATATCTTAAAACAGAGGAAGGGCAAAGGAAATGAGATAAAGGAACAAGACAAAAATCTTGATGAAGGCCTAACAAAGATCCATAATTAAACAGAATAAGGATGCCTTCAAAATGATGGATGCAAAAAAAAGAACATAAAAAACCCACAAATTTTCTCAGAGGCACAAAATAAATTGTTCACAAAACTACTACATGTTGCTTATAGATTGTAGAAGTAAAGAGAAGCATGCAATCATATAAGTACAGGTAGAAACGCCATGTTATGTTAAGCTAAGTCTTCACCTCATCTAAGATGGGTGGAGTTCCAAAATAATATACCCATTTAAAGGTAACTTAAACATTTTTCTACTGGAGTAAAGGTAAAAAGTAGCCATCCAACAAATTACTAAATTTAGAGTTAAATTATTTGGCAAAGAGGCTAGTCAACTCTTTACTTTATTCTTTCAAATGACCTAAATCAGTCAGAACATAATTCAAAGTTATGTCCAAATAGGGTTGTCAAAAGTATCGATACTCAAAAAAGTATCGATACTGAAATGTTGTATCCGGATACAATATTCATTTTCAAAAGTATCGAGTACCAGTGGCACCTAAACAGTCATTCATCTAAAGTGCAGAATAGAGGAAAATGCACTTTCAGAACACTGTGTGATTGAATAATTCTGTGCACTTTTCAGTTTCAGACATTTTTTGTAACAGGTGCAGCTACTGAGAATTATTTTTGTTTGTTAACTGGTTTGGCTAGTGTCATTGTTATGTGTGCAAAGCATAGCCAATGAAGGAACACTTAATTTTAATTTTGTAAGTTTTTTATCAAGCTTGCTAAATACGGTGCACAGCAAACAACCTTAAAATGTTGTTCTTATTGTTTATTGTATTTATTTATTTATTGTATTTTAATTCTTAATCAAAATATTTCTGTTGAAATTTGGAAATTTTATCCTTGTGGTATCGAAAATGGTATCGAGTATCGAATATTTTCCTTAGCATCGGTATCGAGTTGAAAAATTTGGTATCATGACAACCCTATGTCCAAATTACTTTTGTTTTAAAGAATAAAGTAAAGTAACAAATACAAATGGAAAAAGTAATTAAAAAATGAATTCAGGCAGAAGAAAAACTTCTCAAAATCCATTTTTGGACACATAACTTATGAAACCATGACCTAAAATACATCAAGTACGAATAATAGAACGGGGTAACATACCTCTAGTGACAATATATACTTTTTCACTGCAATACCTCGACCTCTATGACACAAAAGAGTGTCACTGACAGAAAGAGCCACAATAACCTTTTTAAATTCAATTATATTGTCTCATATTGGATAGTGTGTTACCAGTTGGTCATTCACTGGGGTGTTCATCCTTAGACCTGTTGAATCGTTAAAGGAGTTGGCTTGAAATTTATTTCCGTCATACTAGTAGGTTCTTACACTTATGATCAAAATAAATTATATGTTCAGCATTCGTTTAATGCTATCAGACAAATAGAGTTAAAAAAAAGCATACTATTCTTTTGAAATTGGTTACTTTATATGATAGTTTAAGTATATTAAAAAAAAAAGACTAGCTTTAATGCATCAGAAAAATATGATTCATCCAAAGCAAATAGGGAAAACAGAGTGGGTTAGGGAAATTCAAAGGGGCTTCTCTTCCGGTGAACAGTTTTCCTTCCACCCTCAGGTTTGGGAACTTACGCAACAAGCTACCTGAGGGAGTCTGAGGCATGCTGAATTTATATGAACCAAACTCTTTGACATGACAGCAGAATTCGGCAAACACAAATACAGACACACAAACAGGCATAGGCACATCTGCAACCCAAGCGGAGTGAATAATTTATCACAACTTTCCAGCAAACTTTACCCAGTTTTAGCTACAGGAAGGAAAGCTTGTGAGAGAAAAAAAAAAAGGCTAGATAGTAATCTAGTCTAACTGGGCTGAACATTTGAGCTGCTGGGATAAAATGAATTAGCATGGAAATCATTAACATGTTCTCTTCTTTTGTTTTTGCCTGAAGCATTCTTTCATTTATCTGGGAATTATTTGGTAGTACAAAGGTCATATTTAAAATGGAGAGTATTGCTAATATAGTAATCAACAATATAATTTAAGAACAGGCTTTCAAGGTTCTTTGTGTCCATATGCTTTTAAGGTGTATGAAGGTACAGTTTTAAGAAAAGGAAGTAAACTTTCTTTCATTTAAAGTAGTTGATGTATTGAATGTTCAATATAAAATAACCTAGGCGTGAAATATATTTCATTTAATCCTACCTGTACAAAAATGACACCATAGCTTATGCTGTCAATTCAACTATTTTATTACATAATTACATAGAAGTGAGCAGCTGTAACAACTTGTAATATATAATGTATTACATATAAATAATTATATTATGTATATAATTATAAATAGTGGATATTCCTCCTGGATTCCTCTCGGAGTCAGCGCAGGAGATGGGAAACAAAAGGACTCTAACTAAAATAACATCTCTGCTGAATAATGTCTCCAAACCCATGCACAAGGCTGTTGCTGATCTGGAGAGGTCCTTCAGTGTCAGTCTACTGCATCCTAAATGCACCAAGGAACGTTATCACAAATCCTTCCTTCCAGCAGCTGTGAGACTTAAAACATCACTGTTCCCAGAAACCTTTATAAGTCGTTACATTCATGCTGATTTTGCACAGTTTCTCTCTTAGTCCCTTAAATAACATGATGCTGTCATAAAGAAAATCTGTGGTGTTGCTGCAATTTCCCCTTTTCCACTACTATAAAAATGTCCTGAGCTGTACATTGATTATTTATTCTTCGGGTGAAAGTACAGTATTTATATTTGTACAGTATAGTATTTTACGTTATTTATTGTTAAACTCTGTCACTTACTCTGTTATTTTAATACACTTTTAAAGTCCATATTTGTGTTACAACTTTCGCTGTATTGCTTCTGCTGATGTAACACCAGAATTTCCCCATTGTGAGACAATAAAGGTATTTCCTATTCTATTCTGTTCTGCAAATCCAACCCAGGGCCAGACAATACCCACATAAAAAATTGCAGCTCCATCTCATAAACAACAGTTTTTGTTAACATATTAAGGACTAAAGTTATTAACAATAATTCTGTAGACAGATTGACAGACCAGTCTCCCTCTGTGGTTTGGAATCTGAGAGTGGACCACTTTGGTCCAGCAGTTTGAGAAGTTATGGATTCACATGTGAATTCAAGGCCACATTCATCCCCCTACACTAAATCCTACATTAATCATCAGTACAACAGAATACTTCAAAAGTCAAAAATAGTTTTGACCGTAAAACCTTTACAGCCATTTAAGTAGTTAAATGACTGTAAAAGTATATACATCATATACATAGCTCTGTGATATCCCGGATGACCAAAACATTTGCCTCCTCCGATGTTCCATTCAGTTTGATGAGGACCTTACAGTTTGTGATCCATGTTGACTGGATCACCTCCTGCTACCTCAGGAACCAGGCCTTCCTCGTGATGTCAGCGTTCTTCTTGGTTAGGTGCCCGTTAATGAACATGTCTGACTCCTATAGTAACCTGCCCTGTGTCAGCAGAGCAGTTTTTTGTTTCCGGTTACTGAACCTCATGATAATCGCTGTCTGTCGTTGGTCCCTCATCTCTGGAGCGGGTGGCACGCTTCATCACAATGTGTCACAGTCCAGCTTTATCCCCTTCAACATGAGGCCACCTGTTCCTCCGTGAACTTTATCTCATCGGGTGAGGGCTCACCAGCCGGACAGGGCCCTGACACTGCGCCGGCATAAGAGCGGAGCTTGACACGCAGTCTGGTGATGATCACATCATTCATTCTATTGCAATACTCCAAGTCACCCACTCGGCCTTCCAAAACTGCAATCCATTTGTACTTTTCAGCAGATTCAGAAGATGTAAAGCCTTCACTTCTTTAACTAGGTCCAGAATGGACTTTAGCTAGAGACGAATGAACGAGGTTTCTCCAGAAAGGAAATCCAACGCTTTCCTTATCTCCTCAAAATCCTCCAAGGCAGGATTCTTCTTAGTATCCATGTTTGCAACAGGAATTTAAACACTGCCATGCAACAGCCAAGACGCCGCCAACACCAAGACTCCACTTTTGCGCCTTTGGCACAACTTCCGGAGTAAACTTCCAGTGTAATGGACTAATCCGTTCGACTGGTGACTTGATGAGTTACCAAAGTTAAAAAATCAAGTACCACAGACTAACTTAGTAAGGATGGACAGATTCTGATTTAAATTTGATTTACTTAATTTATTGATAATACTGTTGTGTGTGTCACACCAACAGACCTTTGAAAGAAATTTGGTAACATAATGATATGACTGTACAACACAAATGCTATTGCGCTGTTTTTCTATTGTTCTGTTCACGCAGGGAATGAAGTTACCATTAATTTTCAAGGTGGTCAATTCATCATATGATCCTTTCTTTGAAAACTGGTTCGCAATGGAAAAAAAAAAACTGGTCCGCTTTTTGATGGATAAGTGCAGAGCCAGTCTATATACCATACTTAACTAATGAAACCACATCCACATTTAAAAAATCTTTTAGATACTCTTAGCATTGCTAAATAAAAAAATGTACATACACATTTTATATATATATATATATATATATATATATATTCACATCTTATAAAAAATAAATATCCATTAAATCAACCAATTTTATGAAAAAAAGTGATTTCTGTCTACTTCATGTAGTCACCCTTTGTACAATATACATATCTGGATGCGAAAACAACACAGAGGAAGAAGGCCAACTTTTGTTATACATCCCTCTCCCAATATTTTTGTTCTTACTTATGGATTTTTCACCAACTTAATTGCATTCTAGGTGTATGCTTGTTGGAGCACCTGTGGGAGTGGATCAGAGCGAGAATCAAAGAGCTTGCAGTGTAAATTAGGAATTAAATGAATGGAAGTAAAGTACGGATTGGACTGGAGCAAAGTAGAGCCACAAGCAGCGTTAATCCAGGGTTTGCAATTATGTGCAAACTGTTCAACATTTGTTGAAGACCCTAGCGGCAACACGTCCAATCTGTTGGCCCATATGCATAGATGCTGAGGGATATTGATTAACAGGAAAAGTCAAAGTGAGGAGTGAGAGATGGAAAACTTTTACACAAAAAAAAAAATGGTTAGAGTAAAAGGTTTAAAACTCAAGCATAGGATTGTTTCATAGCTGAATACATAGAGTCAAATATTCAGATAAAATACAAAACAACTTCAACAAATGATTGAAGTAGTAGAGCCACAGTACAGAGTGATGATAGATGATATTCCCTTCTCATGGAACTACAGCAATATGGTAATTCTCCAACTTTTCACAAGAGTGACAAGAAAGAGTTGTCAAAGAGATGTCAAGCACACTGCTCCTATATTTTAATGTGCCGCAAGAAATCTTAAAGATACTATATATATATATATATATATATATATATATATATATATATATATATATATATATATATATATATATATATATATATATAGATAGATAGATAGATAGATAGATAGATAGATAGATATATATATATGCAAACAACAATAATGCTTGGTATTCCTAATGCCAAATTGTTTCAAATGTTTCTCTTTTTAAAAGCAATATACCTTAAAAAGAATCTGAAAATGGTGAGTTACCCATTTATATGTTATGGACGATGAAAGTAGGGCTGCTTCTAAAAATGATTTGGTAAATCGATTAATGTGTTGATTATTTTTTCAATTAATCGATCAATAATTGTATTGCATTGACCTGCGATGGACTGGCGACCTGTCTGGGGTGTACCCCGCCTCTTGACTGTAGATAACTAGAATGAAATGAACCCCTAGCGACCCTGCTTGATGTATAGATGGATAATTGCATAGCCAAATGTTCCTTAAAGAAGATTTTTTATGAAATTAAACCAGGTACAACTAAAATTTTTTCAGCTACAGTGTGTAACTTTTAGCGACATCTAGTGGTCAGACTGCAGACTGCAGCAACATGAACATCTCCCCCCCCACCGCTTCTCCCCCCCAACAGTACGGCGAGCGTTACGGGACAAAATGTCTTCCACGACGTCCGCATCACCTACCTTCTCAAGTCATGAGGTTTGTTTACATAGATAATTTTACAGATAGTATTTCATTAGTCTGTGTAGGGTATAGATTTCATGTAGACTTAAGATAATAAATATACCCGTTATTTTTTCTACATCGTTGTGACGTTTTGGCGATCTCGCAATCGCTAATTTGTTGGCTCTGCGCTGCCGTAGCGCAAGGATGTCTGCCTCCATGGCTGCGAGACCCGCTCTTATGTAATTATAAATAACGAATTCTAAGGCAACGCAAATATTAAGGTTAAGATGCTGAGCTCGTAGATGATGATAAATAACATAGTTAACATTATGTATAATATATAACATTTCTGACTGTATATCCCTGTAATTATTACACACTGTAGCTTTAAGTTCTGGATAGAGAATATTGACAGACACATTTTTTTTTCTTATCTGAAATGCAAAATTTTTATATATCCTCCGAGTAAATTTAAAAGAGAAATAACAATAAAAAATCATTATTTCCTAATTTCGTTGCAAAGTTACACCAGATAATTGAAATGCAAAGCATTTATAAGGTAAAGGAAATTTCAAACAACGGTTTACACTTTTGAATCATCAACAGCAGACTGTGAAATAAAAGTTTTTTTTTGTTGTTTTTTTAGAGTCACAGCAAAGACAACTTTTGGATTAACTGTTCCCATATTGCCAGATCTTTGTCCACCTTAGCAGAATCCCTAAACTTCTAGAGCCTCACACTGCCATAGACACTCACAGACACACTCAGGTATTCTTTCTTACCTGATGCTGCTCATGCTGCCCGCGTCTGATCCCAGCTTACATCTCTCCAGCTGCGTGGCGACAATCTGACGCTCAGCTTCAAGTTCTCTGGTTAGACGTTCAAACTGAAGCTCCTGATGAAAAAGAAAAACAAACCCTTACATGAAATTTAGCAAACAAAGTAATTTTAGGGATATCATCAAGTACATTTCACATCACATTTAGGCTGAAGTGAAGAAAGAGCTAATAGCCTGAAAAACAATTATTTTACAAAGGCTTCCTTATGTGAAAAGGGTTTGCTGTTTGTTGAAGATAATGTTCTCAAAAGTACAATATGAGCCATTTTTTCACTTAAATGTTCAACTGTTCCATGAACAAAAATATCATCTGGTCATTGAGGTCTTAAAAATATAAAACAATAAAAAAAACACTCTTTCTGCAACTTAAAAGGTCATAAAGTTAAAACAAAATATTCTGCTTATTAAATGTGCTTAATTAATCTAACCTCAAAAAACCTAAGCTCCCTTATAAAATTATATTTTAAAGTATTAGGTGTGTTTTTTTAATAATTTAATTTAAAAAGAAAAACATCCCCAAGTTTCAGTTTTTGTTGACCATGAATGTAGGAGATGTTACAAGAGTCTGCAATCTTTGAGGTGAAGTTACAAAAAGTTTGCCGTGAATACTGAGGTTCACACTAATATGCAATATGCAAATATCAAATCACACCAAATATATACAAAGCAGGTGACTGAATGATTAGAATAATCATTTTATAATCCAAATGTCATGGGTTTGATTAGCTCCCCCTTGCCATTGGTTGGTGTGCCCCTAGGCAAGGCACTTAGCACCAAGTTGCCTACCAGTATAAAGAGCAGTGCTAATTTGTCTGAGAGGCAGGTTTGATTAGAGAAGTGCCGTATAAATTTAGTCCATTTACCATATTCTAAATTTCTAACTAAGTTTTTTTCGTAAGTCATTGTTTGCATGTATTTGGTTTGGCGAAGTTGCATCTGATCACATCTTATTTGTTAATATATTCTTCTCTGTTATATAAAAAACAGATAAAATCATAAGAATATTGAATTTAAACATCCTGCCAATAATTTAAAAACCAAACTATGTGATGAAATTAGTGTCCTGCTAAAGATAACACAACAAGTTAATAAATCATTCATATAGCTAGTTTCTGTTGAATAGGACACTACAAGCATCCGTATATCCTGGGGTGTTCTGCAAACAAGATTAGACACTGTGTAACATGTGATGGGCCTTTTTTCTGACCTACATAATTTCAGAAACTGACAAACAGCAAAATATATTGTTTCTGTGCTGTGATGCATAAAACCCTACAACCTGGATTAATTCAAGGGAAGTCAAAGGGCAGTTATTGTGCCATAGGAGTTAGAATAATGCATGGTGTTACTATTCTAGCAGGGACGTTCTAGAGGGTGGATTGTAATAGGAAGCATTTGCTGACCAAGGGATTTATTTATTGAATTGACTTTCTAAAAGGTCACTTTTTACCCATAACCCTCTGTAAATGCATAAGCGCATATGTAAAATGAAGCATATACTTGTGAACTTAAGAACCGTGTGAAGGTGGATAAAATGCAGGAAGCTGCACCACACAAAAGATGTTTTAGATAGTAATGGTACATGTGTAAAAAAAAAATGTAATGCAAAGGGATCGAGAGAGAGTAAGAGACAGTAGATTGCTTTTTGTTGTATTTTAGTCATTTGAACCTCTGATTAAAGGGATCCTGCTTCACTATCTTGATATTTCAAACTAGACACATGCCCCCCAACACAACACAGCCCCATGCCTACCATTTCCTTCTCTGTTTTTCCCTTGAACCTTTTGTACATGTACTTTCATCAGCAGTTTACTCATAAATATGCACACTCCTATTTTCTGTTTTCAAATCAAATTCACAATTGCTTGTGCCCAATTAAAACCCCTACAAGAACAATAAGCATTGTGCACTAGTGTTATGCAGTGGTGTTTTAAGCTCATTGGTTCACTGCTTATGAGATGTAAGATAACACAGACACTAATTAAAAACAATATCTCACCCCATGAGATGACTGGTGTTACACGGTTTATTACAAGTCCTTCTGTCTTTCTCCTTGCTTTCCTTTGTTTATTATTTAGGAAATGTTGCATCAGTTTCACAGCTTTAAATACAGCAAGATAAATCTCAAACATGTGAATGAAGAAGCAGTTCCAAACCTTACTTCATTTTTTTTTTTAGTAAGTACGCAGAGAGATTGAATGGGCTCTATTACACCCTTGGGACCTTCATGTCTGAATTACAGCTTTGTTTTAAAGAGAGCTTCCTTCCTTCAAAGCTCTGGTGTGCTTCTCAAAGCATGCTGCTTTGTCACCTGGTTTGCGACAGTCACAAATTATTTAAATCCTCAAAGTGTAAAAATGCAAATCCCTGAACCCAGAGTGCCATTATGCTAATTGATTATTTATTATGCCTCAGTGATAAAAATTATTAACTAGCTTTTAAAGCAACAAAGAAATGTCTGGAATAGATCTGTAACATAGTGGGCAAGTTCTGCATTGGGGAGAGCTGTCCAGGTTTACATAACCTTTCATCAAGAGCTTTATTAATTTTAAAGACTTAAAACAAGAAAATGTCCCACTAGTCATTTATCATAGCAAATGAAGATAAATGGCTAGTGAATAATACTTATTTTGTGAACCTGGCAATAAATAATCCCAGTATTTCTGCTAGAAGTGTTGCATTTTATCAGAATCATAAATACTTTAATAATCCCAGAGGGAAATTACTTACTAATTACTTATGTTTATATGGCACTAAGAACATATAAGCCATGTCTAAGTCTTTGCATTTAAATTAAGATAAATTGGAAAAATCTGATGCAACATTTGAGACAGTCAGGATAGCAAAACTGTAATACATTGCTCTATGACTGCGATCAGAATGACACAACTCCCCTAAATCCAAGGTTGGGTACCTGACTAGACTCCCTTGTCAGACATTTTGACATATACTTTTCCAGAGAGGCCTGAGAGTGTCATCCAAAGTTGAATAAATAACTTACGAGTTCCTTGAGGAGCTCAGAGTAAATCTCATCCTCTTCAGGTCACTGCCACTGTGAATGTGTTAAAATACCTCCAAACCCTCATCCCCAATGATAGGCAGTCTCCTTTAGACTTCGGTTTCTTTTCAATAGGGAAGGTTTATGTATCAGATTGAGATTCATTCCTCTATCCAACTACACTGCCCTAAATAATTATAGGAATCACTGTTAAAGACTTAGTTAATAACCTTGAAATAATTTACTATTTTGTTATTGGAGGATAATCTCTAATCTTACAATAACATAATAATCTTGACATACTAAACGTTTTTACAAGGGTACAAAACCGTTTGGGCCCTCTGTACAAATGTGTACATAAAAAGAGTAAAAAGAGCTAGTGTTTAATAAAATAAATATTGAAAACAAGTGAGAACAGTCTGATCATGAATCGTTATGAGTTATCACAGTATGGCCAAAGGATAAAACGATTGCTCTTGTGCTATGCATCAGACTTATTCTCTTAGGCAAATAACTTACCCTAGAAAATAAAAAGAACTCATGGATAACCAGTCACATTCAGAAAATCAAACATCCAGGTAGTCAGATGGTATTAAAAGCATCAATCACTTAGCGCTGTTTTCTAAGGGAATACAGCCGCTGACATTGTTATCAGGTTGTAACGTGTTGTTAAAATTTATCAAAATTAACATTATAAAACTACTCCCTTGTTTACTTAATTCAGGACGTTTGCACCAAGACAGTTAATGCAAGGATAGACCTTCTGAGAGATCACCTATGGGGATAGTCCTGAGCTCTAAGGGGAGAGAAGCAGAGTACAAAGAACGCTGAGCCCCAAAAACACAGCATGGTTGGACAGATCAGAAACAATTTGGGTGAGCGTAAAACACATTTCCAGTGACATCCAATATCCTCTCAGGACTCAACCTTAAACCTAAAGGCTTGTTCAGTTGTAAAACATTTACATTTCAGGTGTAGGTTCATTTTTTGTGACATGGACAGCACACTATTTGCAGCATTTTATTCTCTATGGGGTTTTCTCCCTCTGTACCCAATATTCTGGCCACCTCTACTGGGGATTGTGAGGCAGCTCCCAGATTTAAAAGAAGGAAGACTAAACTTTACACAGGACCATACTGCACAGCTGTATTTTTACATCCCTAAACTTTTTGCAGTTTTATTATATTTTTTTTTCTCCACACAAAAAGTAAAAAAATAAGCTGCAATTGTAATTATACAAAACAAAAGATGCAATATTTAGGTTTTAAGACATGTTTAACCAGGAGTACCAATATATTCAATTGCTGCAGAACCGCAGCTAAAGTCCACAGCACTCTATCCCCATACAAACAAATTAAGTATTCTTTCTTTCGCTCTACCTGTTCCATGTGATAGGAGGAGCGACTATAAACATTAAATGTTAATAGACATGTAATGACAGGCTACGAAGACTGACCATGCAGGACACATACCTGCATTTTTGCTTGTATCAATGCTAAACTAAATATTTCCCTGGCATTCCAGCATTGCTTTAGTTTACTCTGGGAACGACACAAGGCGGTCGGACCAGATTCAACCCTGGTCACAGATCTGGATTCCCTGGCATGGTTGGCTTCAGTGATGTTTGCAGGTTTTAAATCAACTTTGGTTGATAAACCTAAATTACATTTGTTTCCAAAATGCGATTCACGTGTCTTATTAAATGGCATTTCAAAATAAAGACTGAGCTCATTAAAGAATAGGAAGTAACTTGCCACAGCCTTTTCGAGGCTTTAGGTGGGCATGGGTGGGTGGATATTTTACCTAAGATATACAATCCTGATATTGTTGTTATTAATATTCCAATTTCTTTTTTAAAGCTTAACAAATAGATAAAAAAAATGACAGAAAATGAAGGTATTAAGTTGTTAGTCTGGAAGACACAGATGTATGGATAACTAAGACAAAACCTGTGAGGTTAGACACCAGCAAAATTTAAGGAATTTCTCTTGTTGCTCATCAGTTATTACATGGATATTATAAGCATAATAAAGCAATTTGGAGTGAATTATTTCTGATGAGAAACATAACTCCTCTTCCCAGAAGTAAATTATCTTAGTCAGGTGTTCTTGGGCTCACATAGTGCAATTTTAAGATAAGTAGTAAATAAATAAGAAACTAAGCAAGTAAATAATTATAACTTAAGTTGAAAGTTACTCATGGTAATCTACTGGTTTATTTAAAGAGGATTTGAAAAGATTTTCCTCTTTATTTCCTTTTTTGCCTAATGCTTTAATGCAATGTTATTAGACACAATATATATGGGAGACAGAGCAAAGACTGGGCTAATCAGCCAATAGGGAGTAGGTGTGGATAGAAGTAACTACCGTAGAAGGGAGCTAAGGGAAAGAAGACTAGCACAAGGGGCAACAGATAGTGCCTCCAGAAAATGCAACACAACTTAAATATAACACAAAATGGAAAAGAAACCAATAACCAACAAGAGAATGACACAGATAACTGAAAACTCAAAAATAAATATATATATACTTTTTGAGTTTCTTGTGTGTGTGTGTGTGTGCAGAGTCTCTAAAGGTATGTTAGCCTACAGAAATTCACTTCCTTTATCAGAATAAGGTCATTTCTCTTCAACAGCCAGTAAGCTCCCACAACAAGCCTTAGGGTCATAGAAACAGTAGTTTGTTTGGTATCTTGGCTGCTTGCTAAGAAAGAAACATTAGGAAACAGAGGGAATTGCACTATCAACAGTAAACAGAGAATATGCAAAATCATGATCCTCAGCTTCCACTCAGAAGAGATGCACTGTGAAACTATCTTGCCAAAATCCTGTTTAACTCTGACCATCAAATATGGGAAAGCAAAACTCTGACAAACTAAAGGAGGAGTACAACTGAAGGTTACTCGCCTCATGCATCTTACATTCTTTGATATTAAGATCAGCTTCATCATTTTCAATACAGACAACTGAAGCTTATATAACCAGTATAGAATTTAGCAGAGAATCGTTTCTGCTTGCCCTCCTATGCATGTCCTGTCTGTCACTTTAATGAGCATGTAAAACCCTATCAGGAAAAGATTTCAGGAAAGGAAGGCTAGGGGACAGGAAAGAAAGAGGAGAAAGATGAAGGAATCCAACAGAGACAAAGACAACTGCTGATGAATGCCACATGAAATGATACCCAGAGGAGGGAAAACTGATCCACTCTAACTGAATGTGCAACCGTGTGCAAAAAAAGAGAAGGTAGTTTTCAAGTCAAGCATGGAGGGTGTGCCGTTACAAGCTGCAGAGAAAACAATCTAAAAACTGACTCCTTTAATTCTAAGGTTCTACAAATTCAAATGTGAAAAGAGAGAAATAGAATCACACTACATCTTCAAAAGATAGAAGTCAATCTCTCTTCACGTGTTTAAATCAATCCACAGAAGCAATAACCTTAGTAAAATAGGAGACATATTCTACATTATTGTTATATTTTACTTACTACTATAAAAGCAGCAAACTCAATATTATACACACTTAAAACTATCTGACCATATCTAGAAGTTACATAGAATGATAAAAAAAAATAAGGAACAACTTATTTTTTACATGCTAACATTAGAGTAGATATATGTATGTCTTAATATTTAAACACTAAAAAGCATACATTCATATTTTAAAATCAATATAGTCAGCAGCTATCTTTGTTGTGCTTTCCTTGCAACCAAATCTATGCCAGGTAAAGTGTTTGCAGTGCTGAAACCCTCATTCATCACTATTTTATACATCTAGTATTATGATACAGAATAATGTAGACATGGTGCTCATCGATTCCCACTGTGATAGCATCTTCTTCATCCCCTGCTTTACATGCCCTATTGTATGTAAGCCACAAATGTGCCACACAGTGCAGCACATACTGATTGAATGAGTCAATTCAGAAAACAGTGGGAGTGATGTTGGGCAAATATATAAATTTCAGGTTTAATACATCATAGTCAACAGTATTCAAACTGGATCTAATATTTTCTGTGCTGTAATAAACTTCTGCACACAACATGTGTACTGCTGTTTTAAGATCAAAGAGGGCTTACCTTTTTTTTTATAATTTACATGTTTAAAACCCTTCACTTAGGTGATCGTATAGAAGCTTTAAATAATAGAATAGAACCCTTTATTTTCCCACAATTCTGGTGTTTAAAGCAGCAAAAAGGTTATAGAAAAAATTGTCACACAAATGTGGACCTTAAAAAAAATGTGAGTAACATAAACAGATATAATTCATTCTTTGTTATGTAATTTAAAAGGTTAATATTTTATTGGTTCTTTGTGATAAAGAGTGTATTCGCATGTCTCAGAATGATGCTTTCAGGTCCAAAGGCCCTCACCGCTAAGGTAGTACCATGCTGATAAAGGCAATCTGGCCAGGCTAGAGCAATACAACAGACAGATCTTCACTTTTAAATCATTATTTAACTAAAGCTGTAAAG
The DNA here is from genome assembly GCF_016077235.1 of Cyprinodon tularosa. Lineage (NCBI taxonomy): Eukaryota > Metazoa > Chordata > Actinopteri > Cyprinodontiformes > Cyprinodontidae > Cyprinodon > Cyprinodon tularosa. Next base: position 935,190 of record NW_024038861.1, on the reverse strand, counting down.
ACAGATAAATAAATAGATCCAAGGAACCAATCATTTTCTGTGGCAGTACACTTCAACATAAAAAATTATCTCAGTAATACACCTTTAGTAAAGGTGCCATACCAGGGCAAGAACCAGTTCTTCAGGAGCACTGCTTCTTTTGGCCCCTATCTAGAACTTTAACAAGTAATTGAATTCATTTCTCAACTTAATTTATTAGTCTTCAACTTCTAAACTTAATAAATTTTTTAGCTTTTTTTATTGTCATTACACTGTCACAAGTACAGAGCAACAAAATTCACTCTCTGCATTTAACCCATCTCTTTGGGTTTAAGTGGGCTGCCAATGTGCGGCGCATAGGGAGCAGTGTGGGGTTAACGTTCTTGCTCAGGGACCCAGAGTGTCAGTTCGCTTGGAGTGGGGCTTGAACTTAGAACATCTGGATTCCAAGCGCAATGCCCTAACCACTAGGCCACACTCCCCCTAATTAATTAATTGTTACCCCTTAATTGTTCCTAATTTGTTTAAGTTGGAGCAGCTATTTCTTTTTCGAGTGCAGTTTATCTACAATAGAATGCTGCTCCCTATGCCCTCATTAACATCGGACTCAAACTGAATATGGTGCTGCTGTGGTCTTATAGGTCAAGTGTACTCTGCATACCCAGAACCTGACATGGAGAAGCAGCTTTTAGTTCCTATGCTCCACTCATGTGGAAACTCCCAGAAAACTGTAGAAAGGCTAAAACCTAAACTGCTTTTAATCAAGATCAAAATCGTATTTGTTTAAATGTCAAGATTGGGTGGAGGCTTTTGAGGACCCAAATGCAGAGATCAGGAGGCAGAGGTGAATCTTGTAGATTTAATGACAGAACTGAGGCAAAATACAAAAATACAAGATACAAAAGACCTGAAAACCAAACAACAACAAGGAACCAGCACAGAGTGACTGCAGAGGTGGAGTATATAAGAGGAACAGAACAAAGGATGGGCTAATGAGCTTAATAAGGAGCAGGTGTGAGTGGAACTAACTAGAAGGAAGGCAAGGGGAAAGGAAAGAAGCAAAAGAGGGCAACAAAGAGTAACTAAACCTGCTTGAATATAATGGAAAATAAACCAAAGATCAACAAAACATAACAACTGAAAATTCAAGAGTCCCAAAAGGGAAGATCCATAACATTAAAGGTGCTTTTGACTGTGCAGAACAGAACAATTGAGCCACATCAGACACAAGGATAAAAGTGTGTGACTAAATTAAATTTACTTGGTAAAATAATAGCACGAATTAACATAAAATTAGTACAGTGATGTCTCATCAAAGAGGACAAAAATAAAATCTAGCTAAGTGCTTATTTCCACGTGGTTTGACTCATAAAGATCGGCTGCATGTGTGAAAGACAATTTCCTGTTGTTTTCTCTTTTTTCCCAGTAGAATAAAGATTCACAAATTAATTTGAAATCTTGGATGCTAAAGTTAAAACAGACAACTTGATGAACCCACTTGTTTGCTAAAGTTACAATAGACATAACTGAGGTACTACAAAGCATGCAATATATGTATCAACAAGGTAATTTTAAACTGCCTTATATTAAAAGACCACATCCAGAGTGATTTTATGAAAGATTAACACAAATATTCGAATCAAACTGCTTGAAATTAATTATCTGTATATGTTACTCTAAAAAAATTAAATTCAAAGTTCTAAATGTGAAAAGAATGATTGTGGATATATATGAAACCTTAATAATTACTGTAAATACATCGTATTTTTCTTATTTGTTAAACAGCAAAAGTAAAGCTTCCTTTTATTAAAGCAAACAGAATTTTTTATGTCTAAGAAACTAAAGGGGTAAAAAAAATCTGAAGATTTTAGCTGTTCTATAGACCAAGTGTGTTGTTATTTTATAGCTTAACTATCTTCAGAAGTTCTAAGCAAATATATGCTCTATTACGTGATAAAATGACTTTGACATTTAAAAGTAGTTTTTAGTTACCCGATTTGTAGATTATTGTGGAAAATCTGTAGATTATAATGCATCTTTTAAAATATAGTGGGTAAACAAGTCGTGTAGAATAAGCACCTGCATTAAGGTTTTAAATTCAATAAAAAAAACATTATCTAGAGCTGAGATGTATGATCGCCAACAGCTGGCGTATAACAGTTTTATATGCGTTATAAATATTCAACACATAAACACAGCAGTACTCTGACAGATCTCTCCTACATTAAATTATTTAAGAGTTCTGTGGGCAAAATGAAATCAACTCTCTTTTCATCTGCAATATCTTTTTTCTCCACACTGTCAATTGCACTGTTTTGTCGTTTTTATTTTAGTTTTTTCTTTTTTTTTGGTTTCTGCTTTTTTATTTATTTTAGGAAAAGGCTTTGGTCTATTATCTTTGAACCAGGCAAAATTCATGCAGTTTAGAACTTATAATTTGTATGCTACAATGTTATCAAACCCCGACACATTCAACATAACCTCTATTATGACCATATCATGTTATTTAGTCTGTTTCAGAAGAAAACGAAAAGAAAAACAACCAGAAAAGAGACCAGACTAAATACAATAGAATAAAGCAAATGTGGACTGGTTTTATCAGGTGGGAAAAAATAAGAGAAGTGAAAAAGAAATGTTAATTAATGTATAGCACTTTGAATTGTACTTGTAATGAATTGTAATATAAAAATAAACTTGCCATGCCTTTCCTGATTAATCCTTTTCTCTAGATATGTGTCATTTTTTTCCTTCGTTTTGGTTTTTCAGTAAAGGAACTGGAAGCATTTCATATCAAAGGAGATTAAAATGCCAAAAGCTCACTTTTATAAACTACAATTAAATGCTTAGGAGAATTTTCTACACTGTTGCAACATGTTGACGTGATTTGCTTTAACACTTTCTGTTAGCACTTTTTTTAAAAGTACACATTATTTTGAAAGACTGTCCAAAATGTTACTTGTCTAAGATTTCCAAATAACTTATGCATGCAGTTAGGAAGGGCTGGTTTTATGGTTGATGATTAGCAGATATATTAACAGATAAGCTACTTTAAAAGAAAAATTCTATTATAAGCATATTTACATAATCTTATCATGTAAATTTATTTTATTTACTAATGAGCAACTTTCATACACATTAAGGCCTTGTATTCCACAGGTATATTTAAAGTTCCTAAAGCTGTTGCATACTCAACCCAATTTAGGTCAGCAATAACAAAATACATTGAATTTTCTTTGATAAGTAGCCCCTTTATAAAGTAAGCACATCTCAATGATTATAAAAACTTATCTTTTAAACCATTAGCTAAATGAAGCAGTCCCCTAAATATTTTGACATACATATATATATATATATATACATATACATATACATATATATATATATATATATATATATATATATATATATATATATATATATATATATATATATCTATATATATATATATATACACATATATATATATACATATATATATATACATATATATATATATATATATATATACATATATATATATATATACACATATATATATATACATATATATATATACATACACATATATATATATACATATATATATATACATATATATATATATATATATATATATATATATATATATATATATATATATATATATATATATATATATATATATATATATATATATATATATATATATATATTCATCATATCACATAGAAATATATCAGATGCAATTTGATATTTAAGTTATAAGTAAGTTTTACATATGCAGTTGACATTGCTATCACATGTTTCTCTGAGTGGGTCATTACAGGCTCATTACTGGGGTTAGTAGAGTGTCCCAATGTAGACAGGGTGCAGGCAGAATAACTGTTAAGGTGATTTATTGAAGAAACAAAGGAAAATTAATTACCAGCTGAAAAAACATTGAACACCCCAGAAGGAGTGAAGAATTATGAGGAACAAAAAATCCAGTAGAACCATGGGAACAACTAAACAGCAGCCTGCACGCAATGACTGAAACCTGGCAGCTTGAGGACCAGTGATTAATGACATGGAAAACCTGAGAGCATTTACACTGATGTGCTGTAGCTGTGAGAGGTCGTTAACAGGGTTAAGGCTGGGTCTAACTTAGGAAGAATAAAAAAAAATATGGGAGTAAATACAAGAAAAATAGTAAAAATGAAATTTTGAAAGAAAAAAAACGATAAATATTTTCTAAATTCAAAAGTTACAAAAAGTTTGGATCTTGTTTAAAACACCTAAGAGTTGCACAATTATTTACTAATTGAATATTACAATCAATAATTAGGTTAAAAAAAATGTTCCAGCTTTTTATTGTCATTACACCGTCACAAATACATAGCAATGAAATTCACTCTCTGCATTTAACACATGAGTACCCTACCTATAGCCCACATATTTCTATGGTGGCTGCTGCTCTCTGAACCAGGGGAGCCTCCATGGTGTTAATTAAATCCAAGCATCATGTTTTGCATTGACAAATGTTTAAACACATAAAACCATCACTAGAACAGGTGAAAATAGCTGTTGTGAAGCGCTCTGAAATAATAAATTCCAGAAATCATTGCAAGAGTTCAGCACGAGATGACTGCTTTGAATGAACGATCGCTTCTCCCTCCAGACTCACGAGGAAAATCTCCTTGCTGTCTGATCACTGTCAGTCAAAACTGTCAGGCAATTAGCATCAAGCAGTCAGCTTAACAACCAGCACCGGTTCTATAGACCTTCTAAGAGGTTCAGCCTCGCTGGAGGTGATGTATTTTTGTGTATTATCCAATCAGGGCTCTACTTTCTCACTGCTTACCTCACTAGACCGAGGCTCAAACCTCAACATGTATTTCTCATAGAGGCTGAAGGCAGCGTCCTGCTGCTCCAGAGCGGGGAGGATATTGCATCCAAGAGTGGCTCAACAGCTGATTAATGTGCAACATTCTCATGAAATCAAGCATATTTTAGAGCAGATTTAATGGCTCCAACAGATACACGGAGAAACATCAGAGATCTCAGTGCAGAAATGCACAGTTCTAGGTACAGGTAAGATACTGAGAAGAAGGTTTATGGCTTGAGGCCTCTGGTAGAGTGCCCAACCCTGAGATGAGGGAACCACCCATCCTGCCCAGTAGTACGAGGATTGTGTGAGAGAGCAGCTCTCACACAGACAGACAGACAGACAGACATGTATACTCAACACAATTTACTACACATTATTTCTCTAGTTCTTACGCATTAGCAATATTTCTTATTTTTGCTTTCACTCCAGTGATGCCTTAGACTAAATGTGCTGAGGTATATGGCTATATGTATGGATAATGACAATTCTGATTATAATTATGAGATATGTACAATGTCACACATTTAATGTTAAAGTTTCAGCCATTTTTTTTAAGAACTTGGAAGACAGAACAACCAGGCTTATGCTCAGTTAGTGTGGGTTTAGCGACAGACAAAATGTCATTTGGAAAATGTCACGGCTTAAATGGCAGTGCAGCTCTCTGTGCCTCTTAGTTTGTCAATTTGTGTGAGTGTGCATGTGCACATGTAGGTGTGAGTGTCCTCATATTTACTTTTACCCCCCAGCACACAGAGTAGGTATCTATAAAATATATATGGTACAAACTTTATGTAACTTAATTGTTAATTTAACCTTTTCTACAGATGGAGAGAAACGGCAGTCGTAAAAGGTTGGTTTTAATTCCCTGTTAGTACTGTGTGTAAAACCAGACTAACAGACTAGAAGCTGGAAAGTCTCTTCAGAATCCCCATCTTCACATTTTGACATGCAGTTTAAATATACACTAAGAAAGAAAACTCTTAATTTGTTTTTCTATCTAATCTGAGTATTTGGATTTCCTATTCCTCTTATACGAATTTAAAAGCTGACTCAATTAAAATGTCTCATTCAACCACATGTCAAAATAAAGATAGATCACAGAAAGGATTGAAAGAGTTTAGGGAAAAATAATGTATATTTGAGAGACTGTTTAATATTTTAACTAAAGAAGGTGGTGGCAGCCTTTTAAAGATTTCTTGAGATCAGAGGACCGCACTTTTTGGTTCCTCAGACGAGTAGCAAAATTCTTGCCAAAAAAACTGCATGCATAAACACTCTTCTTTAAAACTTGCTAGTGAAGAGACCTTAAGCGGGACACTCACTTTCTTCTCCTCCTCTCTTCTCAGACTCTGAAATGAAATGTGGCTAATTTATAAATTTAAGAACTGTGACTCTGTAAAAGGTTTCAAAAATTGTTCCATGATATAAAATCCAGTTACTCAACCAGTAACATGTCCACTGACCTCCAAGACAGCCTTTACTGACTGGGTTGGGTATCACCACCACATAATGTGGCAGAGGACCCCCCAAACCCTCATAGGTTCTAACAAAACTTACAAGCACTTGTTTTGATCGATCAATAGGTTTAAGTTAATGCAACCATGCTGGTCACTGAGGCTCTAAGAGAATTAAAGATTAGGCGATGTCAGGATAACAAATTCTGTTGGATGATATATTGTTCCAAAAATTATTGTGATAAATGATAATATAATAATTAGGTTCAAATTCAAAGTCTTCTCACACTGCAGCTGCCAGGCTCAGCTTTTAAACCAATTCCATCTCTGTCTTTCCATATCTAAGCTTGGATTTCTTTGGCTGGCTACATATCAATGACATGCTACACTTTCTACACCACGGAAGGAATATCTGTCTTGATCTTGGCGTTGGTGTCTGGTCTGATTACCCATTTCACTCACCTGCCTATCTCCAACCAGTTCTCATTACCGCTAATCTGATCCACCTTCTTCAGCATCTATTTAACAAGCATTTGGTGAGAGTTCTCTAGAGTACCTGACTGTTTCTGATTGCATGATTCTGCCTCTGGACCTTTGAGCCTGCCTGTCCCCATTATGAACTGTTTGCCTGACCTGTTTTCAGACTCCGGCCAGATTTCTGCCTGTCTGTGAACCAAACCTGGAACTGTTTCCCCACTTCGTTATGAATTTCCCTTCGGTACCTACTTGGACCTCTGATCTCCTGGCTCTGACTACCGAGCGCATCATCATCACCGGGTTTGGCTTCGACCTCTGGATTATCAAACCTTCCTTCGCTTACTCGGTTCTGATCTCCTGCCTATCCTCTGACCCCCGAGACATCAGCGTCTGGAACTCTCTGGGTGCTATGTCATGTAGGGCCGTGTCTCGTTGACAGCCGACAGGCTTGATCCAACCTCACCCTCTGAACTTGGATTGAACTATAAGACCAGGTTAGTGACTCATGTTCGTTATCATCCACCTCCAGATAGGCATTGTCACTAACCTGTTGTCTCCTCCTGCAGAGGTTCCTGCCTTAGATGCCGAAACTGTACAATGCAGTTCAGTTTATGATGAACGTGGTGAGAAATCTAATTGTTTCTCTGCCTTGAATACTGGGTCCTATTTTTCTGAGTTTGGCAATATCGGGAGAAGTGAGTCAAGACTGATGGCCCAGAGACTCAATGAAATCAAACAAGCATGTACTGTGAGCTTATTTACATTTGTCTCATTACTCCCTTTTTATCATGAGGCTAATTAATTTATTGTTTATTGTGACAGGTCTAAACATGTCTCTAGAGTTTCTCCATGCTTCAATTAATCATGTGTGATCATTTACTTTATACCTTATTCTCCAAACTGGTTGTGTTTTTATTGGGTATGTGTATCAAGGAATATGTAAACACAATTGGTGCATTTATGCCAGATGTATTATCCGAGTCCTAAAGGATAAATTAGAGTGAAAAGCATGAATAACATAAATATCACACAAACCATCAAGCTCAACAAAGGTGAATGTAGCAATCCATTCTGCCAGTATTTTTATTTGATATTCATTTAGCGAATCAGAATAAAGCTATTACTAACTCTAACATGTGGGCTTACGGATTGTGTAGTTGATAAAAAACATTCAAAAATAAGTTCAGGTATCTTTTGGATCTATCTAAGCAGATCCAGTAACTTCATCAAACAACTACCAAACAATATTTAGTTCAACTTAATTGAATGATATGGTTCTATAAAGGGCTTTGCTCAATGAAATGATAATTTCGGTATAACTTAGGTTTCATGGTTTAAACATAGACTAAGATTAACTCATTGACTTTTCAGAACGTAAAGTGTATTTTTCTTAATTTCTAGACAAAATCAGGTAGACAACAGTAATTATTGTGTGAATGGAAACAATATCAGACTTTCTTTTGAATGGTTTTCTCTTTGTGCTCTTGTGCTTTCTCTTTGTAGACTTTGTAGGATGAATTTAAGGCCATATCATAAATTCTGCCCTCAGTTCTTTTTAAAATGTGCTGCATGTAAGACATGATGCTTGACAAGGTGTAATTCAGTGAAATTCTGGCTCTTATATCATGCCAAAGTACAGCAAAGGTTATCTCAAGGTTCTTTAGAAGACAGACAGATCCAGTTCTTATTCTGTTAAACAGAATTCAATATAGTTGAAATTTATCCAGTCTCTTAGATAAGGATGGAAACATACAATTCAATTGTACCCTCATGATTGTACAGCACTGAGACAGTAGAAAACAGCCACTTTCTTTTTAAAGGAAGAAACATCTAATATGCAGTAATATAACTCTACATGAGTACTAATATTGAACAAAAAATATTTTATATTTAATATCTTTTTCTTTACTTGGGGAAAAACATGAATACATATATTAATAATTAAAACAAACAAACTAAAAAACAAATAAATTGTCTAATTCAGTCTGTCCATAAAGATTTGTAAAACATTTCTTCTAATTGTAACCAGTTAAGTACATATATTGTTTTCTTAGTCAGTTATATCTTATTTATGCCGTAATGGTACAGTCTGTATAGAATTACATAGAAGAATATTTACATGTCACATGCGATAAAGGCTAATGTCTGTTTTTTTGTATTTTTAATATTTCTCTGAACTTTGTAAAAAAAATGTGTGTGAATTGTTTAGAAGGATTTGTGAAAGTGTGCTTCACATAGATCAACTTGCTCCTCAGCATCACGAAGACCAAGGAGATGACAGCTGGCTTTGGGAAAACGAGAGCAAATATTTCTCATCTGATCATCAGTGAGAATTGGTGTGGGTGGGTGGCTGACTTCCAGTTCTTGGAAGTGAATATTGAGGAAGACCAGAGCGGAAAATCTGAGCTGCTGATGAATGCCCAGCTGAGAGTAAACCTTCTGAGGGGGCTTCACAAAGAGACCCCTGGTGTTCTTTTATTGTTGCTCTACTGAGAGGATAATTTCCCTCTGTATGTTATGTGTGCTGTACACTTGCTGTACAGTGGCTGATTGGACGGCGCTCTATAGGGTTATTAATGTGACAAAAAGATAACTGATGCCTTCTCCCCTCACTTGAAAAACGTCGTGGATTCCTCTGTCTTCAATAAACTCATAAAGAGGGCTTATTGTCCGGGTCACATACAAACGGATTAAACAAAGACAAGCAGAATAAACATGCAACCCAGCAGTAAATAAAAGGATAATATGTTAATGTGAAATCTGCATTAACTGAAGTGTGCATTGGTTATGTTACTCGTATTCCATTTTTGTTTATAGTATGTTATGTATATCCCCCCTCCCAGGTTACATTTACCCATATTTAAAACATTTCAGCCAATTTTATCATGTAAGAAACTCCAGAACAGAGATGGGGACTCGAGTTTGTGACTCGTACTCATGTCGTACTTAAGTCACATATTAAATGATTTTGGACTCGACTTAGACTTGCATTTGAAGGACTTCAGACTTTATGTGAACTTGCGATTTAAAACTTGTGAACAATCTTTTATTTTTAAATCTTTTTTTGTTTTAGTACCACCCAGCTTATTTTATTACCTGCGCATAGAGGCAAAATAACAGCAGAGAGGCTGTGTGGCAGTCACATAACTCTACGTGACGCAGCTTCTGTAGGACAGAAAATGCACCTTGCTGGGTCCACCACATTTAATTCTTAGGTGTGGACTTGTGTGGACATGCTCCCACCAATAATTTCCGCTTTTTTCCCCCTTTCCTCTCATTTACTTTTGGCCAACAATAAGTGAGAAAGTTCGGTGCTGCTGTCTGTGTTCAGAGCATTTTGAGTCAGTGTTTTTTTTCCTCTCTCCCACTGCTCCCATGTCCTGCCTATCAGTGAAACACAAGCCCCATTTACACTGCCACTCTGAAACCGATTCTACAGAGTTCAGACCGAGCTTGGATCAGTTAACCATGCCGAGCTTGGTTCCTTACAACAGTTTATATATCATGCTAGCGCAGAGCCTCGCCCCTAGTGATGATCTAAGGTACTACTGCAGAGGGAATCATGCAAATCAAAATGCGGCGCCCGTAACATTCGGGAAGTTTGGTTATAATTGTGATATTTCATTGTTTGCGGAGAGTCAGGCAAGGAAGGCAGCCTTTCATGAATTTACAGTGACAGCGAGACTCACAGGAAACAGACTTAAATTTAAAATAATAGAGCAAAAATTAGTGTGATTTTTGAAATATAATGCTGTCAACGATATCTGGGAAAAATGTCTAAATTTGAGTTTGCTGCTTGTGAAAGAGGATAATCACTGATGCAGCTTAAAGGGAAACCATCCATCCATCCATCCATCCATCCATCCATCCATCCATCCATCCATCCTCTTTTCCTTAGTGGACCAGTCTGATTATAGAAAACCGAGGTACCACTCTGCAGCATGGTTTTGAAACCAGCATTTAAACTTTAGTCAGAAAAGTGAAGAGAAAGGATTACAGATTTTAGAAGAGGAAAAAAATATTCCATGGTATAAGAGGTAGAGGAGGTGGAGGAGATTAAATATTTCAGTGTTCATGTGGACAAGGGCTAGAGACACAACACTGACTGCTCTCTAAAAGAAGAGGCAATTATTTCATGAAGAATATTAGGTCCTTTTGTGCTTGATCCCTTAATCCTTTATTCTAAAAAAAAAAAAAAAAAAGAAATCATTCTGTGATCTTACCACTACTCTGGGGCTTCTAGAGATGAGAGAAAAGATGTTCACTTAAAAATAAAATATGTAGCAAAATCCTGTGCATTCTTTTCAGATCACAAAAAATATGTGTATTTCAGAGGCACTTACAGTAAATAGTAACTACAACACAGAACTAGAGGACATCATACTGTAAACCAAAACTATAAAAATCTGTAACAAATATTTTAAGCAACTTAAACGTTGAGAGATTCTTGTTTCTCTTTAAATCAAATAAGGCAGTTTTAAAATTACATTAAATTTTATATAATTGATTTATTTAGTTGGCATTTTTATTTGGCCCATTTTATAATTTAAAAATATTTCCTTCTAAGCATCAAAATGGAACTTTAATGTGATTGTGTGCAATTAAATAACTATTGCTCATACAAACCCTGTCATTAGTTGGTTTTCATCAGCATTTTTTGAGCTCATTTTTTTCATCCCTGGGTTCCGAAAAACAACATAGTAATCTCTGAGTCCTGAACTCCACCACTAATTGGCCACAGAGAAGCAGCTACAGGGTGATAGAAGGACACTGTAGTCATGCAACCTCATTAGAAAGAGAGGGAGTGATGAAAAACTTGGGAGACTGAGGGGCAAAAGACAAAAAAGGAAGGAATGTGTTTTAAAGTACATTTGCTCACTTTATAACGAAAAAAAAAAAAGTAAATGAAAGACCACTAAAACATTCATAAATGCTGAAACATGTGCTTAGTAGTTCAACTATTGAAAGTTGTAAGTTAAATGATGTAACTCCATATTTATTACATAAATGAACGGCATATACAAATATCGATATATATTTCCCTTTATTCCATCATTAGTTAGTACTTCTGCAAAAGTCTTGTGTGAGATAATACATGAACACAAGTACAATATTGATTTAATCTTAAGGTTTCAGTCCAAATGGTTAAAGTTATTGTAGGAATCCAGATACTGTATATCATTGTCTATCAATAACCGCAGTACTGATGCAGAATATGAGTGGATGTTGTTAACTGTCAAATTCTTTCCCCTCTTGGCAATGCATCATTAGGTAGAAACATGGCACCCGGCCCCCCTCTGAGAAAAATGAAGGCTACAGAGGAAAGACGGGAGGAACGATAGAAATGATAGAAGATGACAAAGGCAGAATGATTAAAACCAGGAAAAATAAAAGTGGAGAAAAAAACTGCAGTGGGTGACGGGGTGTGTGGGGGGCTATGTACACAGATGGATGCAGGAAAGCAAAAACACAAAGATGCCTGACACAGACCAGAAGCCAAAAATATACCTTGAGAGTAGGCCTCAAAAGTGGAAAACAACACAAACTTTTCCTGTCTTTCATTTATGATTTGTTAGGATAATTATCATTAATGATGTGCGAGTTTATTACACCCTAATATTACCTGCCTGTTGCATGTCGGAACTAATGTTTTCCCCAGTAGTTCATCTAATTAGAACAGTTCCTCTGTCAAGATATATAGTTATCATTTTTATTCTGCATGTGGCAAAGATTTGGTAATAGAATGACAACGGTGTCCTTGATCTAAAAACAACGTGTAATATTTTGATAAGCTGGAGCCATAAATGTCTGCTCATCTGCAAACGTGTATGATGTAATGATGTGATGATGTGGCATACTAGAGATGTATAAAACGCTTCTCTATTTATCGGGGCCATTTCACGAGAAGTACACCCGATTGGTAAGCAGGTGCCTTCTGTAACTCAAAGCAAGTTCTCTGATGTAGGGCAACCTTCTTTCTCCAAACCATAGCTGCCTGTCATCTAGCAGTTGCTGAAGTATTGCAATAAAGCTGACTTAAATGTATTTCATAGCACAGGTGAGCGGCCTCTCTGAAAGGGCCAAACACAAGGGGAATGTGTCGGACACTACTACTTCCTCCATCATACAACCTGAACCTGTAAAGCTAGTAGCTGTAGGGAATGCAGGTAGTGTCATCAATTGTATAATGGACAAATTCTGTGGTTTTGAAACAGTAACTGTTTCATACCAGGGTACACCTTAAAACCAGTAACTAGGCCATGCCCAAAAGCAAAAAACAAGACCTGTTTCTTCCTAAAGTACTCATTTATTTTAAACTGCCAATAAAAGTGCCAGCTTTAACACACGTATTGAAGAGTACATTAGTTTGAGTACATACAGAGGAATATATAAAAAAAAGTATGTGACAAAGAAGATGTTTTTTATATATATATATATATTATAAGGCAAGTGGTGCTACTGTACTACCATGACAACCGTAGTAACTCTTAATAAGATTAAAATGACCTAATGGAAAGAACAAATCTAAATGTACAGAGAACAGAATGCAATAAATAATCACAAAGAAATGAAGTCTGAAAAAACGCTTTGTAGCTGTTACTAATCTTTTTACTCTTGTTTATCATTCATAGATTTACTTAAAATATTAAAAGTAATTTATTTTGAAAGAATGTGCTTTGGAAACTGGACAATGTCCAGGAAGCGGTACATAAAAGTGTTAAAGCTTGACAAAGTGCTAATATGTTTTTGCAAGTCTGGCAACCACTGAAAAAGATGTGCAATGTACTGTCAGTAATTGTTGGGGGTGGGCTGAGGGTCACTGTCATTTCTTTAAAACACAACATAGCGTTACTTCTGTCTGTGTGTCATGCTGAGAGAATATAATCCATTTGATAAATGAACTGAGACAGAACAGCCAAAAATAGAATAAAAGAATAATAATTATGTCCATTTTAATACATAAAACATTCACTGTCTAAATAATGTGATACAGAAGAAAGAAAATAGATGGATTGGGATGAAGAGTAGACAATAGAAATATCAGAATTAGATGTTGTTTTTCCCTAGCGTTTGCTGTCTGACACCGTCCTTAGTCAGCAATTTTAGCTGAGAGGGACTGCTGAGTACTCTCATCGTGACAATGTGGGCAGAAGACCGGCATAGCACCCATGTAAATAAATGCACTAAACTTAAAAGTACAATTACATAGTAACATAGGGATCATTTTTAATATAGAGACCAAATAGAGACCAAAAATGATTTACCTGACTAACTACAGTAAATAAGCATCATTCATCGATACCAAAAACAGCATACTTTTCTGAAGAGAGGTTACAACTGCTTTCTGAACAAATCTTTCATAGATATATAAAAGCGTGAAATAATTGTCTTATAATTAACAGAAAATACATATTTTTGAAAGTTAAAGATTGTAAAACAACAACAATAACAATATAACTATAACAAAAATTATCCACTCAGCAAAGATCTATTGAGCAAATAGGAGCCATATTAACTGTAAAATATTAACTTTCTATTATAATGGACAAGGGTTAAGTGGTTATCACATTATTCATTAAAGCTGTCAAAAGGTTTAAGTAAAAATGCTTTTTTAACAGCTGTTCGACTCAAACCTTTAGATGGATGGTAAGCCACTGAACCAGTCTCTTAATAATTTCTTAAGGCAGTTCAGCTCATGAGAAGAGGAGCTGTTAATCATAAATCTTCTCTAAATTAAAACATGAAAGTGTGGGTATTGACAAAGGAGAAGTAAAACTACAGTGAACAGGGAAAGATGTTGGGTAAGTGAATTAAGAAATAATAGTTCATGACTCAGGTAGCTTGCTTTTAAGACCGCTAAGATAGCTTTTTTGTATTTTCCAGACAAGGTCATATACCGGTACATCTACATTCACTCATGGTGAAAAGAAATACACCTGCTTTAAAGAAATATAACATTTAACATTTTAGAAAATATTAAAGGGACTGTGTTTAATTAACTAATTTTATTATCATAAAATCCTGCTCTTACCATACAAAACAAAAACATAGCTACAAATGCAAATCATCAATTAAGAGGTGCAATGCAATTAGTGTTTTTAAACACCAAAATTTAAAGCTGCCTTCCTTTACAGCATTGTTAGTCTCTCAAAATGCTTTCAAAGATTCAGGCATACTGTTTTTTATGCAATATTAAATATACAAACTACTACATATCTAACTAAAATATTTTGGGGAGATTATCGACTAAATCAGTGATCCCCAACCTCCGGGTTACTTCCAATATTTCAGACGGATTTATTTTTGGAAAGCAAACTTTGTTTTTTATTCTGAAAAATGGCTGGATTTTACATCCACATATGACTTACTCTTGACACTGTTGGTCATGTGATATCCCCTCCTGTAAACTCACACCATCTAATTGCAGCAGAACAAGCTTAGGGTTTTTCCTGATTCACTGCTATTGTGAGTAGTTAGTAGACTGTTTTCATCCAATTTTTTATTTTTTTTTTGTGGTGACTTATTTTTAAGGCATATTTAATGTTACCATAGCGAACAGAACATACTTCGGCTAGTAGTACACGCTCCGCAAAAAAGGTTGGGGTCCACTAGGGCTGCTAAATCCCCACCCATGTGCTATTCTATGTGATGGCAATGTTTTAAAGAAAGAAAAACAATTTCTACAACAAGTTCAATTAAGTGCATAGTTTTGCATAGTTTTGTTGCCTTTCTCGAATGTTAATACAAAAATGTATTGTCTTAAAACTCTAACATGAATAAGCTGAAGAAAACAATATTATTTCAAACAGGTTGCCTGCAATAGTACTCTTGGTTATTGCTTTGCAAACCCCTGCAGATGATATATGGACCATGTTAAGATGGCTGGAGTGAGGTCATTGACAGTTTTATTGAAATGTCATAGTGAGTTGTGCACAATTTAGCTAGGAGAAGAATGTAGGATGACTCAGCTTTATGGAGTGTGCACTTATCATATACAAACTTTGTGTAAATGTCAGTCTTTATAACACTAAATTTATACAGAATTAGTATGAAATATTTTTCAAACCATAAAATGACAAGGATCATTATAGTAGAGAAGGTAAGGTAACCATATCCAATGCGGTATAGCTCTCGTCTTCCTGCTTCTGACTGAAAATGACTCTTTTCCCTGCCGTAAAAGATGACTATCGTATTTTAAAAACCATAAAACACCATTTCCTTGGGCAATCGTAAGCTCCCTTCTTACAGTAGATATAGGTATTTTATACTGGCTTTGTTAAATGTATTTTTTTTTAAAACACTGTAATGGTGTCTCTACAGTGCCTGTTTCAAGTACACAGGATTTTTATATATTTTATCAAGTTGTGGAGTATATTGGAGAACAAGATCTGACTGCAAAGCAGACATCAACTGGGCACTATTTTCTTGGTAGCTTTGCTTATAACAGTACACTCATAGATTGCAAATGGAGCATTTAAAGCAGATTTCAGCCCAAGATTGTCAGGTGATCAGATTGGACTGACTATTCTTAGTGCAGAATTGTATAATAGATCATCTTTCACATTCAGTATATTTCACAGGAATGTGTTATGAATTATATAAATTCGATTTTTCACAAAAATATTTAGCTTAAAAGTTAACTTAACACCTCATGATCTACCAAAGAAATAAGGAAAGCCCCTTCTTTTCACCTTTTTACGTACTTCAGTTTATTAATAATGCTAAAAAGAGTGCCAGTACTCATCTTTATCCCATTTTTTTTATTCATGAGCAACATCACTTTACACATTTAATTTCAATAAATTTGGATTTAACGATAAAATTTAAAATATATTTTAGTGTGTGTGGTATTTATTTATGAGCAATCACTTTATTTCTTCAGAAAAGCTTAAAAATAAATATTTATTTCAGAAAGAAGGTAAGGGGACTGGTGAGTTTACCATGCAAAATGTTTTCTGAAAACTAATCATAAGAAAAACAGATTTAAAGCATTTGGTAATTTATGAAGGTGCACAGCAAGACTGCCATAGAGCTGTAAGATCATAACCATATTATTATTATTTTTTTTTCAGTTTGATAAAGTGGTAGCTTATGTAGCTTGTGCTCCCTCACAGTGGCCCTTCCACATCAAGATCACTTTTCATGCTCACGCTATACAGCATCTATTGAACCACTGCTGTGTTCCACTTTGAAAAGATTTTTGCAGACATTGTAACGAGCTTCCAGTGAAACTCCAATTACAGCAGAGGGTGAGCTACTACTGAGTTCTAACAGTTAAGGTGCACTGATTAAAGCCTAATAACTGTCATCAGACACGGGGTTAATCAGTATCCTTGGACAACATTTGAAGTTAGAACTAGACATATATAAATAGTTTGGTTTGCTTGTTAGAGAATAGATCCAAAGGCATGTAAAATAAACATCAGAGGAAGAATAGGATGAAAACATAGCAGTAAATAAGAAACCGGAGGCAGCAGTGTAGCAAAAGAATTTAGAAAAACGTAATGAGATTAGCTCTGATTACAGGTGAGGAAGTGAAAAATAGTGTTGACACCAGGCTCAGGTGTTACAGCGCTGTCCTGACATACCCACTGGGAAAAAAACAGCCTCGGCTCATTTTAAGATCAACAGTTTATACATCAAGTCGGTCCCTGCAGTAATATGGAAATACTCTTTTCATCTGAACAGGGCAGCAAATGTGTTTTAGGATTATAAATCTACATTATTTAAATCTGCTGTAATGAGCACATTTTTTGGTATTATGTTAATAAAAAATAAAGGTTTGGAGTTTCTTATTTCTTTTTAATCACTAATCACTTACTCACTGAAACATGGAATTGTGGATATGGTAGGGTGACCAGATGTCCTCTTTTTCCCGGACATGTCCTACTGTTCATACCTAAAAAAAATGTCCAGGGGGGAATTTCAAAATCGTCTGGGATTTTGGTCAACTACAGTGCAGCAGAACCGAGTCGTGAGCTCTGGTGCTGGTTCGGGAACTCTGGCGGAAGGGAGGAGGCAGCCAGCGGGGGGACGGAGCAACCGAACATGACCCGGTGACGGTAGCCGCGGCCCCATTCTTCCCCCTGGAAGCATATCATCACCGGGAATCTCTCAGGGGTCTTCTGGTAGACAAAAATAATCCATGCCTGTCGAGTCTTCGGATCCTTGGGAAGACTGTGAACATTTACCCCTTTCTCTATGCAGCCTGGAACACTGCATTTAGGCCCATGGTTCTGGCCATTTTCAATAGAGAAAATGGCCAGAACCAGTCAATTTTGACGAAGGCCAGAACAAAAATAAGCCAACATCTCTGAATTGACGTCAATTTGGTACTTCGTTTGAATTTGCCCGTTTTATGGTGGAAGTTTAGAATTGTGAGATTTGCAGAGAAAGCAGGTGTCGATGGGGTTTGAACTTCTCTGTCGTTATTAAACTTTGACAATGTAAACTCGGTTTTTGCATTCTATGACCCCTTTAAGGATAACAACTGTTTTTTACTATTATTATATTAACCAAGTGGTTTGAATATTTTTTGCCTAATTGATAAACCACTGTTCCCACCTACGTACTGTAGGTCTGATACTGTAAGCATGACATAAATTATATGGCATACATTCTGTTAAATTCAACTGGAAAAAACAACAAGTGTCTGAAAAACATTAAAACTGAAATCTGCTTTTACCTTTTGTTTGCATACATTTTCCTTTAGTAATGCCGTTCCTTTGTAGGTATGGGTCAATTATGACTGTATTGTAATAATATGTAAAGTCTTTGTGCAGAAAATTATTCAATATGGCTAAAGCTGTTAAGACGTAAAGATTACGACGGGTCTCTCTTCTCTTGATTCAGTAAACATGATTCATGTAATTATATAATAACACTGTTCTTTGCAAATAGACAAATATTGATCATTTTCTTACTTTGCCATGCATACATGTTCAAATGATGCCTTGAAAATTATTTCTAACCTATTTTCTTGTTCAAACCATTGGAGAATTAGATATTTTTTCTCTTTTGCAACCTCCCTGAAAATGACTGCTTTACCTAAATAATGTAAATTAGCAAATGTTAATCATAACAAAGCATTCAGAAATATATTTTTATTCAATCAGAATAACTACAACTCATGGAAAGTAGATGTCAAACTGAAAGTTGAAAATGTTTTGAAATAATTTATCATGATCTAATTTATACAACACCTTGTTATTTCGGAGAGTTGGGTACAGACAGGTTTAGAGCCATTTTATATATTGTTTGAGGAAAACAAAAAAATACAAGATCAGTAGAACATTGAATAACCAGTGAGGCTGACAGAGCAGAGGAGGAAGGAACAGGAAGGTGAAATATCACTGCCTGAAAATTTGCTAACAAGAGAGAAATTGCTTGTTCTAATTCTATCTGTCTTTATGAAACAACCACCTAGCAGACATTACATCAATACCACTGACCAGGTCACGTCAAACCAATGTCTTTCCATAGTTATTGCCTCTGATTTGATTTGGCTAAAGATAACTCCTGTTCTTTAATATTTCTCTTTGCATTTTAGCTAGTCTCTTCCTATTAAATGGTTAAATTACTTAATGTCAGCAGTAGATTAAGCTGAAATTTAAAGAGAGAAGTGACTACTGTTTGACAATATGTAAAAAATAGACCCATATTTTCTGACACTAAAAATCTTCCTAAAGACTTTCCATAGGTTTTATTATCATGGGAAAAAATAAACACATCCTGTGCAGACAATATGAATAAATCCAACAGTTGAAATATATATTATTAATAAGCAGACACTTGAATTAGAATATCATGCAAAATATTGTACCAAGGTAATCCATTGGAACTGACATAATGCCTATGGTAAAACTGCAATGACGGTTGTGAGGGGATAGATTGTGTATAACTAAAATATACTTTTAAATTATTTCTCGATTTAAAACAATGTTTCTAGTTCTGTTTCTGGTTTATATGCTTTTCCCAAAATGTTAAAAAAAAAATTTTAGCATTTTTTTTGTAAATATTTTCCTTTCGCTCGCCATTTATATTTTCTCCTTACATAATTCTTACAACTAACCATCACAGGAGTTTCTTATCTCAAAAGGCAAATAGCAAAATACACCCTGGAGAGGTCATTTTTAAAAAGGAATAACACATATGAGCAATGGCAAATATTACCCTATGGAAACAATTACACCTAGTGGCAGTTCAGACTAACCAATGACCCTAACCTGCAGGATAATGAACAGTGGCAAGAAACCAGAATACCAGGACGAATTTGCTTACTGCTTAGTGATAAAATGCGAACTTCAACAAAAGGTCCAAGTTGGGAGTTTAACCCAGTTCCTTTTTGCTGCAAAGGAACAATACAAACACCTGTTGCAGATAGGACCCTTTAACCCTTAACATGGAAAGATTTAACTTTTGATAAAATAAGTTCTGTTAAAAATGTAAAAATGTTAATTCTCGTTTATATATCAAGTTGAAATGACCAAGAATAACTTATTTTTCTCTCGGCTTTAGGCTGGAATGCTTAAAGCCGCATTACAGCAACTTAAGCTCAAAATGTGTGCTTCTGCTTCAAATATATTGGCAGTTTTGGATTGATCAGAAAACAAACTTGTATAAGATTTCTAGAAGTTCAAACTTTAAAACTTCATATTTGAATTTCCCTGTTTTTGAAAGATTTTCTATATAAAGGCAACAGTGTGTATTAACATTAACTTCAAGCCGTATGGTTTTAAAGTCAGATAGAAGTAACATATTAAAAATAATTATAGTAACATGTCTATTAGACCATGTCTTTCTTGTTTTATTCAAAATTCTAAACAGTTGATAGTAAAATTGACCATATATGGTAAATAATAGCCCACTACATGTTTAACAGAAGTCAATAATACTATAACTTCAGGTATGTCAGAAATCATTACTCACAAAAGTTAACAACAAAAAACAAGCAGTTAAGAGGAAACAGAGAAAGGAAAAATGAGGAAAAACTATCAAATCACCTACTGAAAAAATACTGAACTTCCCTAAAACGTCAAACCTCTCAGCACTTCTTTTATGTGGAATCAATTAAATTTTATTTGCATGCAGGAATATCTACAAACCAGTTTTAGTCACTTTTCAAAGTTGAGAAACAAAAAAAAAAAAACAGCCTCCTGTAAAACATGGCACTTCTATATGGCTAGTGAGATTTCTCTACCTTTACAAACCAACATGGAATGCTGGATAAAATATGCAGTAGAGAAGCCTGAAATGTTTTTGCTTGGCCCAGAGCTACACAAGAGCTTTTGGGTTCTGCTCCACAGACCCTCTCTAATGTGATAGCTACAGATTCTTGTATGTCACACAGCCTCAGACAAAATGACAGGAAAAAAAAAAATTATATATATATATATATATATATATATATATATATATATATATATATATATATATATATATATATATACACACATATATATATATATTTTATTTATATATATATATATAAATAAAATATATATATATATATATATATATATATATATATATATATATATATATATATATACACACACATATATATATATTTTATTTATTATTTATTTTATTTTTCTTGCTATACTCCTACTTATCAGTGAAAACAGATTTCCATCTCTGGCTCCATCTATATCTTGTCTATCACTATTCCTGCATGGCTATCTCACCTACGAGTACTAGCTCAAATGTTATGCCCTGAGTAACTACAGACTGAGTTCTAAATGTTTAATGTTAGGTTGATAGAGAGTATTGCAATGTTGAAGAGCAAGAGCAGAATAGCATAAGGTGAATGTTTTACCTTTCAGGAGCAAATTACAGATGCACAAAGACAATGATGGAGAGCTACAAAAGGTGAGAGTATAAATCTACCTTGACAGGAAGGTTTTGTTAGCCTATACACCATACTGCAGCATAGGTGAAGGTGCAAAAGTAGAAAAAACCATGTCACCTGAAGGGAAAAGTGCAGAGAAACGAAGGGAGTAAAATTACAGAAAAGCACTGTGGTAGGCAGATAGTGCATAGAGGGGGGGGACGGAGAATCGGAAACCAAGAAGGGCAACAAAGGAAGCAACAAAATTATAGAAAACTAAGAGAGATGAAAGGGAATGGAAATTATGTCTATGGGAAAAGAGAACTAAAAGAATCCAAAGCAGCTAGGAATACTAAAAAATGCAAGATATCTTAATGTCAGTAAACAAAAGGTTTATCAAATCATACCAAAACAATAGAGCTAAATCAGGCAAATAATAGCAGAAGGAAGGAATATGAGGGAAAAAAATGCAACAAAAGTGACAGATGAAAGCAAAGTTTTTGTCTGCCTTCGGAGCAGTAGCCCCATAGAGACAGAAGGAGAACAGCAATTGGAAGAACAGCTGAGTGGGAGGTAGAAATGACTGATAAGGTACAGGGGCAAAAGAAGGTACTGCAAGGATGAGAATACAAATATTTGTGGTTGGAAGCTGAGGGAGGAATAGGAGTGAAGGTACATAAGGAGCAAGCAAAGATGAAGAAAAGCATTAAAATAATCAAAATTAAAAAGGAAAATAATCACAGAGGAGATAGAAAAAAAAAATCCCAGAGAAGTTTCTGAAAGGGAGACAGACAGCGAGTACATTTTTAGAATATCTCTAGTGACAGTTATATTTAGGCCAGACTGGGAGGAGCTGATATCACGGGCTTATCCTACTGACAATATGACATTTTCACTCTAAATTGGTAGGAAAGAAAAGAAAAATATCGCAAATGAGTTTCAACCTCTTCTATCTCTAAATTATTCAGGTCCTCAGTTAAAAGAATTCCTGCATGACGACATGGCATGGCAAGACAAGCTGATCATTCATAGAAAAAGAGAGAACCTAAAACCCACCTTTAGAGAAGCCCCATCTCACTGCAGATTTTTTCTTGAAAAAATATGCCTATGTCATAATGGGTATGTACAGGTATTGCTAAGTAACTGTGTCAAGCAACAAAAATCCAATATGAAGGCTAAGGAGAGAAACTTTGTGGATATATAAGTGCATAAAAGGCAAGCGACATTCTGGTAAAATTTAGTTATTGATCCCTATTTATCAAAGAATATTTTTTTTTTCACTTTTTTATAATTCTATATAGCCACAGATTATACAATTGACACCTTTGATCCTACAAACCAGGGGCTTCATGCAAATCAAAAAAAAAAAAAAGTGGGGGAGCCTTAGAATTACAAAGTAGGTGCTCAGGAGAAACTTGTGGCATACAAGTTATTGCACATCATCTTTATTCCTGTGCAACTGGGCACAGCTGTTTGTACCACTTAGATTGCAAACCCCCACCTACAAACCCAAATGCAAGGTAAATACCCTACTCCCTTTATGTGTTGTAATATCTATGGTTACAATGTCCACAAAGGCAAAAAAACAAGTGTACCCAGTGATTGTTACATATAAGTGTTACTTATAAAGGTAGATGCAAAAGTAAACTCTTACATGGTGGGTGTTTCTAAGGTATGTTTGACATAAGAAAAAAAAGATTGACTAAAAGTACCAAATCTCATTAACATAATGGGAGCTGAATTTTGATCCTTAACTGAAATAGAGTTACATACAGTGGCTGACAGGTGCAAACGCTAAGCAACAATGAAACAAGCTGCAAAAATCCTGTGTGATTAAAACTCCTAAACACACAAGCACAAACAAAACAAATGTAAAAAAAAAAAAAGGGCAGCAAACGAAAAGATAAATGGGCCGTAAACAGGTGCAGTAACTGATTAAACAAGCTGCCAAAGTAAAAAACAACAACAAAAAAACACCACAAACAAATGCAACTGAAAAACCCTGCACAAACAATGCTGCAATCACTTAAAAATAGATGAAAAACTTGAAATCAACAAATGCAAAAAAAAAAAAAGCACAACCAACTTGGTACAGGCAAAACCATAATGCTGTAATCACAGAAAGAAAATAATTAAAGTAGAAAAAGCGGCTGCAAACTTGCTAAAAAAAATAAATAATAATATGGAACTGCTCCAGACCGCTAGAGGGAGCTAAACAGATAAACCATATCGGACCAGACCCGTAGTACAAACAGGACGTTAAGCTTTAACAGATTTTTCGTCTTTCATTTTATTGTCAAACACATAGTCTTACAGTGTTACAGAGTAACAGCATAGTTATATGTAGTAGCATAAGTAACAGTCTTTTCGTATATGTGGTTTGTTCTTTGTTCAACTCCTTCTAGTGTTCTGGAGCACTGCTGCTGTTTTTTGTTTTATTTCCATCATTTGTTTTTTGTGTTTTGGAGTTTGCATCATACATGTGACTGCAAATCAGTTCACCATTTGCTGCACTTTTTGATGTGTTTGCTACAACAATGGACACATGACTTGGACTCAGTTTTGGGCACCCAGGAGAGGCAGATGAACAAACATGAAGAGCAACTGGCGTTGTTGCAATTGGAGCTGAAACAGCTAAATGCACAAAGGGGCAAGTTCATTATCCACTTTTCTGAGGAGGTTAACTTCATTGTAAATCACTTCCAGATATAACAGGGCTCCCCTGGTCAGCCTGCTGCTAACCATACTCCTCCAAGACTCTCCCCACCAACCAACCAGATTAGCTTTCCCTCTCCAGGTTTAGTCCCATCTAGTGTCCCCTCTCTAGTCTCAGGTCCCTCTAGTGTCCCCTCTCTAGTCTCAGGTCCCTCTAGTGTTCCCTCTCTAGTCTCAGGTCCCTCTAGTGTTCCCTCTCTAGGCTTACACCCCTCTAGTTTTAGAGCCCTCTGGTGTTCCCTCTCCAGTCTCAGAGCCTTCTGTTGTCCCCTCTCCAGCCTCAGACCCTTCTGTTGTCCCCTCTCCAGCCTCAGACCCTTCTGTTGTCCCCTCTCCAGCCTCAGACCCTTTGCCCCTCTCTAGTGTCAGACCTCTCTAGTGTCCCCTCTGTAGCCTTCGACCATTCTAGCTTCCTCTCTTCATGGCTGGACCCCTCTAGCTTCCTCCTTTAAGGGTCAGACCCCTCTTGTACACTCTTTCCAGGCTTAGACGTCCTTAGTTTTTCCTCTTCAGGATCAGATCTTCTTAGTTTTCCCTTTCCAGAGACTCCTGAGCCCACTGATGAACTGCATTGTGGGTCCCAAGCTTTGCGCCTCAGTCAGTGGCTTCCAAGGTTCGTGTGCTGCAGTCAGTGGCCCCCAAGGTTCGTGCGCCACAGTCTGGGCCCCCAAAGTTCGTCTACCGCAGTCGGCGGCCCCAAAGGATCCTGCAGCAGAGACGCTGTCCTGCAAGGGTCCTGCAGCTGGGACGCCGTCCCCCAATGGTCCTGCAGCAGAGACGCCATCCTCACGGCTGTCCTTCAGAGGTCTTCTTTCGTTGCCTTCCTCACGGCCATCCTCAAGAGGTCCTGCTTCTTTGCATTCCTCCAGAGGTCCTCCTTTGTCGCCATCCTCATGGCCTCAAGACTCTGCTTGGCCTCCAGAGACATTGCTTGCCCTAGCCCACCTTTGGTGGGTTGTTTTGTGTTTGGACTCTGTTTTTTGTTTCTTGCCCTCCTTCCTGGTTCCCCCTCCCCGTTTTTGTTTTTGGACTTTTTAGGACGTCTGGAATCCACTGTGAAGTGGGGAGTTTTGTCATGGTTTTGGTTCTGTTCAAGTTTTATCTCTGAGTTTTCATTGAGCTTATTTCCATTTTTGTTTTTAGTTATTTTTGATTGTATTTGAGTTTTTACATATATTTTTTTTCTTTGCCCTCTTGTGTCAGTCTCCTTTTCCCTAGCTCTCTTTCTGCCTCTGTTCACACCTGCTCCCAATCTGTTAATTAGCCTTGTCTTTGTTTTTCTCTGACATATATTCTCCTCCTGTTCAGTCACTCTTTGCTGGTTTGTCATCATTTCTTTGCATCTTTTGTGTAAGTAGTCCTGGTTCGCAGTTTTTGTTGATTTATGTTTTGGATTTTTGCTTCTGTTGAACTTTTTGGATAATAATCTTCAAGTAAACTCCTTCAGTTTCAGTCTGCATTTGGGTCCTCCCGTCAAACCTCCAACCCACTTGACACTCATGTGTTTTGGAGTTTCTATCACACATGCTTTTGCAGCTTGTTTCATTATGTACAGTACTGCACGTTTGTGGTGTTTTGGGCCACCATAGTTATGGGGTGCTTTGCAATACATCATAAAAGTATAAAATAATTTCAAATGCAATAAGAAAGATACATAGACTTCGTGGTTAAAAGCCAATAGAAATGAGCTCTTAAAATTGATTTAAAAGAGCACTTTGAAGAAGCTTCTCCAATGATGAATGGCTGAGCAGTCCATAAAAGTGGAGCCCTGACCATAAAAGCTTGATAAGATTCCCTTTTTAAACTTGCTCTGCCCACAGAGAACAACTAGTCAGATTATCTAAGAAGCTACAAGAGACTTTAAGGAGTAAGTAACTCAAATACAAGTGACACGTTATCTTCATTCAGACTGAACATACTGAGATATTCAACTTGACATTTATTGGTAGACCAAGGGGAAAATGTGGCGTGTAGTTGACAGGGACATGTGATTAAAGGAACTAGGTTCTGCTATGTTGCCTGTTCACCCACAGTGTAGATAAATTGTATTTATGTCATTTATATATCCCATTGGACATTGCTCATGAATAACTGTAAATCATCTGAACTAGATAAAGGTAGAGTATGCTGGAGTGGACAGACATCTTGCTGCCTGGACCATCAACTTCCACACCGAACGCCCTCAGTGTACGCAGCTGCACGGCTGTCAATCAGAGGTGGCAGTCTGCAGTACCGGGGCCACTTAGAGCACCGTTCTGTCTCCGTTCCTCTTCACCCTCTACACCTCGGACTTCACCTACAACATGGAAAGCTGCCATCTCCAGAAGTTTTCAGATGACTTGGCCATTGTAGGCTGTTTCTAAGTGGAACGAGCTGGAGGATCGATCGGCCATCATGAACTTTGTCGACTGGTGTGAGAAGAACCACTTGTGTCTTAACACTAGTAAGACCAAAGAGATGATGATCGATTTCAGGACAAGACCCCCACCTCACTCCCCCCTGAAAATCCAGGGGCAGGACAAAGAAACTGTGGAGAGTTTCAAATGACTGGGTGTACACGTCTATAATAATAAACTGGACTGGACTCATAACACCGATGCCCTATATAAGATACTGTAGGCCAGTGCCGCCTCCACCTCCTGAGGAGGCTGAGATTCTTTGGGGTGAGCAGGCCCCTGCTTAAAACCTTCTATGACTCTCTGATGGCCTCAGTCGATCTCTATGCTGTTGTCTGCTGGGCCCCGGGCAGCGCAAAGTAGGACAAAAAGAAACTGAATTAACTGGTGAGAAAGGTCGTTTCTGTCCTAGGCTGCACTCTAGACTCATTGGAGGAAGTGGCTGAGAGGTAGGTGCTATCCAAACTTACATTCATCATGGACAACACCTTCCACCCTCTGCACCAGAATGTAGAGAAGCTGAGCAGCTCCTTTAATGAAAGACTTTTACACCCTGTTTTTAAAAAGTAGTGCAACTGCAGGTCATTCATCCCTGCTGCAACCATACTCTACAATGCAATACTTCAATGGCCATAACTAGTGCAATGTACATTGTGCAATTACTATTTGATACCCAGTGCAATACCCTGTTTCTCTATATTTGACACCCAGTGCAATAACTATATATATAAATATACATCTACGGTATATAAATACCAATGCCAATACCCTGTGCAATAACCCTGTATAATAATCCTACTTAAAAAAAAAGCTGCCATATGTGGACGCACCGTTTATACTGTATATATCCCGTGCACATTTTTTTTCCTTTGGCACCTTATTCTTCTCTTTTGACTAGATGAGCTGACGTACAAGTACATTTCTCCACTAAGAGATCATTAAAGTCAATCAGTCAATTAACTGTGGGCCAACTCCTTCTGAAATGCCTTGGTTGCAAGAAACCCCAGAATAGTTTGAAATTTTACTGCCACTGGCACTATATAGTTCATTTATTGTTCTCCCTATGCCAATGGGGCAAGTGAAGTGCTTGAATAATTTCAATGGGCAAACTAATCCACCTAATAAATCATGTCAGCAGTGTTGTGCATGAACGCATTCAAAGAACTGCGTTCCCTGAATATGTTCATACTTTTAGTTAAATGAATGGATCCGTTTTGAAGTAAAGAATGTGAGCAACATTCACTTAGAGAATAATGAGCAACAAACAAAGCTCACATTCGTGTTAAATTGCTAACAACACTTTTCATTGGATAACGTCAGGTTTTATTATTATGGCAAACAGCATGACAGACCGGCATGTTTACTGCTAGTACTAGTCTGCGTGATTCAGACTCATCTGAAAACACTTTTCTGTGCAATCTGTACCCACTGGGACTAAACAAACAAGTCAGTACGTCAGCCACGTCCACTTCAATTTTAAAGCGACACACCTAGTTAAAGCACCCGAGATATCTTGAGAAATATCTGCAACTGAATTAGGAACGGAAGAAATCAGTTTTGAAAACTTTTTTTTTTTTTTCAATGTTTTGTAAGGTTTTGTAATTTGGCTTCACTGCACATTGAGTATACTTTGACTGCATTTGCCATTGCATTCTATACATTATGATCATGCATTTAAAGGGTAAAATATGAGATTCTACTGTAGGATTGTGGCTTAATTTACCAAATGGGTTTTGAACTAGTTCATTTATAGTATTGTGAACTTAGTTTCTTTTTTTTAATGTGAACTATGAACTGTGAACTGAACTTTGAGTTTGTTGTTTTTAATTATAAAGTGGCACAACATTGCATGTCATTGTGCACCCGCAAAGCATTGCAGTATTTTAAAATAACCTCTGAATTCTTCCAATTGGCAATTTCATCTAGCAATGGGAGGTTCATGCAGCAGTTTATGTATAAGAACAACCGTCTATAGCATATCAACCTTAAGTATTACATAAACTTACTTATTTTATGTACAATTTTCTTCCCAGAAAAAATAATTATCTTCTCTAAGGGTTTAAATGTATTGTACTGTATGCTGATAGTCTAACAGAGCAATGCATATTTCAATTTTAAAATTCAGAAACACAGATAAAAAGAAATACATTTTCTAACTGAATCAGTCTTTGTAAAAAAAATTTTTAAAGTGTGTCACATTACTGTATATGGCTAAATGTGGTTCAGTTTTATTGTGCTTGTGCCATTGGAAAAAAATGGGAATGCTGCTAATTGAATTGAATTTAACAGAATAGTCATAGTTTTTAAAAACATCAAAGTGTCAAGATGTTCCACCAAGTCTGTCGTCTTGCTCATCTATCCAGTCACCATTCTGCATCACAGCTTGCATAAGGGTGCTGTGACCTCATTGAACCTTTTCGGTTTATCTGCCTCATAGGAAAAATATCTCTAAACTAGACTACGCCTTTTGCCTTTTTGACAATACAGGGTCTCAAAAGTTCTCCTCTCTTCGTGTTCTTACAGACATTCAAACTTTCAGCACCAGCTGGCTGTGTAGAATCTTAACCATGATTGTCCAGTTGTGCATTTATAGCAGAGCATCTGCTGTTTCTAGCATGTTTTTAAATGGTTGTGACATCCTGGAAATGTGAAACCTGCTCAGTTTTTAGAAATTTAGATTAAAACAATGATTTACCCTGTCTTTTTAATCATGTTTATCTCTTCTGTAATTATTTAGATAACACACTTCTCAAATAAATGGGAAGCCATTGATGATATTGAAGGACTGAACAAAAATCACATGAAACCGTTCCAGTCAACAGAGAAAGATTGGTTGTTTACTGTAAAGGGAACACTAATCATAATATCAATCTGGAGCACATCTGAAGCAACATAAAACAAGCAAAACTATCAAGGGCTCGAAGTAGAACCAGAGTGGGTAGGAGAAATATAATCTAGGACAATGTCAGGGGTCATCTGAGGGCTCTGGCAGAACCATTCAAACTTATTCTCTTTGGCTACATTTGTATAGATTTACGATACTTACTCTGCCTGTAATTCATGGGCAATGCCAGATTTAAGAAAAGAATAATGAATATACAGACATTCTAAAGTAAAATTACAAAGTAAGAAAACTTGTTTAGGTTTTTTGGCTGCAAAAGGGAATATGTTGGAGTTTTTCAATCTTTTATATATGGAACAGATGAAATTATTTGACATTAAGGCTAAAATCTGAAAACACTTGGGTGTTGGTGCAGTAATACAATATTGTCTAGACCGGGTGTGAATTTGACCAACTGTTATAGCTGGTTAAAAAAAGTAGTAGCATGCTCTTATCCCCTCCTACCCCACTAAAAAATTTTCTGCTGTTTACTATGTATATGTTTTGGTGTGGACCTATGTGTATTGCATTTTGTATTCCTGTTTTTTATAAATATAAAAAAAATTTATTTAAAAAAAGACTGTATGGACAATCTTGTTGATAAACAAAATATCCTACTTTGCTTTACATAACAACAAACATAACCAGCCTCACAGGAGTTGATTTGAATGAATGTCTCTGTGTGTCTGTGTGTGTGTGTTAATGGGACAATGTTTGATTAATTTAAAAAGACTAAAACTAATTTGTTCCATGCCCACAAAACAGCGATGAATGATAAGTGGAACAGCCAAGGAACCATATAAGACCAGTGGAAGAGGGTAACAACAGGAAAGATAGAAAAAATAGAGATTGAGTGACTTGCCTTAGCTCAAGTTACATTCAGTGTCAAGGCTATTAGTCATTAACCAGCGTCTTACCAGTGTATATGCCATCCCTAGCAGCCAGAGAACCGTAGAGGACTGTGATCATATTTTATCAGTTTAGAATGTGGAAGGGAGAAGGCTAGGGTGCCTGCAAGGCTATTAGCTGAGCTCTCCTGCTGGGTTGTGCAATGTTGTGTGGTGACTTATTATACTCAGTGTGACTCTGGAGGTAAGTCTGAATTCAAAGAGCAGCATATGGAGATTTAATGTTGCATAAAGTAGGCACAAAGCCATGTATCAATTTCTGAGGAAATAATGCGATTCTACATGTCAGCAAAGTCAAATCAATAATTCCTTATAAAGTTATAATGAATGGTGGAAAATAGGAAAACTGATGAAAATTGTTGTTTCAAATAGGTCTTCATAGTACATCAGATATAAGCTAAGATCATTTGTATGATTTCAGATTTTTTGGGGGGGGGTTTGTCTTTAAAAAAATAATCTCTTAACGATCATGCATTTTAAATGTTGATGGCAGGGAGCCAGAACATTATTTACTAGTATTTTTTTACCCTTTTTCATATGTGTTCTGAACAGTAACTTTATTTGGTCTTTTTACATCTGTTTGTCATGATCTCAGCAGTGATGCCTGGTCTGACTACTCATTTCACCTGCTTAGCTCCACCCAGTTCTCATCACCAACTCATCTGATCCACCTGCCTTAGTCTCTATAAAACCAGCCTTCAGACCAGTCATCACTGCCAGATTATTTCAAGCTTTTGGTGACACTTCTTCCAGCGTTCCTTTGTTCTGACTAACCTAATTCTGACCTGTTCTGCCTCTCGACCTCTGAGCCTGTCCGTTCCTGTCTGATCTGTTTGCCTGACCTGTCTTTTGCCTCTTGCCTGATCTCTGCCTATTGTGTACTGACCAGAACTGTTTCCCGACCACTGAGTCTGCCTGCTCTCATCCAGCCGCACTGTGTACTGTACCTAGAACTGTAACCTGACTCCGTCCTTGATTCTCCTTTGGCACCGGATCTCTGATTGTCGACCACCGACATCCGCTTTGGCTTCGCCCTCCAGATTATCTTGCCTACATTCATTGGCTTGGTTATGATTTCCTGCCTGTCCTCCAACCAACAATTCATCAGCATCCAGAACTCTCTGTGCAGCAGCTGCCACACGTTGGCATCCTGCCAGCTAAAACCATCCTCAATCTCTGGATTCGGACTGAACTATGAGAAAAGGTTAGTGACTCATATGCTTGTGATCATTCACTTCCAGAAAGACATGGTCACTAACCTGCTGTCTCCACCCGCAGAGGTTTCTGCATCAGACGGCCATGCCGATTCTGTTGTGAATAAACATTCTGTGAAATCTAACTCTTTATCCGCCTTGAATAGTGGGTCCTTCTGTTCTGAGTTTGACATCTGTTGATATGCGTTTTGGGGAAAACAATTCTATCCATGAATTGCATCATTTAAGGTCTTTAGACTGTTTTCAAGTATTCATCCAGAGGAAAGGAAAAATTGCCTGAAAGGCAGTTGACAGGTAACAAATGTGTCTCTTGGTCTATCATGGCTCTTTCAATCACTGTTGATTTTTTCTGATAAATAAGAACTTAAGGTTAAAAAAAGAACAATTTATATTTTCAGCCACAATGCAACAACAGGATGTCGAGTCAGCAGGTTGAGTGTAAATACATCTCTTAACAGAAGGAAAAACTAAGAATGTAATTATCATTATAGAGTATACCAAAAGACGAGCACCTGTTTTTAACACAATGTCATGAACATGACACGAACAGCATCACAGCCAGTGTGATTTAAAAAGCCGGCTTGATTAATGGCAGCAGGTCAATGAAGTAGCAGCACTGGAGGAAAAAGTTTATGGGGAATATCCACTTCAAACCTCCAATCCACAGGAACTGTCGTGTTCTCACACGATGAAAGGTGTTAAAATCAAAACAACTGGAGATCCTAACAATTTCTAGGTCTTTTCAAATTAAAGTTCTATGATAAACAAAACTGTTAAGTGAAAAAGATCACCTTGTCATTCATTTTATAAAAGACATTTCACCCAATTCACATGGTTTATGGACCTTTAGAATTGATATTCCTATTTAACTTAACTAATTTATGATTATTAAGGTATAGCAGTAGCTTCCTCGCGACTCGTATTGATATCGTATAAAACTCTGAGGTAGTATCTTTGCTTATTTACAGAATCCCTGCAGCACTTCAAATGAATGAAAGTTGATTCTACTGACCAACTGGTGATCTGCAACAGCCTTTTTGTATCCCATTTCGTGCAGGTCCAGGCTTTGCTTTAAGATTATCCAGAGAATCTCAGTTATTACCATACTGTTTTATGAAAAGACAAATATATTTTTAGGCAGTGGGTGAAGAAGCGCCACCTTATAGTCGTTAACACTACCAATATTGTTTCACTAGGTATATCAAACTAAATCTATTTAACTATCCACACTAACCATTGCAATGCTAGAAGTCATTCATTAATGACAAGTTCATCACAATGCGCTCTAGATCCAAGGCTTGGCCATTTAGTGCTCATTTCAGGGCAGATGTAAGATCATGTGGTAGCAATGCAGGCAGCAGACTGGACAACTAGCAAAAACAATATTTATTTAACATGCAAGATGAGGGTTCTGTTTCAGTTTTAAAAACAGATGAAACAAAATCAGTGAGGGGAGCATAAATACTAAGGAGGAGCTTCTGTGAGCTTTCATTGTGATCTTTACAGAAAAGTTTAGTTTAAATTCTTAGTTGAGTTTTGTTATGCCACAACTTCATGAAGGTGAGAATATACAAACGCATGTAAAATAATAAAGGATACAAAAAAATTACACATAAAACATGTTTTGGTAGACGGCAGCTTGTTAGCGAGAGAACATCCCATGGTCTATGTGGTTAAGCAGTTCTAAACTGCAATTGACACTCCATTACCCAGCATGCCCTTGGTGGGGCAGGTTTGTACGTATAGATTTCATGCATCATTAAACTTCCTGTCTGACAATGTCATAGTACTCCCAGGTTCAATAAAGTATTCTAGTCACACAGCAGTCCAAACCTTTGAAGTGGAAGTGGAAATATTTCACAGTGTTGCAACCAGCATATCCATTCAAAGTTGAGTGGAAGGAGAAAGTGTGGCAGAAAAAATTGGACCAGCTAAAAGGGATAACCGCAGCCTTGAGAAGGCTGTCAAGCAAGATGTATTTAAGAATTTTGGGGGAGCTTCAGAAGGAGTAAACTTTGAGAGGAGTTAGCACAAGAGCCACAACACAAAGACTATTTAAAACACTTGGGCTACAGAATTTTTATTTATACTGTATGTCAAGCTATCTCTGCATCAGAGGAAACATAAGTTATATCTTAACTCGGGTAAGGAACCTGATCTGTTGTTCGTGATCCACAGTCCTCTATTCATTAGGTACACATGTAGACAAAATTATTGTTACCCTCTTGTTTAATGAGAAAGTAGAATTAACAATGGTCACAGAAATCTTTAAACTTAAAAAAGTAACAATAAATAGAAATTCCATAAAAATGCATAAATGGCATTGCTTTTCAACTATGCTTCAAAAAAAAAAAAGTACGGTAATGAAAAAGCTCTCAACCAAAAGGGGGGTACTTCTAGAAAAGCCTGAAAGGAATGTGATCAAAAGGACGTATTAAATCAAGGTGTGTCCGCTAATTAGCGTAACAGTCACCAAACACTACAATAGTCAGCTTACTGTTTGTTACATGGTGTGTACCACACTCAATATGGACCATATAAAGCAAATACACTCACCGGCCACTTTATTAGGTACACCTGTCCAACTGCTCGTTAACACTTAATTTCTAAGCAGCCAATCACATGGCGGCAACTCAGTGCATTTAGGCATGTAGACATGGTCAAGACAATCTCCTGCAGTTCAAACCGAGCATCAGTATGGGGAAGAAAGGTGATTTGAGTGACTTTGAACGTTGCATGATTGTTGGTGCCAGAAGGGCTGGTCTGAGTATTTCAGAAACTGCTGATCTACTGGGATTTTCACGCACAAGCATCTCTAGGGTTTACAGAGAATGGTCCGAAAAAGAAAAAACATCCAGTGAGCGGCAGTTCTGTGGGCGGAAATGTCTTGTTGATGCCAGAGGTCAGAGGAGAATGGCCAGACTGGTTCGAGCTGATAGAAGGGCAACAGTGACTCAAATAACCACCAAGGTGGGCAGAAGAGCATCTCTGAACGCACAGTATGTCGAACTTTGAGGCAGATGGGCTACAGCAGCAGAAGACCACACCGGGTGCCACTCCTTTCAGCTAAGAACAGGAAACTGAGGCTACAATTTGCACAAGCTCATCGAAATTGGACAATAGAAGATTGGAAAAACGTTGCCTGGTCTGATGAGTCTCGATTTCTGCTGCGACATTCGGATGGTAGGGTCAGAATTTGGCGTCTACAACATGAAAGCATGGATCCATCCTGCCTTGTATCAACGGTTCAGGCTGGTGGTGGTGGTGTCATGGTGTGGGGAATATTTTCTTGGCACTCTTTGGGCCTCTTGGTACCAATTGAGCATTGCTGCAATGCCACAGCCTACCTGAGTATTGTTGATGACCATGTCCATCCCTTTATGACCACAATGTACCCAACTTCTGATGGCTACTTTCAGCAGGATAATGCGCCATGTCATAAAGCTGGAATCATCTCAGACTGGTTTCTTGAACATGACAATGAGTTCACTGTACTCAAATGGCCTCCACAGTCACCAGATATCAATCCAATAGAGCATCTTTGGGATGTGGTGGAACGGGAGATTCGCATCATGGATGTGCAGCCGACAAATCTGCGGCAACTGTGTGATGCCATCATGTCAATATGGACCAAACTCCCTGAGGAATGCTTCCAGCACCTTGTTGAATCTATGCCACGAAGAATTGAGGCAGTTCTGAAGGCAAAAGGGGGTCCAACCCGTTACTAGCATGGGGTACCTAATAAAGTGGCCGGTGAGTGTAGTTGTCTCATGAGATTAGAAAGAAAATGATAGACAAGCATATTAAAGATGAAGGCAATAAGGCCATCTTCCAGTGGCTTGATGTTTTTGTGACTACAGTTGCACATTTTATTCAGAAATTAAAGGTCAGCTGGGTCTGCACCACACCTTCCTGTATGTGGCAGCAGCAGGAAAATAGATAACAAATCAAAAAGATGGAAAATATGAATGGTTACTAAATATCCCAGAAAAAAAACTTATAAAGAGATTAAAGATGGACTTTAGGCTCAATGAACATCAGAGTCAGATCACATCATCCATCATTGTTTGAGCCA
Source organism: Cyprinodon tularosa (assembly GCF_016077235.1). Lineage (NCBI taxonomy): Eukaryota > Metazoa > Chordata > Actinopteri > Cyprinodontiformes > Cyprinodontidae > Cyprinodon > Cyprinodon tularosa. The sequence goes on along the minus strand of NW_024038861.1, from coordinate 899,415 downwards.
AAGAAGACTTAATTGGACACGACCAAGGAGGACATGATAGTTAAAAACAACATTATTGACAAATCGCAAAGCTTCTGGAAGAATGTCCCATGGACAGGGGAGTACTTCTTGCTAGGAAACATCAGCTCTATATTTAAGGAGAGAAATATGAAAAAAATATAGGACACCATCCCTACTATTAATTAGGGAGGAGGCTCTGCTGTGTTCTTGGACTGCTTTGCTTCATCTGGAACAGCGTCTTGAATCTTTGCAGGGTACAATGAAATCTAAAGACTATCCGGGGTATCTGGAGATAGGGTGACCAAACGTCCGTATTTCCCGGGACATATCTGTTTTTCACGTCCTGTCCCGGGCGTCCCGGGTTTTTTTTTAGAAAGTGAGGAAATGTCCTGATTTTTTGATTTACCTTAATTGGACCATTAAATTTACAGGCACTAGGGCACTGTGCACGACGCTGCGTGTGACGTAATCCCTGAGCCGCGTCAGTGCGGGCAGCCCTGTTCTTAATCAGAATATAGATAGCGTGGCTGTCAGTACGCCAACAACTTGCAAAAGCGCAAATGTATGTTTACCGACGATTTACAAAAGAGTTTCCCCGCTTTCTGACTGGGTCGAGACACATTGGAGGCCTTGTGCACAGTATGCAAAGCAGGCACATATGTCTCGGTGTCCAATGGAGGTGCAAGGAATCGGAAAAGCCACCTGGACACCGAAAGTAAAGATAGTCTATTGATATGTTTGTTCGTTTTTGGTAAATTTTGAGTTATTTTTGCTACACAAGAGGTATTTTTATTAATTAGCTCATTTGTTAATTAATTTTTTCAAATAGCCTACAGAACAGACATTATTTCGTTCATTGCTGAGGCTGAGTATCATTTGTTATTGGGAGTTGAGAGTTATTGTTAACTTTTATTGTTAAGTGAGGGATGTTTAGATGAGACATTATTTCTTTCATTGTGCTATTAATTCATTACAGGAATTGTTAAGCATTTTTAATAAATACATTTTGAATAAAATTATTGTTTGTTATTGGAGTTATTGCTGTTGACTTTTACTGAAAGGCATTTTTAATAAATCAACTGTAAATATAATGTTATTGTAGGATTACGTAGGTCTATGTTAAGTGAGTGCATGCCACAGACATATCTATGCATGGGTGTCCTGGTTTTCCCAAATGAAAATATGGTCACCCTACTGGAGAGAAATGTACTACCCATTATCAGAAAGCTTGGTTTCTGTTGCAAGTCATGACTCTTACAACAGGATAAGACCTTAGAACACAGCTAAAAACAGCCAAGAATGGCTTTAACACTGGACTATTCTGCAGTGACCTTCAATGAGCCCTGACCTAAATCCTACCGAGCATCCTTGGAAGGAGCTGAAACACGCTGTCTGAAAAAGGCCCCCTTCAACATGAGACAACTGGAGCAGTTTGCTCATGAGTAGTGAGCCAAAGGCCTGCTAAGAGATACAGATGCAGATACCTGGAGAGATGGCGAAACGTCTTCAAATCTTGGAAACCAAGTCCAGTGGATATTTTTTGAACTTTTACGGAATGTCTGACTTTCATTTGATCATTTTTTTTTAGAATTTTCATTTATTATTACTTTTGTCAGAGAAGAGTTATTTCTGTGACTATCGTCGGATTTTCTTTCATTAAAAGACAATTTTGTCCATGAGTGTAACAAGGTCTTCAGAGTCTGAAGTAAAAGTGAAGGCGCACAAAGTCTATTTTGCCTTAAGTCCAATGTAAACTTTTTACACCAGTGCTAAATTGGGTTTCCATCTCATCTGCTGGTGTTGGTGTGTGATTGTGTTATTGAAATTATGCAATCAACACAGTCACCTAACAGGAAATAGTAAATTATTTTGTGTTTCATGGACATACTCATTTAATTATCTAGCAGGAACTGGTATTGGCCCAAGGTACAATTAGCTGGTTCAATTACCATGGTTGTAAATTCTTCCTTGACTTGAAAGCTGATCTAATCTGACCTTCCTAGAAAATGTATGGATTAGAGAAAAACAGGGTAGTACCAACACTGCAGCTGACCATTAGACCACTATACTATTTAGGCTTCCCTTCTTTATCCTTTCAATCTTCCAGACTACATCTTGGTCTAAAAACCAACCCTTTCAACACGAAAGAACTATCAAAGAATAAACATGAATTTTCACAGACACAAACAAAAAAGTATCTGGTCTAAAGATTGATAAATCCATTTCAGCTAAAACAACCATGTGAATATAAAAAATTAAAATCTAACATAAACAACTGTGATGTGGACTCTGTAATGCAAAACCACAGAACCATTTTAATTTAGAGACGTCTCAATCAGATATTGACATTGGAAAATGATCTAATAATGGTGAAAAAAAACAAATAGAATATATTGGACGGCATCTAAAATTCCTGATACCAGCAAGCGGATAGAAATACTCCACTTCTGCTTAAAGTTTTGGCAAGTGGTTAAAAATAAATTGATAAGGTGTTCTCATCCCTATTGCTGTTTACTAATCTGCTCTGTGCTTGAATAATATCATTTGATAATGAATGAGTTGATCAAGTTTTGATCAAACCTCTGTTAACCTCCAACACTACAAAATATGTTAAAAAAAGTTTGATATTGTATTGGGTCAGTATTGGTACCTGTCAATTGTCAAAGCTGCGATATTGGTATTGTAAGTGAAAAGTTGTAACAGGACATACCTATTTTGAATCAAAAGAACTTGCATTAGATAAGAGGAAGAAAAATGTTTTTTATAATATCGGACATAAAAATTGATTTCTATATAAAGCAGGAAGAAAAATGTAGTATTGATTACAAAAACATTCCTTCTCTCACACAAAGAAATTACAAAGCAATCTCTTTGGTTTAAAAAGAGAATATTTTGCCCTGCGACAACAAGACAGTACACAACTGCTCCCAATGTGTTGATGATAAGCTGCCTACAAGCTGGTAGCAATGATGGTGACAGTAAAGTCAGGTTGCTGACTGACTGAGGTTGACTTAATGAGAGTATGCGGAACCTCTGGAAGACACACACACTAACATATCGCACATGCAATAAATGTGCCAAAGATCAAAACAGCCTCTGGGCAAATAGTTCTTCCCTAGCCACATTACTTCAGAGTCACAGTGAAGCAACTTAATACCATCTGTTTTGTACCTCCATCTTCCATAAATGCTTTTTAAATGAGTAAGGGAATACTGGTACGATGACATACCTCCTACTCAAACCAGCACAAAATCATTACAAGTCACCTTGGCAGCTTTTAGCATCATCTAAATGCTACAAGTCACCACCAAGAATATGTCTAAAACATTAAAACTGCACCTGGCATTTGGATGAATCATTACCTCCCGGCAAAGATAAAAATATTACATATAATACACAGCCCTCCTCTGTAATGAATGATGGCTACTAGGGGACTCCTGGAAAACTTGACATCTGAGACAGGCTTTTGACATAAGAAAACTATTGCTCTAAAAAAGTTTGTGTGTAAAGGGCATTTTTTTCTTTCTTTTTTCCTAGCCAAATGTTACGTATTTCCTCTTAGAACTGAGCCATTTTTGTGTAACAGATAATGAGTTCCGCCTTGAGATAATGGCATGTTTATCCACATGAATTAGAGAAATTTACAAACGTTTACAGAGCCTCAAATGCAAATAAAAGGACACCATTATAGAGAATGCACAAAGCAAATACTGCACACATGCTTAGTTTGCCATTTTGATAGTCCCATATATTGAGAAACTAAATGTTTGCCCATTAATTCCCACACCAACAATGTGAAAAGGATAAATAATGAAGGACACCAAGAATAAATCTGTAAAAAACAGGACTAAACCTAGTTTTAAAACCAAAACTGCTCTCTGGAAAATCCAAGACAATACTTAGAGTATGTATTTAATTATGATAGTTGATCCCTTTTATTTTACATGTTGTTTTTTTTTTTCTTTCAACCAATATTCATATAAACTTTTAACATGCCCTTTAAAAGAGATTTTATTAGACAAAGAAAATTTAGGCTCTACCAAAAAAATACAAGATTAAACAGAAATTACATGTAATTTAGAGTTTTGTTATGAAATTTCACACTTTAAACAAATCCATTTTACAGCTGAATGTATAATTTTTTTGAGGCGTTAAAAGTGTAGCTCATTTGCATGGTTAATATTCGGAGCAGAATTCATAATTTGTGAGAGGACAGTAGAGAACAAAAAAATTTCACTCATACTTTGAAGTCCAGTGGAATCCACTTAAAAGGAATGAATTGCACTCTAAAGGACATAGAGCATTACAACTCAGCACTGAGAAAATCTTAAATGCCTCAATTAAATGCAATCCTTGAAAATCAGGTTTATGAAAGTTACTTTTAACAAATCAGAATTTGTAATTCAATAACACGAAGACCAAATGGAGTTACAAAATATCTTTGTTTATACACATTGGACTTTAGAGAAAATTAAAACAGTATGCTTTATATAAGCATGCACAATGTGTACCAGATAGATAGATGATAGATAGATAGATAGATAGATAGATAGATAGATAGATAGATAGATAGATAGATAGATAGATAGATAGATAGATAGATAGATAGATAGATAGATAGATAGATAGATAGATAGATAGATAGATAGATAGATAGATAGATAGATAGATAGATAGATAGATAGATAGATAGATAGATAGATAGATAGATAGATAGATAGATAGATAGATAGATAGATAGATAGATAGATAGATAGATAGGGTCATTACTTTTTATTGTATGTATATCTTGTTTGTCATGCTTCATTCCTGCTGGGGTTGCAAGTGGTGCTCCAGCTGTCAACATACGAGAGGCGGGGTGCACCCTGTACAGGTCGCCAGGCCATCGTAGGGTTACACAGAGACAAACAGGATATACAACATTTCACGCACACATTCACACCTAATGAGAATTTAGAGAAGCTAATTAACCTAACATCATGTTTTTGGACTATGGGAGGAAGCTGAAGTACCCAGAGAGAACCCACGCATGCACAGGGAGAACATGGAAACTCCATGCAGAAAGACCCCGGGCCAGGAATTGAAACAAAAACCTTCTTGCTGCAAGGCAGAAGTGCTACCCACTGGTCCAGTGAGCAGCCCTGATATCAAATCATTAAGGCTAAAAAAAATTTGAGATCTTATGACATACCACACCGACTGATGAAACAATTTATACACAACGGGATGCTTAATTTTTACTGATGCAATTAGGATAAATGGACTTCAGCAATGAATAATTTTTTAGGAAAAAAAATGAAATGTTAGAAGTGTAAATATACAGTCATATATTTATATTACTGTTTTCATGTATTTTTTACTGTTTTCAAGTCTGCACTTTAAAAAAAGGAAATTTGTCTGGAGAACTGTTCTTATCGAAATTTATTTTTGTTTACATTTGTGTACACAAAATGACAAAATAAAATCTGTCTCTAAGGATACTTTAATTAGAGGCACTGATATTACAATATAAAAAGACCTAAAAACTGCAGCAGGGTGGTTTTTAAACCTAAAGGTTGCCATGGTTTTTCTAAAGGGATTTTGCTGGTAAAAATGTTTAAGTCTGGTGCTCATTAGTCCCTAAATTAATATTGAGCTCAAATAAAATTAGAAAGGGGATTTATTTCCAGTAGAACAAACAAACATTTTATAACTGCCTCTATTACTTAGCTATTGTTTTCTTTATCTAGAGGTTATTTGATAACCTGAGGAGGGAACTAATATCGCCAACAAGAACATACTACAGTACATGGTCTTTGTTTATCTTTTCTTGACTGCCTCAACACAAACTGAAATGCATGAAAAGATAAAGGTATGCATAGAAGCTAACAGATGGTGTGAATCTTAGCCATGCAAATATTGCTCAGAAGTGAACACATTAAAAGGAACACCGCTGTGAGAGGTGTTAGGAGGCGCCATGGTGGGAGTAAAACTGTTCAGTTACTGAAGCAATACAGACAGGAATGTACACCTGGATAATCAGTGCTTGGAGCTCTGTGACCTATGTTTAGAAAATAATCATTCATCATCATCACTTCACTGTTCATTGATTAAGAACTTGCAAATACTGTACATGGAACTCACCTAAAAACTTGCCAATCAACAAGCCGTGTAAGACACTGTGTTATTATAAAACATACTTTTGATGTCTGAAATTTATATTTTCCCCAATAAATTATTTAGAAGTTATTTAAAGCAAAAAAGAAACATTTCATTGGCTTGGTTTCTTTTTGTGATTTATGACTTAATGCATTCGTAGAACCAGTAAAAATATGCAAAAATAAATTTATTTTTAGATGAAACTCCATAGATAAACAACTCATGCTTCATCTGAAAAGCATGCATTTGTAAGCACTGGGTGAGCTTTCTGGCTGAGCAGGAAGCATTAATGAATGCAATCTCTAAAACACCAGAAAACAAGAGAAAACCCTGCAGTGAGCACTTGCCTTCATCCGGCAGTGGTAAATTGACTATTTGGTGATACAGAATTAAGGACATTTTTACGATCAGTACAATATGCAAAAAAGTGCATTTGTCATGTTTGATTTACTGCATTTGGTGAAGGGTGTAATTCATGTGAAAATACATATTACATTACACAACTAAATGAGTCATAAACTAAACCACACTTTTCAAATGCATCTTAAAACTACTTTATAATGCTATTCCTTCATCAAAATCATGCACAAAGTGGTATTTCCCTTGATTCAATTATGTCTGAGTATTCCTCATGAACTCTGCTCTCTAAGGAGTAGCCCCTCCTTGCTCCATGGAAATGAGAGGTCATCCCCGTCTTACACAGGAAAGTGTTAACCTTGCCCCACCAGGAACTACCCGCCTTAACCTTACTGTGCCCACATAAACAGCCATTTTCTCCAATATGGCAGGGGTCATGTGAGATAGAGCATAATGATTCCGGCTCAAAGTTGAGACAAAACCTGTGTTCTAATGTCTGCCCTAAACCCTAAATCCTTTAATCACTATATAGGTGAATACATAGTGGAATTTTTAGTGAACTCAATTAACTGACCTTTCAGAAAAATGATCACTACTTTTCATTCCTCGTCTGTCAAAAAATGCCCGTGCCATTTTTTATTGTTATTGTGACTGCCACTAACCGATCTGCCCCGCAAGCACGATCCGTACCATCAGGTCATTTGTGCATGCGCAACCGGATATACATCCGGGTTTCCATAAATAATGTAAATATAGTAATAATATCTTATCTAATATCATATCTATCATTACATATATTTCTATCACTAAATAATGCTAACACACATCTTTAAGACATTTTTTATGACTTTTCTGAGACAATTTCGATGCTTTTTCTATTCTCTCCGATAAACTGCTTGTGGCATCATCACCAGGCATGTTCAAAGTAGTCTGGTAATATATGATTAAACCATGTTTATCTGCATTTTAGTTGTTTCTTTCTTTCTTTAGGTTATGTACTATACACCATGAAAAGAAAAAACTAAAAAAAGAATAGAGTTACCGTAAATTCTCTAATATTGGCCTGTATTCCATTAGCGGCCGGGACTCTAACATTGGCCGGTCTCGCTGTCAGAGGAGGTAAATAATGGCCGGTCTCTAAAACAGGCCGGGGCTATAAACGTTTTTTCTGGGCATACCTCAACATTATACTTGTGGTAGTAACATACAAGTACCACAGCCCTGCGCAGCTGGACGACAGGCCCTGACTGCTGCCCGTCTGCGCGAGGAAGAGAACAGACACGCAGCAGAACATGAGGAGGAGCGCGAGTGATGAGGAGATTAAAGGGAGAGATGAAGAGGAGGAGGAAACTGAGGAGGATTAAACAGAATTGGAGGATTTTTTTTTTCTTTTTTACTTCAAACCAGGCAAGACATGGTAACTGTACTTTTTCAATAAATGAACCTAGTGTTTTATAGGTTCAAATAGACACAAAATCTCATTTTTATTCATTCCACTGGTAGTCTGTTTTGCTCAAATAGCAATAGAGGCCTGTCTCTAATTCTGGCCTCTTTCCAATAAAGGCCTGGACCGCGATGCACTTGAGTGAAATAAAGGCCCGGGCCTATATTAGAGGATTTACGGTATGTTTTAATCCAAAGTGTCAGGAATCCAGTTTGTGTGGTCTGTTTTGTGTCTGTCTGTCCCTCCACCACCAGGTGGCGCCCTGTCATTGTTGGTCCTCCCTGCACTCCTGCGGCTCTTTGGATCATTATCTGGAGGAGTACTTAAGCAGTGGACTGTCCCTACCTTGACGCCAGAGTGTTTGCCAGTTTTGGGTACTCTAGCCATGCTTAGATTAGCAGAGTCTAACCTGAGTCTTTGTTTCACTGAGCCTAGTTGAGTTTTTGTTTCTCTGAACCTAACCTTGTTTTTGTCTTTGCCTTTGGCAGGAAGTCCTCCTGCGTACTGGATGTTTGGCCTTCTTCCCCTGGAAGGATTGTTTACAGAGTTCACACTGAGCAGGGGAGAAACCTCCACATAGGCCGTTCAAGTCCCTCATGGAAATCCAAGTGACAGTCCGCTCCGTTGCTCTTCCGGGTCCTAAGTATGTCTACCAGTCCATTCTTCAACAAGTCCCCTCTTCTCAGGATCGACCCACACATTTTGGATTCAAAGTGAGAGAAGAATCTAGGTATTTGTTCAGGCTTCAGATGCGCCATGATAAAGAGGCGTCATGCAATGGTCAGCAGCACATACTATAAAGGAGTGTTTTTCTTATGGCTGGATAAAGAAAACTCATATTTCATAACAAATTATTACCCACATAGTGCTAAAGGAATTATTACATCATGAATCTAAAGAAAGTAGTGTGGCCAAAAACACCACTATTTGCAGAATAAACCAATTTGGGAGCTACAGCTAGTGTGCGGATCCATCTTTGTCTTATCTATGTTGCCTTCATAGTCTGGCACTAAGTCTTAACTATCTCAGGATGTGCGGGATTTTTGAACCCTTTTTGTAAGAAAAGAACTCTTATTTCGTAACAAATTAATACCCACATAATACTAAAGGGATTATCACATCCTATTCATCCCTATAGTTAAAAGGCTGTTAGAAAGGCTTAGAAAAGCATGATATATGACCTTTAAGCAAAATACATTCATTGATTATGATGTCACCTTTATATTGAAATGTTATGACTATAATGTATGTTCTAAGTTAAATAAATTCATTTAAAAGTGTGTTTCACACTTTTTTCCATGCTGTTGTGTTCCTATTTTTTTTTTTCACTTCTTTTGTTGTTTTTTAGGGAGAAAATACATCATTAAAAAGATCTTCAGATGTTTACTGTAGAATCTTCCCTTGATTGAAGAACATAAAATGCAACCTAAAACAATAATGATCGGGTAAGCGACAGCTGCTGGTTAATGACAAATTATTTTAAAGGGTAATTTGAAAAACAAAATCTTTCATGGATGTAAGCATTTTGATTTCAACTGGATTTTTGGTAGTTTCAATGAGTATCAGCATTAAAATGACCATTCAAACATAAATGATGTAGTAGGGTGCTAAGACAGAAAGAGATGCTAAGTTAAAAATAAACAAAGCTTCTGCATTTTATTAAGGGCTATTATATTAGCACTTTTCCATTAGGGAAATGAACAAATACAAAAAAAAAAAAAAACATAACTGTATATTTGGGCACAAATAACAAGTATTGCTGTTTCTGTAAATTAAATTTATCATAGTAGTTTAAACTCTGATGATTATATTTCTGTACTCATAGGCAGTGTATCTAAAGGAAAAAGAAAATTGCAACATGGTAGGTGATTTTCTTCCCTCTTTCTGGAGTGCAAATTTTAGAACAACTCAGGCGTTGCCATTTGATGTATTGTGAGATCAGCTGGGTTGCCTCTGCACTTTGAGGTTACAAATATAAAGGCAGCATGAATAAAAGGCAGCATGAATAAAAGCTAGCATGGCTCCACAAGTAACTTGTCATACAAAGTAGGAAGATTCTGGGTTCTGAGGTCTTTATCCCAGCCTCATGCTTTCAGGTAAGGCGTTGAAATGTCAGGATAGAATGAAATCTCATCTCCATTCTATAACAGATTGTATTTCTCATTACAATTTCATGTTAAAACACTACATTTATCCACCGTAATGACCCAACACATCACAGTAATAACAGCAGAAAATTGCAGTTACATAGCATAACTTATTTTTTTTCTCTGAATTGCATGGTAGTTCCTCATAACATGACATGAATCGGCAAAGCTACTTATTTTTCCTGCAACGACCCGGTCTTTTCTCAGCAGTACAGTCAACTTCCAACAACCATAAAGCAACCACCTTGATTTAAATTGTCCTTTGAATGATGCCTATCCTAAATACAGCTCCCACCTCATAATCTCCATCATTTCCTTCAATTACATTCCCAGTCCCCAGGCACCAACCAATCTCTGGTTTCTTTTCTGGTTTTAAAGCCACACACTGTCTGTTGCTCTTAATAACAGTGACAGCCTTCTGTCCTTTCTCCTAGCAAGCTGTTAAATGCTGTGAGGTGAGAGCAGATGACCAAGTGCAAAAGAAACCAAGAGGGAAAATATGTAAGCATGTGTGTGTGTATAGCTAGATTATTACCTGTTCTTTGACAGATGCCAGGATTGACGATGCTGTCTCCGTCTCAGGTCTGTCTCCGTTGGAGGCAGGCATCACAGGGGCAACCATAGCCCCCTTCTCCTGCTCTGCTGGCTGGTCTGGCACTGGCATTGCTAATAATAAAACAAAAATAGAGCAGAAATGTGTATGTTTAAAAAAGAGCATGCTTAACAATCAAATTTGTTATGAGGCTATCCATAGAAACTTATATTTAAATAAACACCATCCACAAAGAAATTTGCCATTGTGCTCAACAACCCTGAGTTCACAGTGACTGGTTGGGGCACGTAAATAAAGCAAACAAACAACTATTTCATTAATTAATCTACAATACACTCAAGCACACAGCTCAACTTGTCACATTCAGTGTGTTACTTTACAAACAGAGGTCCTGGTAGACTTGTTAAAATGTGATCCCCCACTTACCACATTTAAAATACTCTATCTAGGCAAGTGATACATGTTGGAAAAGGAATTTTAAAGACAAGAATCAGTTTAGTGATTGCTATCTAGGGAAAAGAAGCACACATAGCATGTGGATCTGTGTTAAACCCACATGAGTTGCTTAAGCACCATCTAACCAAATATGATCATTAAAATCGGTCCAGCATGGATTCTCCTGACCACCCCCAACGCCTTTGATGTTTTACAAACAGCCGTATTCATTAAGTATAGAATGCTTTACAATGAGGCTCTTTTAAAAGTACCTTAAAAATGTAAGCAGTTAATAATTATGCTATTAATTAGGCAACATTCCTGTATCAAAAAACACTGTATTTGTGGACATGATGTAATATTCTACTCTTAAAAATGGTATTTCATAAATTGAAAGTGAAAAATCAACCTTGAAAGAATGAAGTTTGCAAAAATAATACTGTGCATTTAATCTAATGTGTTTTGCATGGTGCATTTTGTGTTTGTCCAATCAAAGTTGGTCATAAATGTGAGACAACATAGCTGGTCTGCAAATCAAATACATATTCATTCCCATGGCCTCCAAGCTAACTGTAAAACAGGCTGCTAGGTAGATAGGACAATGTTTGTAAATAAAATATGCGACTAAGAGGCCCCGCGGATAGTAATTTTCACTCTCACTGACAAACACTACTTCTGTGTCTGGCATCTCCCCTCCTGAGTGAAGATGAGTCACCGCAGCCTGGCTCCTAAACAACCAGAAACCCCGACAAAGAGCAAATTAGACGTGCTGGCTGGCACTCACATTTTTCCTGAATGAAACAGCCAAATCTGGAAGCTGAAAGACTTCTTACTGCTTTAGTGGAATCATACATTTGTTCTCAAGGGAATAGCTCTTGGAATGAACCAGTGGCCAAACACAGAACGACCTTGTTAAAATACTAGCAATGTAACTAAATCGTTTGGACAGCACAACTTCTGCTTTACATTTTACATAATTCCTAAGAGGAATTTTTTCTTTTTTTACTTTAAGTTTAACAAAAATGAAAATATATATTATTTATTACTTGGTTGAACATGTTATCCAGGTGAAGCATAAAATTCATGGTGGATTTAAAAATACATTGCAATTAAAAGGTGAACTGCTTAGAAATGCTGAGTTAAGAATATATTTTATAAAAACTAGAATGCCCTTTTAGTGTTTCCAAAAATAGTTTTACCCATGACAAACCAAGTTCTTGATAGCTCAGCACTGAAAATTAGGAACTTAACTGAAATGATAAGGTAGATATTCTTCATTCTTCATGATTTCTTATAAAATAAAGTCTTAAATAACGAATAGTTCATGGTTTGAAATGCCAGTGAACATACTGGTTACAACATCATGTAGTATGTGCATCAAGGCATATTACCACCTTATCTAAGTGTGCAGTCCTTCCAGGAAATATTCACAGCACTACACTTTTTCCAGATTTATTTATGATACATTCTTATTCCACACAGCATCAGGTAAAGTCTCTCTCCTCAGAAATCTATACACAACACCCTGACAGTGTAAAACAAAAAAGTGGTTTGGTAGCAATCAGAGCCTCAAGTCTTTTTGGGTATGGTGCCACAAGTTTTGCTCACCTATCTTTGGGAAGTTAGGCCTATTATTCTTTACATCTTTAGTTCTATCAGCTTGAGGCAAATACTGAACTGTGACTCCAGCACCCTAAGCAGGATTTTATCCAGGATGCCTGCATATTGCTTCATTTACTTTTCACTCTTACCTAACTAGGCTGCTGGTTCTAAAAAAAAAAAACTAAATCCCCATAGCATGCCACTGCCACCTCTATGCTTCACAGGATGGTTTAGGCTTCTAAACATGATGCTCTGTACACCATTGAGTTCAGTCCTTGTCTCATCAGATCAGAACTTGGTCTTTGATTGTCTGAGAGTACTTCCCGTGCCTATTTGGTAAACTCCAGACAGGATGCCATGTGCCTGATTGGTGGATTGCTGCAGCGATTGGTGCCCTTCTAAAATGTTCTCGTTTCTCCACAGAGGAACAATGAAGCTCTGACAGAAGGACTATGGGGTTCTACATCACCTCCTTGCCTTAACCCCCAGATTCAACATTCTCCATTTTCACTCCACTGTTACTTAATGAGAACAGATCCACATTATCTTTTAATCCTCCATCTTTTACCATCAAAATACAAAATATGTTCCACTCAGGCCCTCTTGGCTACGGCCGGACCTCCCACGCATGCTCTCTTCGAAGTTCACAGAACTTTGAGCAAAACTTGATGGTATATCATGGATGTAGTAGGCGTTGCTTTTCACAGACATGCTGAGCCGGTCTGCAACTGACCTGACATGGACAGGAAGGGAGGATGAGGGATCTGGGAGTAAGACAGTATACAGAAATGTATGTGTCTCTCCTAATTACATCCAATTAAAGGAGAATTCCGGTTTTTAACACTTTTAGCCCATTTTCTGTAGTGTCCAGGATGAAATCGAATGATCGACACCAAAATTTTGACAATTGGTCCTGTCTCTGCTTTTTGGCTCATTTAGAATCCACCCCTGGCTGCTTCAGAATGGCTTTCATAGTGCATGTCCGATAATGTCCTTAAAACAACCTTAAACGTTCTTTTTTTAAAATATGCTACTCACCGGGTCGTCAGCGCTGTTCAATGACGTTCCAAAAAAAGTTTCGTGAAGAAAAAACGTTCCTGTAGTGTTTTATTTAGCATTTTGTAAATCCCATTAAGTTCTGTTGGAATAGTCAATATTCCCCTGCCACCGGAAACGGAAATGGGGCCTGTTTACACAGTTGTAGTCTTTTCGCTTCACTCTGTGTACTCCGACGTCGAGAATCAAGAATCCACCTTTCATATTCCATTTTCAGAGTTTTTTAAAGTGTTTAACAGAGACGTTATCACCTCGACGTCGGAGTACACAGAGTGAAGCGAAAAGACTACAACTGTGTAAACAGGCCCCATTTCCTTTTCCGGTGGCAGGGGAATATTGACTATTCCAACAGAACTCAATGGGATTTACAAAATGCTAAATAAAACACTACAGGAAAGTTTTTTCTTTACGAAACTTTTTTTGGAACGTCATTGAACAGCGCTGACGACCCGGTGAGTAGCATATTTTAAAAAAAGAACGTTTAAGGTTGTTTTAAGGACATTATCGGACATGCACTATAGAAGCCATTCTGAAGCAGCCAGGGGTGGATTCTAAATGAGCCAAAAAGCAGAGACAGGACCAATTGTCAAAATTTTGGTGTCGATCATTCGATTTCATCCTGGACACTACAGAAAATGGGCTAAAAGTGTTAAAAACCGGAATTCTCCTTTAACTGAATATACCACAAGTGGAGTCAGTTTAACCTTTAGAAAGACCTCAAGGATGATCAGTGGAAATAGTATACACCTCAGCTCACTTTTGAGCTCAAAGGCCAATAAAGGAAGTGAATATTTGCATAGGTGTGAATTCTTAGTTTTGGTTTTTAATAAAATTTGTAAAAATCTAAGAAAAAAACCAAAACATTTTTTACACATGAGGAGAAGAATTTTCAGCAAAAAGATTTGGAATAAGGATTTGACCTAGATAAATATGGAAAAAGTGTCCAGATGCTCTGTGATTATTTGGACAAAACGTCAATGCTATTCAAGCCACTCAGCCAGGTACATTTGTTCATGCTCAATGCTGGTTAGAACACCTACATCAAATGGATGTTGAAATGTAAATTAAATGTAAAGTCTTACTTGGTAAAGATCTAAACAAGCTCTGGAATTAATTTTCTTAGCATTTATTGACAGAAAATGTTATAATATGAGCTCATAAGATTAAACCCAATAAATACACGCTACATTGTGTCATATCCACAATGCTCGGTATATCAACCAGCAATTACACGTCTGCCTGTCCTCGAGAAATGCTGTCTCGTAAGACAGGATTATCTTAATGACCTCCAAAAAAAAAAAAAAACAACCCTGGAGTACTTGTACTTTGGAGACACCACATGCATCAAAACATATCTTGCCTGTGGAAACCAGTAATTCAATATATAGAGCACAGAAAGAGTCTTTCTGATTAGCATCCAGCAGGTGCTTTGCTCAGAAAATTGCAAAGTTGGCTCACTGTATATTGGCTGCTGCAGGGGTAATTCCGGTGCCAACACATTTACCATCATAAGTCATAACACAGTGGCACCACAAAGCTATTGTTCAATAGACATACTCCGTCCTGCAGGGTACAAAGTCACAAAAACCTTCAATTGGGTTTTTGTAGCTCTTCAATTGTATCTCATCTTAAGTGTTTAAATAAAGACTGACTTTCCATTGAATTGGTAAGGAGTGATCATCTGACATTTTAATCGGTCAAATCTGAGACTGAAAAAAAAGCTTTTTCTTTTACACAACCTGAATTTAGACTCAGTGTTATTCTAATCTTCTTTGAAAAAGCAAAGCACGAGGCAACAAAAACATTAAAAATAAGAATAAAGGTTCCTTTTTTACTTAGATGTTTTAAGTAAGCTAATGTGGTGTGTATATTTGAATGATAATGAATTTAGACCTGCAGGTTCTGCGTTGCACACTTCACAGTGCAAAAACAGAGCATGGACAACAGATGATTACATTTAAAGGATCATTTACAGGTTAATTAGGATAAACAGCACCTGACTCACTTATAATTTGTTTCAGACATCGATGTAATCTTATTCAGGTTTCAGGGAAATGTGGAGTGTATTCCTCATGCCAATTAGAAAGAGGTAGGCTAAACCCTGAACAGGTTAGTGATCTTAGAATCAAATCTACACATAACCATGCACTAATTTCTAGGGTTTATTTTTAATGACAAATTCAAATATTAATTATTTATCCTGACAATTATGGATACACACTGCCAAGGAAACACCTCCATGACTCAAAAAACCTGCAAAGTTCCTAGAGTATTTATTTAAATCAGAGAACTGTTCCTGCGATAGAGCAATAATTTCATTTGAGCTCTAGAATAAATAACTGTTACCAAAAATGTTAAAACATTTCATGAATGATCAAACTACTGCTAGCAATACTGGGACAGAGTTTCAGGTCTGCTCAGTGGAAAAAGTGGGTAGCACTGCTGCCTTGCAGCAAGAAGGTTCCGGGTTAGATTCCTGGCCCGGGGTCTTTCTGCATGGAGTTTGCATGTTCTACCTGTGCATGCATGGATTCTCTCTGGGTACTCCGGCTTCCTCCCACAGTCCAAAAACATGACTGTTAGGTTGATTGGCTTCTCTAAATTCTCCTTAGGTGTGAGTGCGTGTGTGAATGGTTGTTTGTCCTGTTTGTCTCTGTGTTGCCCTGCAATGGACTGGCGACCTGTCCAGGGTGTACCACACCTCTCGCCCATTGACAGCTGGAGATAGGCACCAGCACCCCTCGCAACCCCGGCAAGGATAAGCGTGATGGAAAATGAATGGATGGATGGATGGATGGATGGATGGATGGATGGATGGATGGATGGATGGATGGATGGATGGATGGATGGATGGATGGATGGATGGATTGGACAGAGTTTCAAAACCAGCAAATAAATATCTGAGATATAATTCTTGAGTCGTGTTAAGATAATTGCAATACTGTCATTTAGTTTGATTAAACCTTTACTGCCTACTGCCTCCAACAAATATATAGAACTATAGACCTATCAAAATACATATATGATAATACAATGGTAAAAAAGGACATTCATACCCTCAGTTTGGAGACTTTGCAAGTCTGACGTTAGCTTGAAGCTGCACAAGACTGCAGTTTAATGCACCCACCTTCCTCTCAAATCCTCTGGCTTTATAAACAGCTGCATTGCCTCGATCTTAAAGAACAAGAAAAAAATCTCTACTTTTTGTCCGCCACTACTATTTTTATCATCCACAGCACATTTAGTTTGATTGTTAGAATTAAGCACTGTAAATCGGCTGAGGATTAATATAAATTGCCTATTTCCCTAACATTTCTAATCTGCGCTTGCAGGATACACATGATCTCCTCCTTTTATGTCATAATTTCCTACTTTTTCATAAACTTATCATCCTTAAAAAGTGACCATAATTCGGAAATCTCAGCTGAAATTAGATTTAAAAGAACAAGTGCTTATGATCACTGCAGTTAAGGCAATTCTCTTTAACAGGGTGTGTAGAACATGTTGCAAAACTTTATGGTAGGTTGGTGATCTACTACAAATTTGTACTAGAAAAAAGATAATTGAAAATGCACCTTAGGTTGGAAATAATAAACCAAACAGCAACAAAGCGCCCAGCTTTTAAGGTACAGCATAGATCTGCTTTTCTACTGCTCATCATAAAGATATGATTTCACCTTTTACATACTCTGAATCCTCTGAGACTACCCTAAAAGCTGTGTTTGAGAAAAAGACAAAAATACACCCTTGAGAGGTTAGGAAAAAAAAAAAAAAAAAAAAACTTACTTTAACATACTTTAAAAATTGGAGCTTCAGAATAACGCAATTAAATAAATGAGGGTTGATTCTTTTCAAACTTCTAATATGCATATTTTACTAGTTTTTTTTAAATCCATTTCATCCATGCTGGGTTTTTATGTGCTCAGGTTTTGAAAGTAATTAAGCGCAATATAAAAGCAATATAATTCCTGTAGCAGAAGCAATAAAGTCTTTGGATTATGGAACGTAATAATACTGCATGAATTATTTTTGGCTACAAGCAGGCCTATTGTGTAAACTGAGAAAACAATAAAATGCTGCTATAATGTTCTGTGACTCAGTTAACAAATTCGTTCCTACATTTTTAAAGAGAAAACAAGAGATAACAAAGCTAAATTATGAACAGTATAACATGACACTCCTCATTCATAGCAAATGTTTTATTCTAATGGCACTACCTACCTTATTAGTCAGTTGAGTATGATGAAACAAAACACATATCTGTCAAATAGACTTAAAGGAAGAGCTGAAACACCTACTCATACTGCATAGAAGCCTTATAAAAGGCCTGTAATGTAGCAGAAACAAATTTACTCTGATGTTACATCTTAAATTACATTACCTTAAATATGAAGACAGCTATGACTTAACACCAGTATGCAACTCATAGTAATTAGCAAGGATAGTGTCAGCTTTGCACTAGAGAGTACCAAAACCAGTTAATTAGTAATACTGAGGTTGTTTTGTCACATAAAAATACCCATTTAATAATTAGGCAGCAAAAAACAATAGTGAACAGATTATTTCCAATATGTTTTTAATCCATGCATACAGCAGCCCTAAAAAGACTGAGAAGAACAGCTTTGACTAAACACCACATGCTTAGCTTTCAGTTCCCTTTAGAATGCAACTAACATACCTAAATCCAAATTTTACATTACAAGAGTATTTACAGTATTATATTCATATCAAGGTGTCTCTTGCTGTGTTAATAATTAACTTACGATTTAGCTGTGCCCTTTTTAAATCAACTAATGATCAGCTAATGGGTTTTCCAAGGGGCCCTCTAGCTTTAAATGAACATGACTCTGTTTAATTTGAAACAATTTACATTATTAAATGTTTACTACATTCCATTTTCATTATTATTCAGTATTATTTTCCATAATAGTAAATTGATTGGAACATTTGGCTTTAAATCGCAACATTAAGCAGGCCATGCATAATAAGCATAAATATAAACATATCAAAAAATAATGAATGCAATCTGTTTCAAAACTATTGATATTATGTCATTTTTTTAGAATATTATCCAATATTCCAATACAATCTGTAGAGTGCCCTAAGCATCGTCCTCCATTAGATTTACATGGTCACTAACCTGTGTTTCCTTTCTGCAGAGTTTCCTGTGATAGACACCCTAGCCGCTGCTACTCCCATCCACCAGGTTTTAGATAAACACTTTTTGAATAATCCCACTGTCAGTCTTGCCTGAATACTGGGTCCTTTGTTCTGATTAGTGACAGCTACATACTCCATTATTCATTCTCTCCGCTTGTTTTTGACACAACATCTGGCCAGAACTTATTTCTTGCTGGATGAAGCACTACTGTACTGTGGGGTAGACTTCAATAGCTGAGCTTTTTGTGGAAAGCTGTTCTGGCGGGGTATGTAGAACCCTTAAAGCAACACTTGGTCCTTTAACCTTAGCTACAGGTTTTTTTTTTGTATGTTTGAGAAACTGCTTGATAACATAACTCTTTTGATATACTGGATTCCATCTAAGAGTCTCAGAGGAAGGCTGAATATGGATGCCGCACTTTTGGGATTCTTTTACTCTTTTTACCTCAGAATTAATATCTTGCATATCAGACATAAAATCACACTGAAATCTATTAAAGTTTGTAATAATTGGGAAAAAATCCAAGAACGAATTTCAAAAGAAAGAAAAAAAAGAAAAAAAAGACACCCTGTTCCAACCAAGCAACCAACAGATGCACAACACTCAGTGGCATAAGCCACAGACATCAAGATTTTATGCTATTAGACACAACACTAGCAGAGAGCACAAGATAAACTCTGTCTCTCTTGCTCTTCACTCCAGGCACTTTAGGCTGATCGCCTGAGGGAAGATGCGGAAAGTCTTCAAAAAAACGGATTATCCAGACATAGCTTGAGAGAGGTTGCCATCCTCCTGTAACCTATCTGCTATTGGAAAAAATCTCCATGCAATCTTAGCTATTCTCTCACTTCAAAGTTCTCATTTCCTCGTGGAGGGCTGCATTTTTCTTTTGTGAAAAAAAAAATAGAACATTAACCAGCATGGTTTTTAGAATGGAATCTTCAAACCAGTTAGACCCATCCTGTAGCATATAAATTCATCTATACAGCAAATTAGTAATTGTAACTGAGGATGGTTAAACGTTTGTAACATCCCCAAATTTTGCATTTGAGCACCTGAGATATAAAAGAGAGTTAAAAGGGCTGCAGACAACAGTGATATATATTTTGCAAACAGGTGAAACATGTGTAATAATAAACACTAGATTAACAGATATGCAGTATAAGGAACATTATATATAACATAATTTTTTACAAAATGAGAAAAAAAGTAAGTTTACTTTAACCTCCCGTTCACTTTAATGATTAGTATAAAACAAAATTCCAGTATTAAAGGTATGCCAGATTTAAAAACATAAATTTAATTTTTAAATATCAAAATGACTGGCAGACAGTCTGCTTATTGTAATTGTGATTATATCAGAATATAAACTAGTAAACAGTCTTGTCTATGTAAATCATTGTTCTTCACTGTCTTATCTTCCATAAGCTACTTTTACACAGTGAAAGAACCAGAGGGCCACTCTAGTTTAGTAACATACACAAAACAGCAGAAAATGTGATTCAGTCTGCAGATAGTCTTATAATTGTAAGTTCGAATGGATTCACTTTGATTTTCATCAACTGAATGAGATTTGCTGTGATCAGCTGCAAAGACCTGGTGCTAACACACAGCTTCCACATCCAGTGAAACCAACTGTACCTAAGATTCTGGTCAAGTGTAGGGGGCGTGTGCGGCACAGACTGCAAGATTACAACATCACACAACACGTAGAAAATAAAGCAGTTTCAAACATTTTCAAAGCCTCTTTTTGTAAATGTATATCCCTTTACTGTGCCTCAATGGGGAAATTCATTCTTTGCATTTGACCCTTGGGGAGCAGTGGGCTGCCATTTTGGGCTGCCGGGGAGCAGTGTGGGGTTAAGGGTCTTGCTCAGGAGCCCAGAGTGCAGGCTGTCAGTATCAAACCGGGTACTTAAAACCTTCTCAGAGCACAAGCGCACTGCTCTAACCCACTAGGCAAACACTTATACCCCTTATACCTTGTGATCCTCAATAATTAACTCGCTTAAATGGCAAAATTGCAAATAAGCGGCAGAGTTTGCTCATATGTGCCTGCAAAACACAGCTGGGCAAAACTTGGGAAATGATGAAACTGAGGAGTACCAAGTTTTCCCAGGCAGCAAAGAGTAAATAATTTAAACCTGTACTGCTCCTCCCCTCTCCTGCAGCTCAACCCGGCACTTGTTTGAAAAAAAATTTATAGCATCTTGTTATATTTAAGTTGGCAAAACACAAGCACTCCATTTTATCGAAGCAGGAGAACTTATCATCAGTCTTATTAAGATAAATGATAATATAACTGGCAAACTTTGAGCAGTAGGTCTGGTACATTTAGAAGCACAGGTACTACCGACCTTCTCAGAAAGAAATAGCACTGCTCTAACCACTAGGCCAACACTCCCCATAGGGAAGTGTTTTGACATCCAAGGGAGTCACTATTTTTTTCCCAAGAGTTTTTCACAATCTGTTGACTGAATTGATAATTATCCACTGAATGATTGGTTGTCTCTTGATGTCTATAGCTGCAAACTCTCACCAGTAGGCGCTGTTCACTTTGTTTATGGTGCTAAGGTATATACGTACAAATGTTTGGCTGACAACTATTAGCTAGTGCCCGCCTTCCATAATACTCTTTAAGCCAATCGTAGACACGATAATCACAGTAAGATTCATCTTCAGCTTCTTGATTGTTTTCATAAGAGAAACTGTCGCTATTTTAGCTAAAACCATGTCAATTGCTAAATCGATAGGAGAGTCCTCCAGTGTACCCATGTTTGTAATGATCCAGCAATGCCCTTCTGATTGTCATCATTCCTACATGTCCCGCCCCAAAAAACACTGCTGGCATGTCATTGGTCTGACTCGCTGGTTGCTACAAGACGGACGTCTTAGCAGGAGTCTTTTAAGATAGATTTGTTGTGAGACTGAAAACTCAGATCTTGCAGCGATCCAAGTTGCAGAGCAAGGGTATTTACTGGTAGCTGCTGACGAGTGATGTGTTGAAGACCCCAGATCTAGAGGCTTCCTTCTAAAGAATTGATCACATATCATCCTAAAAGTATTAAACACTTTTTTGTCTGGACTTATTTGACTGCTTAGCGACAGGCTGATTTGAATAAGAGCAGCAAGAAATTTTTGGTTTTCAAGTCAGTAGATTTAACAGTCAGTAGAACATTAAAACTGAAATATGGCTGGAGTTGACGTCTGTCATCTCAGCCTTTCATTATGTGACACCAATGAGTAACAGAAATTTAAAAAATATATATTTTGCCACATTAACATTAACATTAACATTTTTAATGTTATTTAGACTCTAATTACTTTACACTAATTATTGTGTATTTCTAAAATGATACCATTTGTCATTCCTGTGTGACACAGCTTGAAAAAGCTTTAGGAAAACAAATAAAAGCGCTATTGTTGCACACACACCAAGTATCCCTTTGAAGTGTTTAAAGGGAGGTCTAAATTGTGCTAATATGCTGTGTCACATTTCAAAGACAAATTCTTATAATAATGGCTCACTGAAACACAGCCATTCGTGCACATTAGGATACATTTCTAATGACACAAAGCTACTGTTTGAATGTAATACTTTCTCAAGTGAGCGTATTGACCCCGCAAGGATTTGAGGATTAAGGAAAGTTATACCCATGTTGCACACAAACATGAACATAAAACTATTATTTACATAATGAAACCTAATTATTAGGCTGTGTTGTTTACAACGGACAGATGACAAATAAAAAATGACTTTTTACTTATATATGCCAGCCTGTAAAATGATTTAAAACCTGTGAATGCAATCTGATGGCTATCAATCCTACTGATTAAATTGAGACTCATATTTAATGCTTCTTTCCAGTTCCCAAGTTTTATAACAAGCAAAATAGATTTGACAGAAATGTGAGATAAGAAGAGTTTGAGATATATATCGTTACTTATTGGGTGCACCATTTCAGGATCCTCTGGTGCCTGAATATAATTAATTCCAAACATATGGCTAATAATGTTAATGTCAGCAGAATGAGGCAAAGCTTAGAAAATGAAGAAATAATAATTATAATTTTCATACCCAATTTCCCTAGCCAATCATTGCTGTCTTCTACAGGCTGCTCTGCCATTCAAGAATTATTCCCAAAGTGTTGCGCATACGATTGTCTAGGATGATTGATAGCTCTAATTTACCTCCATGAAACATCTAATATGAAAGTCTGAATAATGCATAATTCAGTTAGCAGAACTGGGAGCCGGGAATGGTATATGGTGCATGCATGAGGCAAATTCACATTGACAAACATGCCAAGTGCATGACATGTTCTGATGCAAAAGGTGTTATGAAATGGGATGGTGTGGATAAAAATAACCTGACCTGTTACTCTGTTGTAGATATTTTTAGTGCCTCTGAACAATTTAGAGATTGTGTGGGGTCATTTTTTTCCCAATGGATAGATGGCCTTAAATGAAGAACAGCTTCATACAAAATGGATTTGAAAACATAAATTTGTGATTGGGGAAAGATATATTCCAATTTTCTCTTTTTTTTGTCCTGTTATCTAGCTGGGGAATTAAATGTGAAAAAAGGTAACTTGTCAACCTGACATATGTTATTCTGAGATGTGTTCTGATTTAATAAAATTCTGTATAATGTCTTAGAAACATTGGATTCTTTAAAAAAGCAAATAACTATAAAATGTGTTATAGAACAGGAGCTGCTGAGGTGGGTGTGGCTCCAGTCTTCTGTAGCCTCCGTGATTCACAAGGCTGGTCACAAACATCTGTGATCTGATGCCTGAGGCCTTTTTTGCAGGCTTTGAAAAAGACCCTATAGTGCAAGCCCTCAACAGAGACAGTAACATTGATTCTTTCAATCGATTCCCTTAACTATTCCTGCTTTAGCATTTCTCTCATTCATATTGCCATTTCAACCAAATATTTATTACAAAGTCTTCTATAGAAAATATAAATATGCAATAGCTTACTCTTAAAAGAAAAAAAATATACAGTATAGATCTTCCAGAGTTTGCTGTGGATACAGTCTGTGTGTACATGCCAATACACACATATGCATGGAGGAGTTCAGTCAAGCAGCTGGGAAGCAGTGCGATGGTTGACCTAGATTGGGTGCTGGGTTTGAAGGCAGAAGAAACCATATGCATACAAAGTCAGAAATCTCTACACCAACAGTCTATGAAACCAAGGGAACAGACTGAAATAATACTGCTTTTGATTTTCCAGTTTCTGAATATGTTTTTTTTTTAATGATGTTTTTTGCAGAGTTTAATAAGGCAGTAAGAATAACAAGACTGGAAACTGTCTTATTATTATTGTAGTAGAATATTCCAAATATATTGTCTGTACATCCAGCACACTATTATTTGGCAATTTGACATGAATAACTAAACTTAAATACTCTTAATTCTTGGTGGTGCTTCCCTTGACTTTAATGAACCTTCCGACTCTGCTGATTATCCAGAAGATCAACAAAGACAAGTACGACCACTGGCGATAACAAATGCAATAACAAGCTGTGTATAGATAATGAAGTTTCATAATCTAGTTTCATCACTTTTACTGGAAAGCTATTATATTCCTGGGCTTATTAACACATCTGAAATGATGCTGTCACCTCCCAAAGCCGCAGCTGTCGGCAGGAAGCCAGTTTACCACAGATTTCACTCTCACTTTTCAAATCAAGGATGTGAGACACAGGAAGTTGAAGGAACTCAACCCCCACAACAATAAAGACGAATCAGATTAAACACTGTGCAAAAAAACAAAACAACTTTATATTGCTGTGGAAGCCTGGAGATGTACCGGCAGCCTGCTGTGTAACCCCAACTTTTATTCAGGTTCTGCAGGGATCTCATCTCCACCCTCCCGCGGCACTCTCGAGGATAAAGCGGGCGTAGCTAATGGATAAATGAATGGGCAGACGAGGCCAAGTGCTAAAGAGGATAAGAACTCCAGTTAACCAGGAATTAAACAAGCAGACAGAGGATGAGAATGAGCCTGGAAACAAGAAACCAGGAGAGATTGTGGGAAGAAATCAAACATTAATTCTTAAACCTCTCTTCTCTCTTTTCTCCCTCTTCCCTTTTATCTTTTTCCACCTGTCAAAGTAACATCCACTTCAAAATGTCTTTTAAACAGTTTTACACAATTTATTGATGTTGTTAAAAAGATTGGAATCTTGAAGAAGGTATCAAAAACTGTTAAGAATGCTTTTAAAAAAGACACAGGATTAACATATTTTAAGGTTTTCTTTAAAACATAAGTTGCAAATAGGACTCATGCAGTTTTTAAACCATTGAGATTTATTTAGGGCTGTAACTAAAGATTATTTTGATAATCGATTAATCTTTAATTAATAAGAAGACTTTTTACCAATTTGAACGAGGTTAAACTACAACATATCTACTTGAGAAGTTATGGATAGAGCATATTGACAGAAATTTTTTTTTTGATTTTTTATCTTAAAGTCAAAATATATATATATTTTTAAAAATTTTATTATAAAGGAATTACTGCTTTAAGTGGGTCACTCTCTCAGAAAAAGGCATGTTTTGAAGTCTCTATACTTCAGTTAACTATTAATTGATTACTAAATTAGTAAATGATTATTTCGATAATCGCTTAATCATGATTAATCCACTTAAATGAAGTGTTGGTCCTTTTGCAATTTACCTAAAAATAACTTTAGGGCCGAAATAATTAACAAAATCCGTATTTTTTGTTCAAAATCAAAATATCCCATACATGTTGAGAATGAATAGCTTGCTAAAAACTGAGTGATTCTTTAGTTACCTTTACAGCCTAAATCCAAAGACAAAAATTTACAAAAACAGAAATATATTCAGTCCTATTACCAGACACATAAACAATATTTATAATATTTTATTATCCATACACCTGTGACAAAATTATTTAAAAAAAATGATATACTTGAGTCCCAGTATTCTCTGGCATAGGTACATATTGAATCAACATCCCCAAAATTTGCAT
The DNA here is from genome assembly GCF_016077235.1 of Cyprinodon tularosa. Classification (NCBI taxonomy): domain Eukaryota; kingdom Metazoa; phylum Chordata; class Actinopteri; order Cyprinodontiformes; family Cyprinodontidae; genus Cyprinodon; species Cyprinodon tularosa. The sequence goes on along the minus strand of NW_024038861.1, from coordinate 873,514 downwards.
GTAAAATGTTATTTTCAGTCACTAATATAAAAGCCTTGAGACCAACTGGCAGAACAGAACTTATAATAACACAAAGCATGAGCTAAACCTTATTTTAGTAGCAAAAAAAGGCCAGTCCCCCTAAGCATAGCCATGCAATAATGTAGTGACTTTCTCTATAACGAATATAAACCCAAAATAGGTATATTGTAGTCTTATCTTATTAGAAGAGTAGGAACGAATAAATAAATCAGCTGCATGAGGGAAGGCTTCTAAGAGACTAAAGCAATTTACATTTCGCAGCTTTTTCAAATAGTTTCGCATTTCAGAAACGCATTGGGCCGGATTTATCAAGATCCAATTTTGCGTGCAGTAATTTGCGCTCGCAAAGTGGAATTTTGCGCGAGGGGCTGAACCATGGTTTGCGGGTGATTTAACAAGAGCGATTGCGTAACTGGTGGAAGGTGCAAAACTGTTGGAGACGCCCTATTTAAATGATGGTTTTGCGCGTTTTGTGGTTTGCGGCAAAGTAGTTTGTAGTTTGTGCAAACTAGTGCATTAAGAAATTTTAATCTTACAGTGACACCACCCCCTCCAAAAAAATAAATATATATATATATATATAAACTTTGGCAACCTTTATTCCCTAAGGTGGTATGTGGCTGAATTTCTACTTCACCGCAGTAAGAAAAAAACACACAAACAAAAATAAAACAGGTGTTTTTTATCGGCCTGTAGAAAAATGCACATACCAAATGGCTCACAAGAAGTGACTGTGGATAAGATGACTGCATTGGCATGTTGCTCCACAGGCGCAGGGTGTCGGGGTTCTCCGGTAGGGCGTCAGGGCGACATGGCATTTAGAACGTCGGACAGCACTTCTGAAAAACGAGATTGGGAGATCAAATGTTGCAAGGAGTTTTGTGATATCTGGTATTGCGTGGGTCCTCCTTGTGGCTGGCTCCAAATCCATTCGGAGTTCCCCCAACAGCTCCAAAATGGCAATGCTGGATAAACGATATGTTTTGATGATCGTTTCCTCGTTCATTCCAAAAATATTCACACGGAGTGAAAAAATGCGTTCTCTGCGTCTCCTTGCTTCATTTCGATTTCTCCTTCTTGCGACAATAACCGCTGCCATGTGTGCGCAATTACGCATACAGACCATTTGCACCTTCTTTTGAAACGTGTTAAATATAGAGTCAGATACCGTTAGCAAAATTGCTTTCAGGTTTGATAAATCACTTTGCGAGTGCTAAATTAATATATTTACATGTTATCCTCCCACAAGACGCACTTTTGCGTGTAAACGCCCTATATTGAATATTCATTGCAGAAAAAGTACTAAATGGATAAGACACGCTATTTAGCACGTTTTAAAGACCAAATCCTTTTAGCACGCTGTTGATAGATCAGTTTGTACATTTTTTTGCGTGCGCAGTGAAATAGCTCACGTTTTAATACACGCAAACCTTTGATAAATCCGGCCCATTGTTTTTTGTTATTGATGTGACTTTGAGAAACGTTTTTATGAAACAAAACACCATTTGGATGTAATATGGTCCTTAGGGGAAAAACAACCAAGGTTTGTTTTTAGTTTTTATCCTCTTTTCTTCAAAACATCCATCAACAAAGGTTTGTTCCCTGTCCTTGCTGGCAATGATGCTGACAAACAGCAAAATAAAAAAGATCTATTAAAGCAGCTTTTCTGTTAATATAAAAAAAAAACATTTAAAACCACTAGATTTTCATTTTACTAATGAAGAGTGTAGCACTTAGACAGAAAGTAAAGTTAATCACTTTTGTACAAAGAAATAATCAAATAATTCACTAGTGCTTTTGTCTTGACACATGATTATCAAGCAAGTGCTAATGGCGAAATTCTGCATCAGTATTCATTCTTCCAAAATAACAGTGCAGTGCAGCTCTGGGTTAGGGCACTTTAGCAGTTCACTATCCTGTGTTAATGTGAATATGAATACTTAAATACTAAAAAATAACTTAGTTATTTGTTTACAGAAATATTATGTTCTTGTTTTAGAAAAATAGATCATTCTGGCTTGTGCATTAAATAAATAGCTAAATACAAAAGCTCAAGGCCTTTGATTCTGCTCTCTGTTTCTACAGTGTATCCATGGTTATAAAAAAGGCCGGGCTTTTTCCCCAGCTGCATTTTCTTTTCCCACTAATATGTTTTCTCCCTAATACTATCTGATTTCTCCTTAAAGGATAAAAGCAAGAAGAGGTCTTTGACACAGCCAGGGCAAAGTGTTCAGATTAACTAAAACAAACTTTGCACACAAGCAAAAGATAACTTATGGTCTATTACAAGTAGAATTTGTTTATCGTATTCAATACCTTCTTCTCAGGGTCCATTGTGTGATCATTGTGCACATTGATATCTATGAAATGTCAGAATACATTACTCTTCAATCATTTCTCACTTATCCTGCCAACATTATCATTCAAGTGACTTTTGCAGAGGCCTAATCTGCTAAAGCCAAAGATGACAAGCATTCAGAGCAAACCCCAGCGAATGGAAAGGATAGTTTGACAAAAGTGAGGGAAGTGATTCTAGCTACATTATACTGTATATCAAAAATGTGGATAGAAAAGGCGAGGGAAGATGAAACTATATGAAGGAAGACTTGGATGAGGAGCAAGGAGCATATGCTGTGGTTCATTTGATAACTTTGACCATAGCTTTCATTATGCGCTTTCCTGTATGTGGAGATATGACTGACATTCAAAGGGAATAAGGAGCAACATTTACCTGGGTGTTATCTCTGAGACAGCAGACATGAGTCGACTTGTGATCTAATAAAACTCTGTGATGGCAAAAAGAAGATGAGAAGGGAAAAACAACCGTAGAGTAAAATGGGTGGTCATTTCCTATCTGGATGGGTTTATTTTATTATTATTATTATTATGGCCTCTATTTTCTTAAAGGTTGAACATTACTTACTTTTTCAACAATTCTGCAGGATATTTTGTCTTGTTTTGTTCTTACAAAAAGATAAACAACTAAAATCAGCCAAAAGCAGCAGCTCAAAGTAATCATGAGTAAAGGTACATGAGTAAAACAATCCTATAATTTTTTTTTTTTTATTTAGACAACAAAATCAAGCAGTTTTTATACATGAAACTAATACCCACGAGTGGTTTAAATCCATACTTTTCTGTGAATGTGTGGTAGAGATCACTCTTTTTATTCAACTTAATCGAAATCAGGAGGTTCTCATGTCAGTGTTTGTAAACCTGTTCAACCTAATTGTACAATTTTTTATATTAAAAAAATAAATGTCCACCTTATGAATTAAACCACTCAAAAGACCTCATTTTGAAATACAAATTGAAATACACCCAACTTCCTATTCAAACAATATTGTGAACATGCAGCTGCTTCAAAAGTGACTGAAAAGCTGGCCGAACTGTTTCTATTCCCTCCTCTGGGACTATTTTCCATTTATGGTGCTCCCACAACTTACCGCAATATAAAAATTTACAACTCCCATCCAGAGTAGTGGCCTCTGTCGGCTGTAAAACTCACCAGACGTAAAACATGTTATGTATAAAACCTGAGTGCCGGGGCTGTAAGGTGGCATGACAGGATATCCCCCTGAGACCTGAATAAGTGAGATTGGAGGTGTGGACATCAACACATCAGATCTCTCATATAGGCATTAACTGTCATGACAGTTAATGCATATTTAATTCATGAGAAGTGGCAGCTTAAGCAGACACAGATCTACATCTCTTTTGCATAAAGCATTTCTAAGCTCTTTACTTCGACTTGAGTAATTATAACTGAAGTCTAACCTTAGACTAAAAGTACAGATAAGTATTCAGCTCCTGAATGGCCTTCATTCTGTATGACACATTTTCAAAAATGGTTTTGTGCATATCACAACTTTTGCAATTTTATATTTATTTGATACATTTCTGAATAGCCTTTTCACATTTGTCTGATACTAATAACAAAAAAGCAGAGCGCTACTTTATTAAGGTAAGCTTTTGATATCAAAATTCAGAGTAATCGTTTGCAGATTATTCCCTATTGTCAACTTGAGAGTTAAAACGTTTTATTGCAGCTGACTGATGAGGTTAAAAGTCATATTTTAATTCTATCAACTAGTTTTTGTCGGATTAAAAATAACATCTATGTGCTGGAGTGGCCCAGCCAGAGTCATGACTTGAATCTAAATTAGAATCTGCAGACGGAGCTAAAGATTAGGGTGTTGGAAAGGAGGCCATCCAACCTCAAAGACATAGAGCGGATCCCCAAAGTGAAGTTGTCAAAATACCAGCAGAAAGAAAAGGTTGGAAAGCAGTGATAAGAGATTGGATATGGGGGACCTAGTTTTGAATCCTGTTAGCAGGAGATGTTAACGGCCAGATCTGTGTGCAAAATGTAATGACTTACTGTGGTGCCTCCTGAGGGGGGCAGCTGTAAGGATATGGGAAGAGCACAAATGAGTTTCAAATTCTTTTTGTATTTTTTTTTTGTGTGTGGCTGTTTTTTTTTATCTGTAGAGCAAAATCTTTTTTGATGCAAGTTCTGTGGAGAAAAAAAAAGGATGACCTGATATCTGAACAACCTAAAGTCACACTTTGTAATGCAGAGGAGACTGGATGATCAAACCCCTAGAATGATGCAACATAGACTGGTAAATCCAAACTAAATTCCAGACTAATCTCCATAACTGTTGCATCTTCTCATATAAACAGATACTTCAAAATTATTCTACACCTGGAGGAAACGGCAAACCTTTTCTTGTTTTTGGTTGTTTTTTTTTTGTTTTTGTTTTTTTGTGTGGAGAGCAATGGCCTTAGAGAAGATTGCTCCTGTGCATTTTAAAGATAATGGATTAAAAATGTCACATCGCCTACAACAAACAACTTTACAATGGTAAAGATCTGGTCCATCGATCCTTGACTAAGATGAACGCCACAGTGTTTCTCAAAGATATAAAGTTTTACAACCCACGAGCTTCACTCAGAGAGGCCAAAAATAGTATAGTCTCCTGTTCCCCCTTCAGAAAATATATAACCCCAGCTTCCCATTAGGAAAGAAGCCATATTAAATACACTGGAGGGTACATTTTATGAGCATAGACATCCAGTGGATATGGTAAGTATATTCTGAAGTATTTGTATCCAAGACATAGAATACAATTTAAAGTCATGGCAGCAATGGAATAAACAGACTGATAAGAAAAGCTTGGATGTTAATTTCATGCTCCCCCAGCTGCGTTGAGCTGAAGTCTGCCTGCTGGTTGCGTTTGATCCCAGTGAGATGCTACACATCTGTCAAAGGCAGGGAGATCCCTCTTGGACCCTGTAGTCCCACTCATATCAGCATGATGTCATCCTACTGCACTTCCTCACTCCCTCCTTTCTTTTACTCCCAAAACACTCCCCACCCCCAATTCGGTCGCTTGTACCACTTTCTATCCACAGTTTCCTTTGTCTTCATGCACAAAATACAGACAGGTAATTGTGCCATCCTCTGAGGCCTTATCTCTAGTTCAAAGAATAGGTCTGTTCATTTAGTTGATGTGCACTGCTTACAGTAACGTACCTCATCAGTTTCTTTGTTTTGCTTTTTTTTTCCAGAGCTGCCACGCCCATCTAACCAAATATTGTCAGTAAATTTACCCCCTCTTAAAATGACAATTTACGTTCAATAATCACTTTTAAGAAACACTTTGCAGCAAGCTGAATAGAAGATCTGTGTACATTTGTAATAAATGTGCATGTGCATATCTGCATGCTTTGTTCAAACATGTGCATCAGGTGTGTGTTTGTGACAAAAGTGCTGCTGTGCTAGCATTTCTGCTCTGATGTCATTGTCCTATTCTCCGTCTTATCAGCCGCTAAACACATTCTTCCAAACCAGTGCAAAATCCTGAAAATGTATGTGTGTCTGTTTGAAACACGTTCAGCCATAATGGTGACTGTTTGTCTGGCGAGGCTTGAATAAGTCTGTGCGTTACATTATGGGTAAGTATGTGTGTAGAGAGCGGGAAATAGGAGGAGATGGGATAGGAGGGGAAGAGAGAGGAAGAGGAGAGGGAGAGAGATAAAGGCATTTAGTGCAAACTCTCTTTGGATCCAAAAGCCCCTGGGTGGCACAGAGGAGTTTCCCAGTGTTAATCTCTGTGTAATAACTGAATCAGAGAGAAAACAATGGCCCAAATTCACAAGCCAAAAGGCCTTGGGGCAGCTGGTTAGTCTGTCTAAATGTGTGGGGGGGCAAAAAAAAAAGGAAAGAAATAGCTGTTTACAGAGGCATTTGAAATTACATATGTTTGATTAAATATGGCAATATAAAACTATTTGCCTGGTCCAGTGAGGAAATGTTTAAATATGACTTTAAAAGAAGGCGTGTCAAATCCAGGCCTTTTTTCATCCCTTAAAGCATTTTTTTCTCTCACATTCCTTCCAGGCAGTTGTTAAAGTGATCAGACTCATAACATGTCTAGGTCAAAGAGGTATTTGTTTAATGCATATCCATTATGGCATTTTCTTTTCCTTTTGTTTTAATGGCAATTTCCAATTCCACAAGATCCAACTGGGTCCTCTGTTGTATTGTGATCTATAGACTTTAGATGCCACTCGAGAACAGTGAGCTCCCTGAATATCAGTGTTTCATGACGTGGCACTTTATACTGATTGATGTTGAAGCTACAATACAAAAAACCCAGAGGAAATAATTAACAATGTGAAACTCGACAAAAAACTCTAGACCAGGGGTCACCAACCTTTTTAAGGCGTAAGAGATGCTTTATGGGTACTGAGTCATAGGACTCAGTACTGGTGCTGTCAAGGTAGGGTGGAGATTGGTTGAGGTCCCAAATGAGGAGATGAGGAGGCAGAGATGTGATTTGCTGATTGAATGAAGGAACACATGGCAACAGAAGCGTCAATCCAAAAACAATAAACAGGAAACCAAAAAAAAAAAAACTGGAGCCGCCAGGAAGAAACACATATAAGGAGCAGGTAATGGAGAGACACCAGCACTGATGAACTACATATAAGGGAGACAGAACCAAGAGGGGAGTAATCCGGAAATTGAGAGCAGGTGTGGACAGAAGAAGCTAGATAGGAGCGAAGGGGAAAGAAAAATGGCACCAGGAGGCAACAAATAGCAACCAGCGAAAACAGGGCCTACCTTTAGCTAGAAAGGAACCAGCAATGAGAAACTGCATAAGAGAGATATAAATTGGAGACTGAACAAAGAGTAGGCTAATCAGCAAACGAGGAGCAGGTGTGGATGGAAGAATTTAGAAGAGAGCTACTGTAGGGGAAGGAGACTGAAACAAGGGGGCAACATAGGGTAAAAAGAATACATAAAAACTCAAATACAACCATAAAACAACACAAAATGGAAATGAAACCAATGAAAACTCAAAAGGAAAACTTAAACAGAGCCAAAACCTTGACACAAATTAATGAATTTCAACAAAAAACGGGTCTAAAAAGGCATGTTTTTAGTTAGCCTGTAAATACACCGACACTTCACACAAGCTACAGTACCACAATATAATACTTTGTTCTGCTTTCTGATACTTGAGCTACCATAGTAACCAAACACAATCCAGCTAATAGTTACCATGGTTTCTCTACAAATAGAGCTTGTTTGCACCATAGACTTTCTTTGGTAACCCTACTGACCCATAATGTGTCCTGTGGTGCATCCAATACAGATACTGCCTTTTGTCAAATGATTGGACCAAGATACATTTAGTTTTTGTATCTCTGTGTTTGTGTATATCATCTCCACCCACAATATTTTTATCAGCAGCACACACAGCTGGAAGCTATCTCGTTGAGCCACACCAGTCAGCTAACAAAGAGTATCCACTGCTGAGCGGGCAGCTGAGGGCAGCGGGCCTCTGCTGGCGGAGACCCTGGCTGCCTCTGACCTCCTGCTGTTGTAGTGAATGTACCATAATGGAAGAAAAAGGAACACTGCCTGATGTTCAACGAGAAAACGGAAAATCAATTGGCCACACAGCAGGATAGCCCAGCATCCCATGCTGTATAGGAAACAGAAAAAAGTAGGTTTATTTACTTGTCATACATCTGTATGTGGTCACAGTGCTTGTTCCAGTGCTGGACACGCAAGTGTCTACGTCTCCTCCTTCACCTCAATGACCTATCCAAATAATGTTTTATGGAAGAAAAAAATAAATTGGTTTGTTCTTAAAAAAGGCTGGAGCAGTTGTAAGTATTGTTCTTATGTAAACACGTAACTCACCAGAATTAGCCTGCCATTCTCACCTTTTAAACTCTAAACATTTAAGGGGGAGGGTGGACTGTAAATTTTTTGTCTTTATATACTCTAATAATGCCAGAGGGAAATTACTTCTCTGCATTTAACCCATCCCCTTGGGGATGCAGTGGGCTGCCATTGTGCGGCGCCCGGGGAGCAGTGTGGGGTTAAGAGTCTTGCTCAGGGAGCCAGAGTGGCAGTATGTGGGAGTGGGGGATCAAACTCCCAATCTCAGGATTCAAAGCACTATGCCCTAACCACTAGGCCGCCACTCCCCCTCGAAAAATCAGTCAGGAATCTAACTATGTCAACACTTCCTTATACCTTTTGATCCTTAATAATTCATTAGCTTGATCAGCTAATATCAGCTTGTTTTTAGACTTTTGTTTTGAAGATAAATCATCCTCGCAGTGTCAGGGTGTGTCAGGGTGGATCCAACTTCTTCTTTTTACAGTAGCTACTTAAGGGTCATGAAGACTCAAGTCCAAATGTTAATGTTTGGGGCCATAAGATTCTGTTTTGCTCTCCGAAACTTTAAAGTCTTTCTCTGTGATCTTTGGCATATTATAAGCAGGCTAAAATGGCTTTATTCTCATGACTCGACCTGAAGCCCTTTTTTTTATTACAGCACCTCATAACCTTAAGAGAAACAGCACTCTGTGTCAGCTAAGTTGTTTTTTTTTTGTTTTTTTTTGCTCCATGAACAATTTCTCTGACAGTTGCGGCTAACACTTTCATTTTTATTGATTCAGTTTCAAAAGAGTGTATTACTTTCCAAGTATTAATTTAATAATTAATGATTGCCATTTTCAATTACCGGTACCTTGAAATATCAAACCTTTTTCCTGTCTGAAAAAGTTCAAATACATATTTTCCTGCCCATCAATTGATTATTAATTTGCCTTTTCCAATAGCTTTGAATCCCACACCATTAGTGCATCACTGGATGAAACATCAGGGGTCTGTCAAGTGCTTGGGTACCCACTGACACTAATATCACTAACAATAGTCAAGGACCATTTAAGTAGTTTCTGATGTCAGTGTGAATCAAAAATAGCAAACAAAGCTGTTTGATAATCAACATATTTCCCAATCCACCACAGAAAGCCTTTTTTATTTCATTTCATCTCTCGCATTCTGTTGAAAACTTGCACAAATAACATCTCTGTTAAGATATGGCACAGTCAGACTAATCACTACAATTGAAACATTAAGAATATATTGAATGGAAAAAAGACTTGAGTAAAGTAGTACAGATAGCTGTTTCCATCCAGTTCACAGAGCAATCCTCTGAAGAGGTCTATGACTTGAGCAAGTGCAGTAAAACGCTGGTGAAAAATGTCTCGCTTTGAAGCAGTCTCTGACCGAGCACCCAATGGGATTCATAAATGGCAAAAGCCACACACTGAAAATTACTGTCATTTAAAAGTGAGCTTTTGTGGAAAAACACTAATACTGACCATCCACAGAGAGCAGTGGTACAGATTAGGTAGCCTACCTGCAATAAAAGTAATCCCCAGGCTTTCTTGCTGTGTCTGTGAAATCAATATCATTTTATTTACATCTAATGGAGAAACATATACAGTCCACTGGAGGATAAAGAAAAGCTCTCTGGGCCAGAGGCCGCACTATGAAAACATCTTCCATCATCTTAAATCTGCAGAATAGATCTGATTATAAGAACTATGTGCATGTCACACAGGACAACCTCCAGAAGTGAGCAAAACTCTCTGCTTCCATAAATTAGGCTAAATTATACAGAAAAAGTTCGCAAAAAAAGTTATCCCAGATACCCTAAAAGAAAAAGAAACCAGTTCCAATTTAAATCCAGCTGAGTACAGTCCAAATCAGTCCAGCTCAGCTTTCTGGTTCTTTGAGTTATGTCTCGGAGCATGTGTCTGCGCATGATGTCTCGGCTGCCCGGCGGATTTTATGTGGCTCTTATGATCAATTGTTTGCCTCTTGGTTTTTTGAGTTAGTATCAGCTTGTCTGTCTGCAATCCACAGAGAAAACGCTGGAGGAGAAAAAGAGACAACAGAGTGACAGAAATGGTGCGCATGTGTCTGTGTCTGGGCTTTGCAATTTCTCAGCTTTTTTTTTTTTGTTATCCCTTTGAAAGCCTTTCTTTGACGGATAGAGACTTTCACTCCAAACTCTGGCACAGGCCCAAGTACAGCAGATTTTGAGCCTAATTGGTCTAAACGACAGCATGGGGCAACTTGACTTATCAAATGACTAAAACTATTCAGTTTGAGTCTGTTTATCTCGTTTTATCTGGAACAAATTCAAAAGTAAGAAATCATAAAGTCATAAAGGTTACACATGCAGATGTGCCAACTATTCCACAAGCAAATCAGATTTAACAATTATCACTATTTCATGCAACCAGTCTTTGGCTGTAACCATCAAATCCCTTTATTTCTATTCTTAGCTGAATCAGCAGAGCCTCTGTCAAGTACTTGTCTTCAATCCGATCAAACATTGAAGACAGACATACCTTTCCAGACCCTTTTTTTTCTTCCTTGGGTATCTGCTACAAACGGTTTAAAACAAGTGGTCTATGCATCAATATGTAGAAGTTCTGTATGACAATAACAAAACCAAAAAAATGCTTGGTTTTATTTATATTTTTCTGACAGTTTAATTATTAAATGTATTTCAAAGCACATTTCTCACATGTAAGAGACAACTGAACTGGTGCACATCTATCGTGTTGTCATGTATATACATTGTAAGAAATTCATGAGCTGCACACAAGTTAATTTATATGCAGATAATATCAACACAGTGTTACTTGATGAATTATACACTCCACATGCAGCCCATAGAACTTAGATGAGTGAGGTCAATGTGAGCTTATCCTTTTATAGTCTGGCCCTGATTTAAATCTGCATGACTAACTAACACAAAACAACTAAGGAGTCGTACAAAGCAACAAGACAATGGTACTTCTAAGCTGTTTGGTGCCAAAAGAGTATGCCTGATGTTCTGAGTTCTGTACATCCTTTTAAAAGCTACACATTTTGAAGGAAACTGCATTTGAGAGCAATCTGGTGGGGGGAAAAAATAGGTCAGCTCAAGAAGAAATTTCATCTGACAGTCATCATAGTTTGACTTGTTTCACCTCTTTTAACATTCCATACTCTTAATTAAACAATTCAGCACTGTGAATATTTAATTTCAAGCAGAGTCTGACAAGGTCATTTGGGACCTTAAAGGTACACTATGCAACCGGTGTTGATTTTCCAGCAAGGCGAAAGTAAAAGTGCACTGTCGTAAATATGCACAGCTGTTCTCCTGGTTTCTCCGTCAAGCCAGGCGCGGTTGTTTTGAGCTTAGCAGACAGGCGAACGCAATGAATGACTAATGCTGCATTCACACCGCAGCTGGCGCGACAGAAGCAGCGAGTTTACATGCAAAGTCAATGGTTGACGCGCGTCAAGGCGTAGCAAAAGGTCCCGCGGCGCGTTTTGAGCAGCAGGCCCAGCGCGTCTGAGCAGCTGAAGCAGCGCGTCGGGTGCGTTTAAGCATCTGACGGAGGGAGAGAGACACAGCGCTGATGATCACTCCTCTTAAACAGTTTATTGACGCCTAAATTAACTTAAAATGCAGAAATCTGCCGGCAGAATATGCAGTTTGGATTATTTAGATGAAAACCACCTACCAGCTGCCGTGGTGAACCGCGAGGAGGCGACCCGGCCAGAGGCTGCTGATGAAGGGGTTCCTTCTGTCGGCGCACCGCTGGTATGTGGGGGTCTGAGCGGCTCCGACAGAAAAAATATTGAAGGCAGGATAATAATCTGAATGAACTGACTGCACTGATTACGTTTTCAGGTGTATTTTCTCATTTAAACACATATTAAAACTACTTTATTCCAAATGATCACAGCAAATATAGCTGCAAGGCAGAGAAAGGATAGTGAAGCTCCGCCCAACGCGCGTCAGACACACTTTTGCACCGCGCAGCCAGAGCAGCAAAGCTGCTTCAGCCGCGCGTCAGAACTAACTGGTACAAGCAGCAAAAATTAAGCAGCAGACGCGATTTTGCTGCTTTGCTGCGTGAACGTAGCATAACTGCACAAAGATCGCCACTGTGCTAGCAACGAGAATGCTTTTAACTGGGGGCGTGTAGCAGTTCTCGCCGTAAAGCAAGACTGACTCTCACGAGACTTCTGAGCCTGTGGGTGTGGGTCGGTGCTCCTGCAATTGCAAGTGCAGTATTTCCCCCACAGACCACCAGGGCGGCCGAGAATACCTTTGTTCAACCTGAAATGACTCATTTAATCATCCAAAACGTTATGGAACACATTACTTAACTGAAAAATGTTGCATAGTGTGCCTTTAAGCAGAAGTTGGTTGTGGGGCCCTTCAGTTTTGAAAATCCTCATTATAAATACTGCTTTATTATAGATTCATGAACTCTTAGTTTGAAAGAAAACTTGAAAGTAGGGGTGTGGCCTGATACAATATAGAATTTTTCAGTTCCTAATATTGCATTTGAAAAATAATTTTTTTGTACCTAAAACAATGTGGGAAAATGAGCTACCTCTGCACCCCCACTCTGTCAGATAGCACGGTTGAGCCCTTTGGCTGCGCGGTGCAGTGCCATATCTGTTGTTGAGGCAGTCACATAGGAAGATGTGGACTGACTCAAACGGCAAACAACATGAATACCAAAATAACTAAATCATCAATATCTTCTGATGAACATACACTATATTGCCAAAAGTATTTGCTCACCTGCCTTGACTCACATATGAGCTTAAGTGACATCCCGTTCCTAATCCATAGGGTTCAATATGACGTCGGTCCACCCTTTGCAGCTAGAACAGCTTCAACTCTTCTGGGAAGGCTGTCCACAAGGTTTAGGAGTGTGTTTATGGGAATTTTTGACCATTCTTCCAGAAGCGCATTTGTGAGGTCGCACACTGATGTTGGACGAGAAGGCCTGGCTCTCAGTCTCCGCTCTAATTCATCCCAAAGGTGTTCTATCGGGTTGAGGTCAGGACTCTGTGCAGGCCAGTCAAGTTCATCCACACCAGACTCTGTCATCCATGTCTTTATGGACCTTGCTTTGTGCACTGGTGCACAGTCATGTTGGAAGAGGAAGGGGCCAGCTCCAAACTGTTCCCACAAAGTTGGGAGCATGGAATTGTCCAAAATGTCTTGGTATGCTGAAGCATTCAGAGTTCCTTTCACTGGAACTAAGGGGCCAAGCCCAGCTCCTGAAAAACAACCCCACACCATAATCCCCCCTCCACCAAACTTTACACTTGGCACAATGCAGTCAGACAAGTACCGTTCTCCTGGCAACCGCCAAACCCAGACCCGTCCATCAGATTGCCAGATGGAGAAGCGCGATTCGTCACTCCAGAGAACGCGTCTCCACTGCTCTAGAGTCCAGTGGCGGCGTGCTTTACACCACCGCATCCGACGCTTTGCATTGCACTTGGTGATGTATGGCTTGGATGCAGCTGCTCGCCCATGGAAACCCATTCCATGAAGCTCTCTGCGCACTGTTCTTGAGCTACATGAAGTTTGGAGGTCTGTAGTGATTGACTCTGCAGAAAGTTGGCGACCTCTTCGCACTATGCGCGTCAGCATCCGCTGACCCCGCTCCGTCAGTTTACGTGGCCTACCTCTTCGTGGCTGAGTTGCTGTCGTTCCCAAACACTTCCATTTTCTTATAATACAGCTTACAGTTCACTGTGGAATATTTAGGAGCGAGGAAATTTCACGACTGGATTTGTTGCACAGGTGGCATCCTATCACAGTTCCACGCTGGAATTCACTGAGCTCCTGAGAGCGACCCATTCTTTCACAAATGTTTGTAAAAACAGTCTGCATGCCTAGGTGCTTGAATTTATACACCTGTGGCCATGGAAGTGATTGGAACACCTGATTCCAATAATTTGGATGGGTGAGCAAATACTTTTGGCAATATAGTGTATATAGCACTAGCTTTTTATCTATACATTTAATTTTGATAGCTGAGAACAATATATCACAATACATGATGATATTGCAATATTATGGTAATATTGAGCCATGACCCAGGTATCGTAACATGTATTGTATCGCAACACCCATGCCGATACTCCCCCTACTTGAAAGCGTGGTTAAATGAAAATTTTAAAAGATTAAACTATGCTTAACCTGACATTTTTTTCTGTTTTATTATTCTTGATAAAACTAATAGAACAAAAAAATATATGTTGTTAACCTAACCTAACCTATCAGAGCCATGTCTTAGTAGTGGGATAGTTAGCTTATGACTTGGCCTAACTCTAATTTTAAGCTTTCAAAGATTATTGCTAATCTTTACAGGGTCTTTGTTGTTTTACTGGTTATGTTCAAGAGCTAAATAAAATCCTGGGTAACTCTAAGATGAGGCAGGTGTGAATATTATGCTTACAAGAAGAACAAATTGCAGTTTCTTAAAATATCTATCTCTAGCCCCTTGTTTGGGGCTAGAGACAAGGGGCTAGAGACAGAGCCATGGAGATTGGAGGATTCTGAAAACGCAATTGTTGACAATATGGTCAATATTCCAAAGAGCAATGGCAATGCGTGGAGCTTCAACGGTTCAAAGCTTAACACCTATTATTTTAGTAGAAGATGATATTTAAGTTATTCTACTCATCTTTGATGATGCAAACAAAAAGTAAACACCCATAAATGGTACATATGAGTCAATTGAATATGATTAAAACCGGCTGTATAGTAAAAAGAAAAAGACATTTCACACGGGTAAAAACAGAACTATAATATGAAGTACAACTTCTCAATCAGTGAGGGTTTTTTTTTTTGTAATGGTTATGTATTTTGGTGAAATAATTACAAAAATATCGGATCTGCCTGTATTTTGAATGAGCTGCTGAGCACTTTCACTGAACCAATAGACACCATAGCAACCTACAGTAACATGATTGGTGCAACTGTCCTATCTCTATGGCTCTTCGATTAGCACAATGCTTTGAATGTAAATGTTTCAGAACAACAGGGTTGATTAGAAAGAAACTCTTCTTTCTTTTAAACATGAAAGTACAAACAAAATAAGGAAATTTATTCTATTAATCTGTAGGACTTTATTTAGTTGCGGGATAATACTTATATATTTTTATGTGGGTTTTTTTTTGTCTTTTGGAAATTTGTCTAGGGATAATGATTCAAATGTTATAAAATGAAATGGTTACAAATATGTAGTTTGTACCCAATATTTTGTTTAAATGAAAGATAAATCTCAGTCGGCGAGTCTAGATTGTTTTAGAACTCAGAACTTGATGTCCTGAGATCCTACAAAGACAATGCCAAATTATTTCTTATGCATTGGTAACATATTATTACACAAATCTGTCCATGTGGACATGAAATCCATGTGAGATGCAGTTACGTTTAAACCTAAATGACACCAATCTAACAGTGCACAGGTAGAAGAGCATGTTTTGTTGACAGGTAAGCAGCTGTATATAACAAAGGATGCCCCAGGAGGAGTGGAGAATAAATAAAAAAGCTGAATGCCAGGACGGAGTATATGCAGCTTACACTGACATGAGCTTTGCACTCAACAAGCACATTGTGTAGCTGAAGAGAAAAGCTGCCTTTGTTAGCTCAGGGACTGTGAAATGAAATCGAATAATGTGGACAGCAGGAGCAGAGGCTCGGCTGCGGGTGTATCTCTCCACTGTCAACACACATCAATAAGCGAACTAATAAAACACCCCATGGTCAAAACATTATTTCAGCCGCTGTTCTTCTTTCAGACCCGCTGTAACTCTTGCAGCTAAATCCTCATTCCCCTTCTCTCTCAGATCCCTGCTTCACATGTGGATGTGGTTCCCTTCATGCATCCACTCTTATTTTCAAGAGCAGGTGAGCTTACTACCTGACATTGTCATTTTTTTCACCAGGTGACTACTTCCTTTCTGTTTCTCATTTATCCCTGTAAATCCCATTGGACACATATCTAAGCACACATAGATCCATTAGAACACAAAGAGCGATACAATGAAACCTTTTAATCCATAAATGTGCTCTTGCTTCTCTCTTTTTTTTTTTCTGCTGGCCTTTCAGTTATTTCCATCATATCTGTTTCTCCAAATGTGAGAAACAATTTGATTGACAATAGATGTAGCCACAGCTGACAAGGATCTGAGAGTGCTGCTGATGGATTGCTGATTTAATCACAGGTATCTGGTTGGGCATTTATCCCACTTGGCTGACCTGAAGCTTTTAAGACAGAAAGATCACTGTGAGCGTGTTTATCAGGGGATAATAGAGGTTGTAGATAATTTGTGATGATGATTTTTGTTTTACTTAAATGTTCTGTATCATGTTTTTTTTTTTTTTGCTTTCAAAAGATAACTACAGCCATGAAAAGTATTTGATTAAATATATCACATTTGCACTACAGAGTATTCACAATTATTTTTTCTGTCGTTTTCAATCTAAAATATTAGTGGATTATGTGGAGTTAAGAAACAACAGTTGAACTTTGGGGTGGCTTTCCTTCTTCAGACCCTAAAGGATTCTTTGTAATTAATTAAAGTAACATTTGCGCAAAATACCATGTAAGAGTACCTCTGGGCACTAGTTTATAACCATAAAAGCAGTTGCACTTGAGATCTTAAAAAGAAAATTCACTGCTGTGTAAAAAAATCTCTTGTCAATGAGACTGGAATCAAATGCAAAGACTCTGAACTTTATATTTCTCTACCTCTTGATAGTTAAAACCAGTAAATGCAACAGTTTTAAATAACCAATAACTTCAGAAAGGTACTTTCATTAACTACAGAAAACTTGGCTTTCAGGACTTGTCTATCATCGAAAAAGATGAGCCATAACTTCTATAAATTATAAAAATGTAGTCAAGGAAGAAACCCAACAAATAACAAAATCAACTATTAACTGTTAGTATACTGTCTTGAATAAAGAGTTTAAGACCAGCACACAGTCACTATTATTCTTAGCCTTCAGTGTTCCTTATATACTGAATATTACAGTACACTGTTAATCATAGTTGAGCAGTGAGCAGACCTATATATCAAGTTTATGTTCAATGCCAGTCAGTGACATTTGGTCAAGTCTAAAACTAAAGAAGAAAAGAAAAAGAAATCATAAAAAGCTAATTTCTTTAGAGGCATCGATTTGTGTTAGCTTACCTGTCCTGGACATCTCCAACTCACACACCCCATATGTAAAACTTGCATGATTACAATAACAACAAGAGGATAAATTACATTATCACTCAATATTATTAATCTCTACCTCCAGGAGTCTAGCACAAATGCTTTCCAGGTAGCCCTTGTGAGCTGAAGGTTCAGAAACATATAGGTCTGAGTGCCAAATGTGTTTCCACATGGGAAGCAGACTGTTCTTACTTGATATAATTTTGTTTTGCCCTTGTTTAGCTAGAGTCTGCAGTAAAGTGTGGGTCAAAAGAAAAGACAGGAAAAGAAGCATGCACATGCTCACCCACTCGCACTCAGGCACAGGTGTTCATACACTATATTGCCAAAAGTATTTGCTCACCCATCCAAATTATTGGAATCAGGTGTTCCAATCACTTCCATGGCCACAGGTGTATAAATTCAAGCACCTAGGCATGCAGACTGTTTTTACAAACATTTGTGAAAGAATGGGTCGCTCTCAGGAGCTCAGTGAATTCCAGCGTGGAACTGTGATAGGATGCCACCTGTGCAACAAATCCAGTCGTGAAATTTCCTCGCTCCTAAATATTCCACAGTCAACTGTCAGCTGTATTATAAGAAAATGGAAGTGTTTGGGAACGACAGCAACTCAGCCACGAAGTGGTAGGCCACGTAAACTGACGGAGCGGGGTCAGCGGATGCTGACGCGCATAGTGCGAAGAGGTCGCCAACTTTCTGCAGAGTCAATCACTACAGACCTCCAAACTTCATGTGGCCTTCAGATTAGCTCAAGAACAGTGCGCAGAGAGCTTCATGGAATGGGTTTCCATGGGCGAGCAGCTGCATCCAAGCCATACATCACCAAGTGCAATGCAAAGCGTCGGATGCGGTGGTGTAAAGCACGCCGCCACTGGACTCTAGAGCAGTGGAGACGCGTTCTCTGGAGTGACGAATCGCGCTTCTCCATCTGGCAATCTGATGGACGGGTCTGGGTTTGGCGGTTGCCAGGAGAACGGTACTTGTCTGACTGCATTGTGCCAAGTGTAAAGTTTGGTGGAGGGGGGATTATGGTGTGGGGTTGTTTTTCAGGAGCTGGGCTTGGCCCCTTAGTTCCAGTGAAAGGAACTCTGAATGCTTCAGCATACCAAGACATTTTGGACAATTCCATGCTCCCAACTTTGTGGGAACAGTTTGGAGCTGGCCCCTTCCTCTTCCAACATGACTGTGCACCAGTGCACAAAGCAAGGTCCATAAAGACATGGATGACAGAGTCTGGTGTGGATGAACTTGACTGGCCTGCACAGAGTCCTGACCTCAACCCGATAGAACACCTTTGGGATGAATTAGAGCGGAGACTGAGAGCCAGGCCTTCTCGTCCAACATCAGTGTGCGACCTCACAAATGCGCTTCTGGAAGAATGGTCAAAAATTCCCATAAACACACTCCTAAACCTTGTGGACAGCCTTCCCAGAAGAGTTGAAGCTGTTCTAGCTGCAAAGGGTGGACCGACGTCATATTGAACCCTATGGATTAGGAACGGGATGTCACTTAAGCTCATATGTGAGTCAAGGCAGGTGAGCAAATACTTTTGGCAATATAGTGTATCTCATCAAACATATCATTACTCACTTGACCAGACAGCGAGATAATACCACGTTGCCGTTCCATCAACTAGGGATGAGGCTGACAACAATACACCCAGGCTGCTTTTTGCCATGTAACATGTCATTATGCCAAGTCTGGCTTGTCTTTCCCACAGACATCAGCTCCAGCTTTTTTTCTCTAATTAGCAAACATATAAGGTCCTTTCAACTCTTTTTTTTTTTCAAAACCAATTGAAAATTAGAGCACACTAGCCACAGCGAGGAAGCTTCCTAATTACTTTCTCACAAATAGATTTCATCTGATGGGTCAAAGAGGTGAGTAATACTGAAAGAGAAGGCATAATCATGCTCCAGAAATGAACAGATGGGCAGCCAGGACATAAGTAAGACAACTTTGTACAAAGTATGAAAAAAATACTGAACTACATGCAGCAACACACATTTCCACATTATGTCATGTATGAAACATTAGAACACGTCATTCATATATGATAGATCACAAAAAATGTTTTGCTTCCGCTTCAGATTTTTTAAGATAAAGGAAAATGATACATGGTGTAGTTTGCATAGGCTTTCAGCTATTCTTAACTGTGATATACCTGAATAAGCAGTAAAAATCTTCTGCATCCTTAGACTTAGACCGACCTTATTGGTCATTTTGTACACACAAGTGTAAAAAAAGCACAAGAGAGTGTTAGTGCAGATCCTTCTTCAATTGTGCTTATAGACTTTATATCCTTTGCTGCTACATCCATGCGGCTATTTTTTTCTTCTTCTCATTTTTTCAATGAATTGTGTTTTTATTTGTTTCTAATATACATCCAGATATGTCTATTTGGGGAGTTTTCTAGTCAGTTGTCCATGTTAATTTAATTTATTGTGATTATGGCAATTTGGCACCCACACAGTATATATCTTCTGTGTTGTGGGTTTTTCTTTGCCATTCAGTCTATTCTTATCTTTGATTCATGCTTTTTAATTGAATTTCCTTTTTTTTGTTTGCATCTAGCATGCCTCAACTTCCCCCCTGTAGAACAATAAGGATATTTCTCCTCTTTTTTTCCAAGTTCACTGAAACCAATCACCAGTGACTTCATTAGAAAATAGGATCCACCTGTGTGTAATGTTATAGCCAAAATGAGCAAACCAAAAGAAAACACAGAAACATTGAATTGATGCTCAACGTACAAATGCATAGTGTTCGTGTGATTTATAGGGAATAAAAATATTTACTTGGATAAAAAGAAAAAAAAAAAAAAAGAAAAAGAATTAATCAGTTTTAAAAACCAAGACTTCAACCAAAGTATTAATAAGATCTCACTAGCACTACCTACTCTGGATATCTTACTCTTCAAAACGACACTTGAATGCAACTCATTAGATTTTCTTCATGATAAACAAAAATTGGTTCAATATTGTGGGACTTAAATGAGACAATTTTCAATTCAAATCGGAAAAGATCTGTTAATACACTTTTGACTGATTGACTGACTGATTGATTTATAAAGGGGAAAGCATAACCTTTATAAGGCTCTATGTGCACAGCACTCAAATACACACAGGCTCCAACCTTAGACTACATTTGAAATCCAATTACAGATCTCAGCGCACATAAAAAGGTCACAACCATGAATATTCATATCAGTAAAACTAACAAATGTGTCACCACCCAAGTCACACACTCACAAGCCAACTCTTAGGCTACATCCCACGACATGCCCAGAAAATAAACTTGATCTATGCTCCAGCAACCATCTCTCTTTGATGCTCAATTAATTATTATAATTATTTCTGAAATAGTCCTAATCTGACCCTACTGAATACTTTTGGATTATGTTAGAAAGCTGAATTATTTTACTGGTTGACACTGTACACACACAACAACATGATGTCACAATTTCTACAGCCTGACATTCATTTTTAATCATGTCATTAATCATACGATTCTGATTCTAGGAGCACAAAATGTGTGAATTATCTCTATTTGAAACTTCATGTACAATTTCAGCCTTGATTAAACAAGAGTAAATCTACCATAGCCTCAAACTCCTTGAGTCAGGTTCTTTTATTCTATATAGAATAAATGCATAGTTTAAAGCTGAAAATAAGTGACATGATAGGTATATTTAAACATCTGAAAAAAAAACTGCAAATGTCATTGGTGTTTGTCTTTAAATATCACCACCCTTATCTCAATGTGCGTTTAACGATTAAACCCACAATCTGTGCATTAATACTGAAGGAAATATTAAGTTGTGTTATCAGTGACCCATATGGACAAATTTGATTGAAATACCTAAATACCTGATCAGACTGAAAAAAAAAACATAATTTGCAAATGTTATCCGAATGTACATTGGTGTAAAAGTATGAATGTAACATTTCAATACTTCATGTTTCCGTGACTACTAATCAAGCTCTTTAGACACCCATCACTAACCTTTGTAACAGCTAGTATGATTAAAGATCACTTTGTGGCTGCCAGTTAGCATCCAGCATAGTGCCACGAATCTGCAATCAATAAAGTCCAAGGTGTCGATTAACTGTCAGATAACTGCCTGAGGCTCGAAAACATTGCACAAAGAGATTCATTGAAAGAAAGATGAAAGTAAAAAAACAGATAATTTAAGTTTATTAGCATCAAAATGTTAACCATTCAGTATTCTGTAAGATGCATCTATTTATGCTCGTAATGTAAAAGTTATACAGAAATTTTGACGCAATGAAATCATCTGGCTTCATTTTCTGATTCATTTAAATGGATCTAATCATTTATAATTCATTTAAGTTAATTATTTCCTGAATATTCCCAAATCAAATTATGCTAAAGTGAAGCTTTCTTGCATCTGTGATGGTGATACAAATTAAAACAGCAACACAGCTTCTTTGATTTCTGGTTAAAGGCTAGGCCTCAGTAAATAACAGAAGTTATGGATTTAGTGAAATGTTATCAGTTAGACATATTTAGATCATCTGAATGGTATCTGGAAAGTTAGGAAGCCCTATGTAGAATGATTAAATTATTAAAAAAAATAAAATAAAGTTGCTGTTTTCTAATCCTTCAGGGCAAAAACCAAGGCTAAAATAATGAATATCTCTATGTGCACTGACTACGACAAATAGTTAGCCTTGAAGACTTGAATCTAGTTTAAGAACAGAAAAAAGCTTGGCCATTATCAGTGCGATACACCAAACTTCACTTTGACTTCTCTGATGATTAAATATTTCCATGTTCACGACAGAAGCAGCATCTTCTAAATCCTCTCTGACCCTGTTCTGGAGGACGACTATGATTCAAACTCTTTCACCAACATCAACATTATTCAGTGTGTAAAAGCAACTGCCTGGCCAGCTCATCACTGTGGCTCGTTGGACTGTCGTCAGCACTCCATCCCGTGGTCGCCTGACAGTATCCCCTCCGTCCGATCAATAGGCACTGGCGGCCAGCCTTGCTCCCCTCTTTTACTCTCCCCCCCTTTCCCTGGCAGCCACAGTAGAAAGACTGCTCTGTTCTGCAGGCGCAGCATAGTGATTAGGCATTAGGCCTGCGCTGCTGTGTGAATTAGCCTAATCTGTGTCCGTGATGAAGGACGAGGCTTTTCATGCCCACTGGAGACATTTACGGGACATAAAAGAAGCTAATCTTTAGGAAATTTGGAGAACGGGTGAAGAAGGAGAGAGGTTGCACAAGAATAGTTGAGATAGTTCCCACATTGATAACTCCTTTGCAATGCTCTTTATCTGTTAACAATAAAAAAAATCTGAAGTTTCTTGAAGATATGTTGCTTGGAAAGTATTAAATTAACCATTAAAGTACTTGAAAAGTGCTGTTTTTAAGCAGGATGAGTATCTGTGTCCCCTTATACCATCACCAGAGGTCAGTTTGAGGAGAGTCACATGTAATTGCAGTCTCCTTGTCTAGCATTTGCTTACCTTGCAGGTGGAAAGTTGCTTTACCTGCAGATCTTGGCCCAAAGTTTATAGTAACAGGAGAGAGAAAAAAGTGAGGGGGTGGGGGGGCTGATCCTACAGAGCATGCACTTCAGCAGCACAGATTTTGCTCCTCTCATATCTGTGCATCAGCTGTCAATCACTCTCTACCCCAGGATGTGACAAGCATCAGTCTGAACATGGACCTACGCCATGCCCTCACAGCAGCTGAACCCCCCCTCCCCCACATCATCTTTAAGATATATTGTGTGCCCTTGACAAACTGCCAGAACTCAGTCTCTGCTCCTGGAGATGTCTATTGATCAAAGCATCAAGCAAATTGGTTAAAGGTACAGATTCTTCGCTCTATACTTTAAATTTCAGCAAAAACTTTTTCTGCCATGAGGATTTCCAGTTGTGCAATTGTCTTAATGAATTAAATGGAAGAGGATAAATGTGCTGATCTTTTTTGTTTACATTGTGTTGCACTTTTTACCACAACCAGCTGTAGATTTAGGTCAGCAGTCATGAGAATCTTGTCTCTTGGACAATCTGAGCACATTTGGAAGCATTTCACCGAAAGATGCTTCACAGCAAAGCTGCAGCAAAAACAATGATAAGAATAAAAACAATGAGCACCATGCACACATAAACAGTCTCTAAACTGTGTCCAGCAAATAATCCCAAATTTCCAGTGCATTTCCTGGCTGCATAGAAGAACCAAAGAGCAGACTTTAAAGACACGCGTTTGGTGAGCTGACAGCTTCTTTCTAGTTAATCTCATTCAGGATACAACTGGAAGATGAGAGCAACGACTTACCCAAATGAGATTTTGGCCGCTTTCAATCTTCTCCTCGCTCCCCTGCTGCCTCTGATCCGCCCCTCTTCCAAGTCAATCCGCAGTGAGCTTAGATCAGATCAAAAAGGAAAGGTGCGCCTCTTCGCTGCGCCCTGCGTCCAGAGTTGCCGTGTGGATGGAAGGAGGACCATTTGCCGGGATGCTGTGTGCGGGTTAGTGGGGGTGCAAGGATAAAGGCATCCGCAGGGAGGATGAGGGAGGGGGGGTGCGGAGGACGCAGGTGAGAAAAGAAAAAACAAATGAGGCTTTGAGTAAAAGCGGGGAAAGAAAGAAGACGGATAGGCAGGGGCGCAGCAAAGCACTGCAGCGACACGGAGAAGCGGCACCGGAGAGGGTGCAGACAGAGGCGCTCCGTCTCACCCTCGACTGTCACTCGCGCACATGCGCGCGCGCAGCATCGATTTAATAGAAGGACGCAGAGCGACATCTTCAGGTTGGAAGTAAGAAGAATAGGGAGACGCCTAACGCTCATTACGCCCTCTGAAATCCCTTTATGTGTGAATCGTGAAAGCATTTTTTTAATAAAACAAACAAACAGGCAAACCAAATACTGTTTCTTTGCTTCAGAGTAAAACACAAGTAGCCTATCTATATGTGTCTTATTAGTAATCCTAATAATAATTTTCTTTTTGACTGACTCAAATATTCCTGATCCAAGATTAAAACTTAAACAAATTTTAAAATCTTTTGTTAAATGCTGATTAAAACAGATGGATCCCATGATAGGATTTTTGAGGGGGATCCTCTACACAAAATACTACATCACAATTGCATCCAGACCAGCCCCCAGTTTTGGCATCCTCTCATTTCCCAACCCCCCTCCTACACACTCCATGGCAACCAGATCCCAGGTGGGGTTGTAACTATGATAATATCTCCTGACCCACTCCATCATCTCTCTACAGCCCCAGTCCACCTCTGGATTTCTGGACTTCTCTGTAATTCACACCTCCACCTTCCATCTCAAGGCCAGCATTTGCTGAGCGTTTCAGTTATGTGTGGCTATATCATGTCAATGCTGCTGACTCAGATGGGTTAAGGGTGGACTTTTTTTTCCCATTCGTCCTTCCCTTTTGTTTTCCTTTTGCTTGAGTCAGTGGCGGATCTAGGGGGCGGCTACTTGGGCTGCAGCCCCGGATGTTTCCCCCAGAGCCCCGGATCTCGCTTCTGAGCTGATCTGAGTAAAATGTGCAGTACTGGAATTCACCAGATGGTGGCAGCATGCACAGCAAAGCAGCCTGTAGCATTCCCGTGCAGAAGAAGAAGTTCTCACCAATGGCTGTTGCTAAACAGACTGATGTTCCATGGATGTGAAACTCTGACTGTCCAACATTAGAGGTGCTTAAACCTGGATGGGAAAAGGAAAAGAAACAATTAAAGAGCTTTGGATGGGTAATAAACACTAAAGTTAATGAAATTAATTTAAATCAGTTAGATATATGTCAGACAGTTCCAATAACAGCAATTCCACCTTGGATACTTCCTGATGCTAAAGTTGATCTCTCATTATTAGAAAAGAAGGAAAAAGATAAATATCATATTATGAATAAATATATAGTACAAGAACACTTAAATGACTATTATAATTATATACAAATATATACAGATGCATCAAAAAATACTGCTAATAGGGTAGGGATAGCATTTATTATACCACAGTTTCATATTAATGTTGGAAAAAGGATTAGTGATGGAGTTTCAGTATATACCGGTGAAATGCTAGCTTTGCTTTTAGCAGTTCAATGGGTGGAAGAGGTAAGACCATTAAAATCTATCATTTGCTCAGATTCCAGTTCGTCATTAGTCAGTTTGCAAAATAATCAGTCAGTCAGTAGACCAGATATATTACTTGAAATACAACAAACACTTTACAGAATAAATATGATGGGGCTAGTGGTAAATTTTGTTTGGGTTCCGGCACATAACGAGATAAAAGGAAATGAAAGGGCAGACAGGATGGCTAAGGAGAGTACCAATAAGTCAAGGGTAGACATTAATGTTAGTTTTGGTATAACAGAAATAAAGGGTATAATTAAACAAAAAGCAAAAGAGAGGTGGCAAAAGTTATGGAATGAAGAAAAGAAAGGAAGGTGGCTTTATAAAATACAAAAGAGAATTGGACCAATGAGAAGATCAGAAAGGAACAGGAGAGAAGAGATTATTATTTCTCGACTTAGAATAGGACACACTGGATTGAATAGATCGTTATTTTTGATAGGGAAACATCAGACAGGGAAATGTGACTGTGGGGAAGATGAGACTGTGGAACATGTCATTTTAAATTGTAGTAAATATTCGATACAGAGAAACAGGTTAATAAGGAAACTTAGTGACATGAAAATGAAACTTGACATTGTCGATTTATTGCAGAAGGAATCAGGAAGCAGAGGATATCGGGTTATATTTGAATTTTTGAAACAGATTAGGTTGTATAATAGGGTATAGTTTTATTTTTTTTTTATTTATTTTTTTTTTATTTTTTCTGCCATGTAGTCCACACTCCATACCAGTTGGTGGCGGTAATGCTCACCTAACGTTTTTTGCCAACCGCCAATAAAAATCATTAAGAAGAAGAAGAAGAAGAAACTCTGACTGACTTCCAGACGTTGTTTGTCCCGGTGTTCTATGGAATTCTGTTCCCCTTGTGTCGGGAGCGCATTGAAGCCAGAGAGGCGGACATGGCGGATGGGACCATTTTCACGACGGGTCTGATCGATTTCTCGCTAAAATCAGCTATAATTATGTCACGGTTGTAAGATCCAGTTGTTGTTTACAAAATTGTAAAATAAATAAATAGACGAGGACATTTTAAGCTATTTTGTGTTATTTTAAACGCCAAGAAAATCGTCTTTTTCCAACTTTTGTAACTTAAACCTGACAGAAATAAAAGTCAGTCACCAAACACAGTTTTCTAACAAGTAGTGAGTATTTATCATTTTTCATTGCTGATATCAGAGGACGGAAACCGGCTGATAGCAGGACACAAATATTAAGAGCTCCTGAAAAGATGAGAGTTTAGACTTTCTGATTTATCCCCTTCTAATGTAAAATATGACAGATTACTGGATTAAGGACATTCCTAGTATACTACATGATATCACACAAACAATTTTTGAGAATCTGGAAACAGATGCTTTTTACTTCCCAAAGATACGGGAGGAGGAGAGACTTGATGTTTCAGCTGCCTGAAATAATCCGTTCCTCCTCCATAACATGGGAAGAAATTAATTTACCTGCAGGACTTCAACTGTGTTTATTCATTTATTCATATTCCTCTGGATTTGGTGACATTTGATAATTATTTGCCAAAGTTATGAGAGGGGATTCGTATATTTTAGCCACCTGATATAATCAATCCCCCCTTTGATGATCTTTATGAAATATATTTTCTGTTTAAATGTTTATCTAACAATTCACATATATTCCAAAAAAAAAGTTCAAACCAAAACCACTGGACTTTGTTTTCCAAGTTTGAAGATGTTTCTCAATTCAAAATGTCTGGAGCAATGCTACTGCAGACATTTGGAATTGAGAATTAAAGTACATTAAGTAAAGATAATCAAACCAACAACTATTTTGGATTTTAAAACATAAAATAATAAATGTTTTAAACATATATGAAAAATAAATGACAGTTTCAAAGGATTTGTCTATTTTTTTCCCATGTTATGGGGAAACAGATCAGGTGGCTAAAATATATTATTTCCCTCTGATAACTTTGGCAAATAATGATCAAATGTGACCAAATCCACAGAGTTAGTTGTTGATGAAGAGAGGAATAAACACAGTTAAAGACTTGCAGGTGAATTCATTTATTCCCATGTAATGGAGGGGGAATTGTTATGTGTGATAGCATGTAGTATAGTAGAAATTTCTTTAATCCAGTAATCTGTCATATTTTACATTAGAACGGGATTTAGAAGAAAGTCTACTCTCTCATCTTCACCCTCGGGGCTAAGCCCCTGATCTCCTAGAATCCTAGATCCTCCCCTGGCTTGAGTGTTTTTTTCATATTTCTTTTTTTTATCAAAACATTCTCAAAAAATAACTGCATGATTTTCAACCTCCAACATCATATTAATGTGTCAATCCAGACCGATAAATAGCCTATTATTGGTATGAGATTCCTGCGCCATTCAACATTTCTTGAATTTAGTTTTCAATACAGGCTGTCTGTGCCAGCAAGCAATTCAGAAAATGAAACGGAATGTCTTCTGGCTTGTTCTAAAAGTAGAACACCAACTTAAATTTGGTCAGCTAAGAGTGTCTTACGCAGTGTTGGGATCTGGAGATCTGCCACCTGTCTCCAGCAGAGAGCGCTGTGGGCTTCCTGAGCTGGAGTCCTCACCACACCTGAGGATCATCAGCTCATCAGAAGTCCACCCTTCATAAGCAGCAGTCAGACCTTCCTTCGACGCCGCAGTGTTGACCAAATTTAGTTAGCGAACCTGAGCCTCTAAGAATCTAGGAATACTTGTAGACTCTAGAGAGAAACAAGCATTTCTAATCTGTCTCTGTCTTCTTTGATCACAGGAAACCCCTCCGACGTCTGAAGCTCTGGATAAGATTAATCTGAGAACCTGCCTGCCTGCCCAAGTAAGCCAAACCTGAAGATCTCAATCTGGATTCCTCCATTAGCTTTCAGAGGAAGAGCTTGGACACAAACCCAAGATTGAAAACTCTCCAGCTCGAAGCGAGACGCTGCTGCTGCTTAACTCTCTGCCTCTCCAACCATCTCCGGACCCAACCGGTTCCCTCTCTCATTGGATCTGTCAGAACCTCTTCAGGTACATTAAAGAATTCAACTCTGTCATCAAATCATCAAGCCACAAAGCTAATCAAACTCTCATCTCTCCAGATAAGAATTAAGACCAGTCCCGGACCTGCACCTGAACCTGTCTTTATATTCTCTGTGTGTTTCTCAATAAACATTGTTCAAACTTTTACTCAGTCTCTAGTAGTGTTCTGCGTATGGGTCAAGTCCTTAGCCCATCATGACAGAACACTGCGGCCAAACACAAGACCCAGCAGAGCACCTCCGAAGGCGACTTGGGGAACAGGATGCCCAAATCCAGGGACAAGCTCAAACCCTTCGTGAGTTGAATGCTTATGTTGAACATCAAAATCAGACTTTACAAAGATACGCTAGCTATGTGAGAACCGCTAACACCGCACCAGCAGTGCTTCCTGTTTCTGAACAACGTCCGCCTCAAAGGTCAGAGACGATGACGTCATTTCCTGAACTCCGTCCGAGTTTACCTGAAAGATTTTCAGGTATCCAGTCTAAATGTAAGGGATTTTTGTTTCAGTGTTGTTTACTGTTTGAGAATTCACCTACCAGTTTTCCTAACGACAAAAATAAGATTTCTTTTATTCTCTCTCAATTCTCAGGACGAGCTCTTGAATGGGAGGAGGCCAGATTTTCATCTGAAAATAGTTTTTCATGCACTTTTTCTGAATTTTTGACTGAATTTTCCCAAATTTTTAACCAGGATTCAGATCAAACCATAGATTCATGAGCTTTGCTTAGTCTGAAGCAAGGAAATCAGACAGTAGCAGAGTTCTCCATCAACTTCCGGGTTAAAGCCGCTGCTTCCGGTTGGAACGAATGCGCACTTAAAAGTGCCTTTTTTCAGGCTCTAAACGATAACATCAAGGACGAACTAGCCACAATTGACGAGCCAACTAGTTTGGAGGATCTGATCCGGCTAACTATAAGATTGGATAACAGACTCCGAATTAGAAATAACTCTAGGCAAAGAGACCTAGGATTGTCTGCTTCCACTCCTGCATCTAACCACACTCCTGTTTCTGTTAGACCCCCAGAGTCCAGTTCCAGACCAAGGATTAAGAATCAGTCACCCCCAGCTCCTGCTAAAATCACTCAATTTTCCTCCTCATCTGCAGAAGGGGCGGAATTTGAACCCATGCAGATTGGACATACAAGACTGTCACCTGAAGAGAGACAACGGAGATTCAAGGGAAATCTTTGTCTGTACTGTGGTGAGCCTGGACACTTTATTGCTTCCTGCCCGGCTAAATCAAAAGCCAGGGTCCGTCAGAGGATGTGAGAAGTCTGACGGACCATCTAAAGACTGATAAATTTCCTCGTTTACTGTTACCTGCAACCCTGTTTGTTTCCAACCAGACTCTAACTTTATCTGCCTTCATTGATTCTGGGTGCGAGAAGAACCTCATAAACTCGAATCTGGTCCAGCAACTGAGGATTGAAACTGTTCCTTTGGAAAGACCCCTCAGAGTTGCTGCTATTGATGGAAAAAGATTACACCAAGTAACTCATCAGACCCAGCCATTAGAGCTTCTCATTTCTGGAAACCATCGTGAGACTCTAACCTTTTTTGTTTTTCCCTCAGCGTGTTCCTCCCTGGTGCTCGGATTTGAGTGGTTGGAACGTCACAATCCCCACATCAACTGGGTTGAACGCAGGGGCGTCTCTAGGTTTAAGACACAAGGGTGGCTCAGCCCCTAGAAGATAATGCGCGCGCACAGCGCGCGCCGAATTTTTTCAGTGCACCTGCTAAGGCGTTGTCTAAGACAAGGGTGTAACTTTGTGTTGAAAGTTGGTGGGGACGGCTCATAAGGAAAGGGAGCTACCTGCGCGACGCCTTTTTTTTTTTGTTGGAAAGGATAAAGCCAAAAAAATGCGAATAACATTTATCAATTTAATGCTTACAGTTGAAAACATAACTGTTACAATATTCACTTATATATTTTGTGCAAAAAATATCACATAAATCTAAACAGACAGTACAAATCAAATAAATATATCAATTTTGTAGAACATTTATTGACAGTCAATTTTGGGTCACTTTTTAAAATTAATTTACTTTTAAACCAGGACTCGGACAAGATCTTATGGGACCTTAAGCAGAATATGATTTAGCAACTCCGTCTTTCTGTCAAGAACATCCACCAGCAGGGTATCCAGGGGGGGATTTACCATTAGGCAATACTAGGCAGTTGCCCAGGGCCCCAAGTTCTGGGGGCCCCATAAAACTCTGTTTCCATGTATGGTTAATACAACTAATCCTTATTTGTGCACATTAATTATGTTTTTGATAAAAATCCTTTGGCTAAAATGCCATCAGAACGCTGATAAATAGAGAGAAAAAAGGGACAAGAAGAGAGGGACAAAACCTAGAACAGATAATGGATGTCTATTCTATTAACATTTCTCTATCTGTAGAATGGGTCTGTTTTATGGGTTTTCTTCTCAGGGGGCCCCCTGCCTGTCTTTGCCTAGGGCCCCAAATTTCCTAAATCCGCCCCTGAGGGTATCAATACTGATTTGATAGAATCTGGGAGAGTGGACTATGTTCAACCATCCATTTTCTTTAACCTTATCCCTCAGTGGGATCAGGAGGTGCTGGTGCATATCTCTAGCCACGTTCTGGGTGAGAGGTGGGATCACCCTGGACAGGTCACCAGTCTGTCGCAGTATGTTCAACCAGCTTAAAAGTAATCGGTAATCAGATTTATTATTTGCACTTTTACTAAGTGAACTTTCTAACTCCCTTAAATCTGAAATGCCAATGCCAAAATTGTTTAAATCTTTTATCTTTGGACCCCCTGCAGAGTGACGTCACACCTGCAAGATCCTATCCTTACCTTCCTGCTAGATTGCAAAAAGCAGCTTGCTCATGAGTTGTTAACATAACACGCTAAATCTTAAATGTACGTGTACATATAAAAGAAAAAGGGGCGCAGTGCTTGCAACTGAATGGCAACACTATCAAAGTCAGGAAAAAGTTTTAAGTAAAGCCGGGATTAAAACAGTAGCTACAAGAAGCTTCAAATAAAAGGTGTTCTTTATGTTCAACCTAAACACCAACTCCGATAGACCATCAGTAGAGCAGGTGTTTAAATTAATCAATCACTGCTGCGAAAGCTTATAGCAGTGAAAGCTAATATACCACAGCCATCACTTAATAAACGCAAAATAAACAACCCTCTAAAAACGGAAAACTGTAATGGACTGAAAGTCCTGTTTTTTATGTGGGAAATTATTTGCGTGTGTTTTAGTATAATTCTGATATATTGGCGCTGTTGTCTGTTTCTATGGCAACGATACTGATTGTAGTGTAGCTTAGAGACCTGCATGGGTCGAGTTTTACCAACCCGCACCCGCCCGAACCCGTTAGGATGACTACCGAACCCGACCCGTCACCCGCGGATATCTTCAATTCAAATGTTATGGGGAGAGGGCGGAGGGGGGTGATGGGGAGAAAGCGAGAGGCAACAGATTCTTTTTTCTGAGTTTTTTTGTCGGGGTTTGTGGACGGTGAGCAGCGGGGAGAACTTTTTTTATTTTCTTTCTGAGGAGCGGCATGAATGGGGTTTTAATCAGATATACACAGCACCGAAAGCAAAATACGTGTACAAAATATTGGTGGGGACATGTCCACACCAGTCCTTAAGGAAGTTACGCCTATGATTGTTCAGATTAACTTGTCTTCTTTATGGCTTTTATTCGGTGCTTTACTGCATTTGTTTTGGGAAAATATGAGGAAAAAATAAATACTGAAAAAAAATATATATTTTTTAAAATCGCAAAATAATTATAGGGTGGCTAATGCCAAAGAAAGGGTGGCTGAAGCCACCCTTAAATAGGTCTAACGACGCTTATGGTTGAACGCCATATCGAGTCTTGGTCCACTTCCTGCCACAAGTCATGTCTTTGTTCTGCAGCTCCTGCTGTTCAGTCCCCTGGAGGTAGGGGGGAGATGGATTCTCCTGACCTTTCTTCTGTCCCTTCCGAGTATCATGATCTGGCACCAGTCTTCAGTAAGGTCAGTACGACATCTCTTCCACCCCACAGACCATATGATTGTGCAATAGACTTATTACCAGGAGCCCCTCTTCCCAGCAGCAGATTATTTAATATCTCCAAGCCTGAACGTGAAACGATGGAGAAATACATAAATGAATCTCTAGCTGCTGGTATTATCAGACCATCTTCATCTCCTCTCGGTGCTGTTTTTTTTTTTTTTTTTTCGTGGGAAAGAAAGACGGTTCCCTTGACCCTGTATTGACTACAGAGGACTTAATCAAATAACCGTAAAAAATAAGTACCCACTTCCACTACTGGCATCAGCCTTAGAACCAGTTCAAGGAGCTACGGTGTTCACCAAGCTTGATTTAAGAAACGCCTATCATCTCCTTAGGATAAGAGAAGGAGATGAATGGAAGACAGCCTTTAAGACCCCCATTGGCCAATTTGAGTATTTGGTCATGCCTTTTGGTCTTACTAACGCTCCTGCCTTTTTCCAAGCCCTGGTCAACGATGTCCTCAGAGATTTTCTAAACGTTTTTGTTTACATCGATGACATTCTGATCTATTCCAGGAACCTCTCAGATCACAAAAAACACGTCCGCCTGGTTCTTCAGAGGCTGCTCGAAAACAAGCTCTTCGTTAAGGCTGAGAAATGTGAATTTCACCAACCATCGGTTACATTTTTTGGGTTTGTGCTTGAAGGCGGCAGGTGAAGCCATCCGAAGAAAAGATAAAGGCAGTTCTGGATTGGCCTACTCCAGAAAATCGCAAGCAACTTCAAAGGTTCCTAGGGTTCGCTAATTTCTACAAACGATTCATTAGAAATTATAGCCAAACTGCTCTACCCCTCACAGCCTTGACTTCAGTTAAAAAGACCTTCCAATGGACACCTGAGGCTGACACAGCATTTAAGAAACTTAAGACTCTTTTTTCCAGTGCACCTATCCTGGTCCAGCCTGATCCCGCTAAGCAATTCATTCTTGAGGTGGATGCATCTGACTCCGGTGTTGGAGCAGTTCTTTCACAACAATCTGACTCTGATCATAAAACTCACCCCTGTGCTTTTTTTTCACGTAGACTCTCCCCGGCTGAGCAAAATTATGATGTTGGAGACAGAGAACTACTCGCCATCAAACTCGCTTTGGAGGAATGGAGGCACTGGCTCGAAGGCGCCGAACATCCAGTATTAGTGTGGACTGATCACAAGAACCTGGCATATCTCCAATCAGCCAAAAGATCCAATCCTCGTCACTCCAGATGGTCTCTGTTCTTCTCCCGTTTCAATCTCATCATCTCTTACAGACCCGGTTCCAAGAACGTGAAACCTGATTATCTCTCTCGTCTGTATTCCTCTGATCGACCTGAGACACCTGAGCCTGTTCTTCCCTCTTCGTGTACTGTTGGAGCCGTCTCCTGGGAAATCACCGATCTCATCAACTTAGCCCTGGCCTCCTAACCTGACCCAGGTAACGGTCCTCCAAATAAGACTTATGTTCCTTCTTCAGTGAGATCCCGCCTCATCCAGTGGATGCACACATCCAAATTCTCAGCTCATGCTGGCGTAAGCAGAACTGTTGCTTTGATCACACGTCATTTTTGGTGGCCGTCCCTTCACAAGGACGTGAAGGAGTACGTACTGGCCTGTTCCATCTGTGCCAGAAACAAACCCACCCACCAACCACCCTCTGGATTGCTCCGTCCTCTACCTGTTCCTACCCGTCCAGGGTCCCACATAGCTGTGGATTTTGTTACCGGTCTTCCCATATCCCGAGGTATGTCCACTATTCTCACGATTGCAAGGTCTCCCTCACTTCAGGTTACCACCCTCAAACCAATGGACAGACGGAGAGGATGAACCAGCAACTCGAGTCCACTCTCCGCTGTCTTACATCTAATAATCCTACTGACTGGAGTCAGTTTCTGACTTGGACCGAGTATGCTCATAATACTCAAAGATCTGCTGCAACCGGTCTGTCCCCTTTCCAAGTGTCTCTAGGTTACCAGCCCCCGCTCTTTCCCGCAGATGAGAGGGAGATATCAGTCAGGTCCGTTCACCACCATATCCGCCGCTGTCAACGTACCTGGAACGAAACCATCGCCGCCCTCAACCGTTCATCCGCCAACAAAAAAAGATTTGCTGACTCTAGGCGTCGCCCTGCTCCTGATTATACCATTGGACAAGAGGTATGGTTATCCACTAGAGATATTCCACTAAAGTCCATGTCCAGAAAACTCTCTCCAAGGTTTATCGGTCCGTCCAAGATTGCCCAAATAATCAACCCATCTGCTGTCCGCCTGCACCTGCCATCATCTCTGCATATCCACCCCACCTCATGTGTCTCAAATAAAACCTGTCATCACCAGTCCACTTTTTTCATTATGATATCACTTATTTATGGCGGCACAAACTTAAGATGTATTTTATTTTCTGTAGCAGTGATGTACAGGAGTTTGAAGACAACAATGTAGTCCAGAAGGTTTTATTTTTCTAAATCCCTTTATAATACATACTAATTCGTTTTACTTGGCTATAAATTTGTAATAGATTAACAGCCTAAACGTCTTTAAAGATAGATAGATAGATAGATGATAGGGTCATTACTTTTTATTTTATGTATATCTTACTAATTAAACTTACAAGTCTCCAATTCGTGCTTCATTTAGAAATGTCCACCACTAGATGGCGCCACATAGCCTAGTGATTTTTACATAGTACATGCAAATGAATCTCTAAATAAATGCACCTTTTTTCTTGTGCACAGCTGTTGATGTGAAAAAAAACACTGACAATACCCTTAGATATAAACAGACACCAACAGATTAAAGTTTTATCATTTCATAAATAGGGGTTACAAAATAACAGAAATATTAAGTCACAAGGATCTGGTCCAAAATTATCTGGTCATTTATCCTGAAGCATATCCCAAGTGAAACTAAATGTTCCTTTAGAAATATTTGATTTCATTCATGCAGAACACATTCACATACCACTTCCTCAGTTACTCACAAGTTATAGAAACAGCTTAATACAACTCAAACATGAAGGTATAACTAAGATGAAGAATGAGGAACATGTTTTTTTTTTTTTTTTTGCTTAGACGAGAGACTTGCGCAAACTTGGCAAGTCAAGTATGATTTCTACACCCTTTAATCAGATATTGGTCAAATTTGGGTTGGATGTGTGCAGAAGGAGCTGCAAAAAAAGAGGTTTGCAAACAATATCAGCAAACATAAACCAGTCGATGAGCTCTTTGCAGAGACCAGCATCATTAGACTGGGTAAAGAGGCATGCAGTACATGCATGACATTGCTTTATTCAGGAGATTCCTCAAGAGGCAGGTATGCAGGCTTCCTTCAAGTGCAATGTCGCAAGTCCACTTGAACTTTTCACCACGACATGCTCTGCATCTACAGCAGAAAGTTACAGTTTTGCTAATAAATTGAACATAAACCGTAAAGTGTATAAACCTTTAGCTCCCGAAGAGCAAAGGTATGTTTATCTTCCAAGCTAAACACATAGCAGATAACCTTTCGGTAAAATTCTTTTGTAATTGAGTATTTGTTCCAATTAAGTTTTGTCTTGTAAAAACCTACAATAAAAGTGTGAGACCTCTCATTCATAAAATATGTTGCACCACAGCTTACGGGAAATGGTCACAGAGATGTATTTTCATTTGAAAATTTGGGCAACAATGCATTCCAGTAAAGTCACGCCCTCATATCTCTCACCATCAAAGCTGCAGAAAGTCTGTCTTTCGCACACCAGGGATATAGCAAAAATCAAGAAACATTACTTCCCCTTTGGTTGCAATTTTATTGAATATTAATCAAATAAGTTAACATTCAGACACAGAAAATGTTTGTATTGTAAATGACAAAAAAATAGGGATAGTCACTCTGCATTAACAGCAGTGAAATTCTGACCTTAATGCAAAACTCAGCAAAAGTAAACAGTTTTTGTTTATTGAAGATATTATAATCAGTATTTGGGTTGTTTAGCATTTCAAGTCTGCAGGACAGATGTTGCTCAGAGAGAGGCTGCAGTCTGATTTGGTGCGTGCAGACACGTGAAAACAGGGGAGATGTCCAGGAAGTCCCATGGAGAGCCTGAATATGGCTAAGAAATGTAAGCACATGTGTTCTGCAATATCAGGTGAGTCTTTCCATAGGGCTTTTGCTCTGAAAAACATAAAGAACAGGACATTAGATTGCTAAAAATTACCGTTAGAAGAGGCTTGATTTATAACTAGTACAGTTGGACATCCTGTGGTCTTCAAACAGCTCAATATATAATACTCAGAGCTGCATTAGGAATTTGCAAACAGGTGCGACTGCAGCACTCTGCACTGGCCACACCCCCAGTAGGAAGCTCTGCAACTGTGGCAACAGGTAAACAAACACATCTAGTATAATCACTCTTCAAAACCATGACACAGTCTCAGTGCTGAATTACTGGAAATGGAAACAGGTTTAAAGATGACCTAAATCACAAAATAAATAAATTCATTACTTAAAAGTATAGTGGAGGATGTTCTTTGTCCGGGTGAATCATCAAAATAAGTGGTCCTCCTAATTGTCAATCATTCTGGTGATATGTTTACGTAAGGCCGACCTACGTGCTCATCCCCATTTTCACTTACCGGTGTTGAGTGGAAAAATTGCAAAGCTTCTTTTGGAAAGTGAGCTTGTATCAGTGATGCAAACAGCAACTTTTAAACAGAGCGTGCACAAAGAGAAATTGGCTCGTGCATGCTCTTGCTCATTTTAAATAGGCGTTCCCTCTCTGGAGCAGGTACAGGGGTGTGCATGTACATTTTATTTTAAAGTGGAGAGGCGGGTCTTTTCAAAAATCCTCCAGTATGCATTTATGCATGGACTGTGTGCTGTTTAACATTTTTCATTAAAGACTGATGAGGTCATATACACTGGCCACCAACCTGGCCTTTACCGTACAGCATATAGAACAAAAAGACTGCAGTGAATAGGTGAGATGTTGTTGTTACAGTAGATAGGATTTTTATACACAGCAGTTTCTTTTTTGTAATTAAGAAAATGAGAGCAAGAGAAGCCTTTCTGAAACATGAACTACCTATATCGTCAAACAGGAGGTAAATAGAACTGGTACAGCAGAATATAGAATGGAAGAAAATATTTCAACAAAAAAAAACTAACAAATTGCAGCATACTATAATACAGTGGTGGTTTCTCACCCAAGGCAAAACCCACTCCGTGAATTTCATTAAATGGATAGTCAAAAATGCATCGTCTTAATAAACTTGATAAAAGCAGTTATTAAACTGCATCAAATATGCGCAAAAATGTGCATCAATTAATGAGCATTTTGCACATTAATCAGCTGTTGAGCCGCTCTGGTACGCAATCTTCTCCCCGGTCTGGAGCAGCAGCTGCCTTCAGTCTCTAGGAGAAATCCCTGTTGAGGTTTCAACCTCGGTCTAGTGAGGTAAGCAGCAATAAAGTAGAGCTCTGATTGGATAATACGCCAAAATACGTCACTTCCAGTGAGGATAAAGCTCTTAGGCTGTGTCAGAATGTCCACCCTCACCCCTAAATCCCTCTATCACTATATAGAGCAGGGAATATATAGTGGACTTGGACTGACCATTCGGAGGGATGATCACTACTTTTCCCTTGCCATTGGTCACGTTACTCCAGCTTCCTGCAAGGTGAATGTGCCATCTTTTTTCTTTGTCACCACCTTCGCTACCCGACAGCGCAGCCACTGTTACAACAAATCCCATGAGAGCTCTCGCAAAGCGATCTTGGATATACTGTATCTGTTTGTCTAGTAACCATGGATGAGCAGTACTTTTCAAGATGCATTGTAGGAAATTTCGAGTCCACAATTTTTTCATCCGCTAGACCTTAGGACACTAATTTAAAATGCCGTAACCGCTATATAGGCGGACATTCAGACACACCTTTAGAGGGTCTAGGGAACAGGACTGGGTCGTGAAGCTGGTTGCTCGATGCTGATTGGCTAACCTGATTAAGGATTTTTGACTGGCAGTTTCCAGACAGTGAGAAGGTTTTCCTCATGAGTTGGGAGGGAAAAGTGATAATTCAGTCATCGTGCTGAACTCTTGCTGTGGTTTCATGAGTTTATTATTTCAGAGCGCTTCACAACAGCTATTTTCACCTTTTGTACTGATGTGTTTTTTGTATTTCAACAACTGTCAAAGCAATATGTGATGTTTAGATTTAATTAACACCATCAAGCCTCTCCTGAGACTAGCAGCTGCCATTACTTCAATAAGCCAGTCGTTATCTCTGCTCTCTGTAACCTCATGACTCTTCAACATAATATGAAGAATCTGGAGATTTTGAACTGGAGATGAACCAACACAGTATTTTTAAGGCCGATACCGATGCCGATAATTTTGACATCAGTCTAACTGATCCCTGCACTGCAAAGAATTAAAATCTTTCTTGAAAAATAACTGGGGGGTTACTAAGCAGGTAAAAGTGAGACACTTTGCCACTGAATTAGACAATTTATATTTAAAATAAGAAAATAAATTGCATTGCCTTATTTCAAGTTCATAATGTTTTATCTTATTTTAAGAGTAATATGACTAATTCCATTTTCAGATCATTTTATTTACCTGCTCAAATTAAGGGTAATTACACTTATGTTAAGACATTTTGGCACATTTTAAGACAGTTTTGCAGTGTGATATTTACTGACGACTTTTAGGGGCCAATTTTTGATGCCGGTTTGTTTTTTTCTTCCTCCATTTACATGGTAGAAATGACCTAAGATAAGACTGGTTACACAAGTCTCAATTCAAAGAAAAAAAAACATTATTAACAAACCAAAAAAAAAAAAAACATTAGCACTGGATAGCAATTTGTGGGAGGGGCAATGCATGAGTTTCACTGCTCAAAGCAATAATGAATCAGCAAACTCATGCATGATTTGGCTGATGCAGATACAAAAAAAAATGCTAATCCTTAAAAATAATCCTGACTAACTCTTATTAATGTTTTTGTTTTCTGAAACCTGAAGGGTTACTTTACTCAAAGATTTTTCAGCGCGTTACCTATTAGAGTTTTCACCCTAAATGCAACAGGATCCATGTAACTTCATAGTAGATTTTTTTCTTATAGTAGTAATACAGCAATAATATCATCTTATATGTATCAATAAAATATTAGTCTGCCAAGTAAACTAATATTCTATATTTAAACGTAAGAAAATGCATCTTTGCTCCACCAACTGGTAGAAAGGGGTTTGTTTGACCTGATTGTTAAGACAAATTATAGGGAATTTGTACCCAACAGGCAATGGTGCTGGTAAGGTGGGTCGCAACTCATTGGTTTTTCTTAAAATTCCAAGCTAAATAATGAGATTTTAAAAATGTTTGACTTCGTAAATAGCATGTGTTAAAGCGCTTCCCTCTTTGCTTTTAATCCACGTGGACAATTTTACGAGCAGCAATATGCCTTAGGTGTTGGAAGGCAACAGCAAAATGTGTGTGGCAAGATTGGATAAAAACCAGCCAGAAACTTCAGCTTGTTTACTCTATAAAAGCCTTCATAACAATTACCGGCCACATTTAACTGTGGGCTATAAAGTTTGATTTCACTTTAAGACCAAATTGAAATATTTAGAAAAAATATATATTGCTTAGATTGAAATTACTTTTCTATACCTATTATTCTAGGATTTTTTCTCCTTCTTCAGATGCTGTTATAGTGAAAATGACTTAGCACTCTGGTCAGTCAGCAGGGAACTACTGATTGTTTTCAGGTGTTTGGTCTTTGTTTGCATTTGAGCAAACAGTTTAGTTAAGTTGTTGATCCACTATATGAAGCTGTTGCTTATAAGGACAATCTGGAATTGTTCAGAATGAAGAAATCTCTCTGAGAAAAGATGAAAAATTTCAGCTAAGAACAATTATTTTTTTCTTTTAATCCACCTATCAGTCCCTTAGTCATTATATTACAATTATTGAGAAACATGTTGTAGTTACTGTAAAAACTTCTTCTGAAACCAGTTGAACATGAACACTGACAGATAAACAAGAAACAAACTGGAACACAACAAATAACCCGCAAAAAAAAGAAAAATCTAAAGAACAAATCCACTGCATACTTTCTAGATATATAAAGAAAAAATATTCTCAGCGTAACATTTCCTTCCTTTCTCAAATCTGTTGTCCAACATTTAATTGAAGGGCTTCCATGTCCGTCAACATCTCTGAAAAGTGAAATCAAAGCCTTTCCTCTCATAAGGTTTAATAAAAGTAGATAAGCACTGTGAAATGCCCCAAGCTCAGATCAGTTTTGATTACAGTTTGTTTTCATATTAGTTATTTCCAAGAATTATGGCTTTACTGAGGAGAAAATAGGCACTGAGCCAAAATGTATTTACAACACGAATTAGATATGCTTTCACTGTGGATAGTTTTTTTTTCTTTATTGCGTTTCAACAAAAAAAATTTTGTTTCTTTACAAGTATCCCCAACATAAACAGCCTGAGTGTACATTCTGTGCAGATGCTGATTAACAGAAATCCAGAAAGCCAACATGTAGGGCAGCTCTTATGGCAATGTGTAAACCATCAACAACTCTCCATTCATTGTACATCCAACATGTATGTGTCTAAAACATGACTGTGTCCACAACAAACAATAACAGATAGCTAAAGTTCTTGAAATTCTTACAACAATGTTCTCTATACAAACTCAGCTGTGCACACTGATAAAACTGAATGTAACAAGAGAGAATGTAAAGAGTCAAAATAATCGCAGAGCAATTTTCAGCATCTTTGAAATCCAGCATCACTCAGTAAATCCCACACATACTTTCTAAATGAATCACGACACACAAGGAAACAAGAAATTTCTTTCAGGGGAACATCTTCAGGTCGTGTCTGCTGTCTTGATTAAGCCCGTCACGTTTCAGATCCCACAATGCACTGCTCCCTAGCAACTCTGTCATAATCTGATGGATGTCTTTAATTAGTGCCGATTTCGACACCGTAACTCACATCAAAATAAAAAAAGGAAAAGAACTCCCTGCCTCACACAGGCATGTGTGTCCACAAACACACTTTAATAACGCTGTTTATTGAGGATCAGCAGAATCTAATCAGTAGGGACCAATGCTGATATGTTAATAGGTCATAATAGATTCATATGTCTAAAGAAGTAGGTAGAAAATAATATTCTGCAAAATAATCTAGTCCTTTTTGTCAAACTGTATGGTTTTTTTTTTCTGTAAACCAATACGCTAAATAAATACTCTCTTTGAAGAAAGCTGGCAGACAATTACATAGAAAGTAGCACCAGCTAATCAGTAGTTCCTCCAACTGATTAGTTTGAGAGCTTGTAGGTAATTTTTTAATAGCCCCAGACAAACATAGCAGGAAACAGAAAGTCCGCAGCCTTGAAATAACTTCCCAGCAGTCATAGCCCCAGCTAGGGTTGAATCCATACAGCTTCCCACCTGTTTGAAATTGGAAGCCAAAACATTGTGTTCTTCAGAATACTGAAACCTCTCACTGTCTTTGTTGGAGAGAAAAAAAAGGATGTCTCTGATCTACGCCATAATGTCTGTCCTGATTGTAGTCAAAACTTGAGAAATATATAACAGTTTAACAATACTCTGAAACCTCGTTTCTAGATGTTATGCTTGGCTGGAGAACTTACATTCTCAAACCAGATAACACATTTCCCGTCTGCGAAAAAAATTTTGTCGAATTCAGCTCTCATCCATCATTAGTGACACTGAAGTTAATAACAGTTGGGAGGGTGAATGATTTATCAGATCAGCACTCATGGCTCTTAACATTTAAGTTCTACATCTCTAAAAATGTCAGATGTTAAAGCATATTCTCATTAATATTAAAGTTGCAAAAAAATATCAGCTAATCTTTTTAGACTGCTATTTAAAGTTGGTCAGCTGTGACAAGTCTAAATGGATGATACTAAAATGTTGGCAATCGCAATGTACTACAACTGAACTGTTTTTTTGTCAACACGTAAACAGCAGTGGTCTTCCAACTAGATTCATGAGCCAAAACCACGTCAAACCACAGCGAATGATGCCACTGACATGTATGCATATTACAACCTTTATTATATAAACACACTTATTGTCATGCATTATTGCCATTTATTGCTTTATATTTTTTATGGCTGTTATCTGCTTAGGTCCACCAGGCTTGCTGTACACCGGTGTTTTATTATTTGTATTGCTCCAAAGGACAAATTAGTGACCTCAGGAGACTAGATCAAAGGTTAAGTTTTATTACATTTTAAGGAAAAAAACAGAAACATTTTATGTGTTTAAAGGTTATCCTTTGGTCATATTCAAGATGCCTTATTGTATTTTTTTATTTTAAAGTCCTCAAGTCAGAAGTATTTCACTATTTCCTCATTGATGAAGTCTTAGTGAATATTATAATTGATTCTAAGAGCTAGAGGTGTAGACTTAGGTCATGTGACTTTTAGAATCAAGGCGGTCTCAAGTTACAAATTCAGTGACTTTAGACGTATCATATAAAAATAAATCAAGCAGACTTTGAACCTGGCTCAGACTTTCACACTAATGTCTCTTGACTTCCCTTTTTTCTTGAACCCTTTGACTTAAAAAAAAAATGAATGAAGAGAATGTGTGTAAAAAACAAAATTTCAGCCACACATCAATGAAATCATGCCATGTTATCCCTCCCCCCTCCCTTAATTTCCCAGTATTTACTCCTTTTGTTGGTACTATCACCATGCTGGATTTACTGTTCTGTTTACCTGCTCTTCTCCTAATGACAGAAAGGACTCAGGCCATGGAAGAGACATCCCGTCATCCAGCACTATCAGGGAGATCTGTGCAAAGATTGAAAAGAAAAGAACAGCTGCATGTGGCTTCAACCAAACAAACAATGCAGCAAAATTCAGTACCATGTTAACTCCCTTTCAGTTACATTTTAAACCCAGGTTCACTGGTCTATTACAGCTACTTTGTATTTAAAGGTTTGCCACAAAAATCACCTAAAAATCCCAGAATACCATGTACCGAGGCCTTAGTCCTCGACGTGGCCGACCCAGTTTCGACTCCGGCCTGTGGTCCTTTGCAGCTTGTCACTCCCCCTCTCTCATACCGCCTTTCCTATCAGCCTCCTGTCCACAAAAAAATGAGCCACTACTGCCATAAAAACTCAAAACTAAATCCCAGAATGCACCTCTGTTCCTGCTGCTGCATCATACAAACAACACCATAGCCACTGGTTTTAAACATTTTTCATATTTCTGTCATGTAGAACTCAGAATGTATGTCAACCATAATTTTCTCTGTTTATGATAAAGTTTTGATCTAATCTTTTCACTTTTTTTTTAGACTCACTAATTGGTAACTTAGGCAATGAATCAAAGCAGAGAATTGAGGCGCACATTACCTTGTGGAGAGTATTTATACTCTCATCTTGGCAGCCAAAGGTGATGCTAACTTATTTGAATGTCTTATCTATTAAAGCTGTGTGTGTGTGTGCTGCAGAGATCTGCAGCTTAGGTGGGATAATCTATTGACAACTCAAGTATTAGTTCAGCTCTGCAAAAGTGTGGTCATTTTGAGAATGAAAGAAAGTCCTTAGTCCTTAAAACCCTGAATTTATACACTTGTGTTTTGCTGTCAATTAGGTGATAGATTAAATAGTTTTTTTTTTTTTTCAAATCAACATTGCACCTTTAATTAGTGTGAATTTGTTTAAGAAGCTAATGACTAAACTCTAAGGACTGACATGAAACATTTCATCTTGACATTTCAAATAAACCTAATTCATGCAAAAGTTGACTTGCTACACAGTGTCGTGACTTGTAAGGCCTTTCTTTGCAATAAGAAATCAGTGTTAGGAATTGGATGACAACATGTGTTCTTGAATAGTTAGTGTTTTATTTATTAAGGTGTTTTAATTTAACTAAATTCT
This sequence comes from Cyprinodon tularosa, assembly GCF_016077235.1. Lineage (NCBI taxonomy): Eukaryota > Metazoa > Chordata > Actinopteri > Cyprinodontiformes > Cyprinodontidae > Cyprinodon > Cyprinodon tularosa. Next base: position 828,976 of record NW_024038861.1, on the reverse strand, counting down.
TTAAAATGTGTTTGCTGCACCTTCCCATAATTTGCTATCTCATTGTTTGGACAAAACAAAACTGTATTAGAATTATAATTCAAAAATTTCTTTTGGACAACCATTGCTTTTCTTTTATTTTGAAAGGTCAATATATTAAGTATTGAAACATTATCTTACTTTACAGAACTGGAAGCTTTTGTCTGCAATGTTTCATTATTTAATCTTGTATTAAGATATGAAAATATATGGTTAATTATTTATATAATTTTACATAAATAATTAATAATTATTTATATAATTAACCATATATGGTTAATTATTTATACTTTATGGGCTGCTCAGTGGAGCAGTGGGTAGCACTGCCTTGCAGCAAGAAGGTTCTGTGTTCGATTCCCGGCCCGGGGTCTTAACCGCATGGAGTTTGCATGTTCTCCCTGAGCATGCGTGGGTTCTCTCTGGGTACTCCGGCTTCCTCCCACAGTCCAAAAACAAGATTGTTAGGTTAATTGGCTTCTCTAACTTCTCCTTAGTTGTGAGTGTGTGAGTGAATGGTTGTTTATCCTGTTTGTCTCTGTGTTGCCCTGTGATGGACTGGTGAAGATGGATGGATGGATGGATGGATGGATGGATGGATGGATGGATGGATGGATGGATGGATGGATGGATGGAAAAAAGCCTTAAACTGACATTGTACTCAAATTAATCAGATTACAAATTTTACTTATCAGCTGTAGCCAATGAAGAAGACAGTTATCCAACCATCCACAAAGAAAACTGCAATAGATGTAATAAAAACACTCTAGCACTTTCCAGGTCACTATATAGTAGAGTAAATAGGGCACCGGGACACTGACCTGCCAATCAATTTTAAACCATTACATTAAAACAATGAAAGACTCAGAACAGTTGTTAAATTTAAAAAAACTCAAATAAACCAGCAACAATGCTGTATCCTGAGAGCTTAAACTACAATCATGTATGTCTTGTTTAATTTAATTTTAAGTTTTAATGTAATAAAGAGCTTACCAGAATCTCTTTCACAACTGGCCTCCACTGACTTTCAATGGGATAAAACCGTCAGATCATTTGCATAAACAAAGAAAAGGACAACCATATTTCCTATGCATGAGCTCCAAAGGAAACATATACACAGCGAAAAGTGAGGGCCTTCAGAGGAGCAAAATCCAGCCAGTTGTAAGGAAAAACCTCTGCTAGAGAAACAATTTAAGTACTGCGCCCTTAAACCCAAAAGACTGACCCAAGCATCATGGTCCACCGTGTCAAGAAAGCAGGATTATAACACAAAAATCTCTTGAGTCTCCAGGTAATAGCAGACCACTAAAACTCTAAGGCAAGCTGTTTTTAAACTTGGACGTAAATTTGTATTTTCTATGAGGGACAATAGATGCATTTATATTCTCTGCTACATTTTTACAAAAGATCCAATATATATCGGTATTGTATGGTTATTGGCCAATATTGATTTAAGAATATCAAGATTGGCCCAATATGTAAAACTAGACCAATATTATCAACCAATGTTTATTTCTGCTGTCAGTTTTTCATTGTGTTCAAAGGGTAGAGAAACATATGATATATGGTGAATATTGTTTATTGGTCATAATGGCAAAAATAATATTGTTATTGGTTTAGACTTTAATATTGGTGCATCCTTACTTTTTTTAGAATATTTCTCCCTAACTGGGTCAGATCAGTTTTTCTAAAAATAAAATATATATATATATATGATGGCTTCATACTGTAATTCCTTGAAGAACTTCTTATAATTCAGGATTGCATCTAGTATCGGAGCAGACCTGTGCTTTAAGATTTTCAAGCTTTTTGGACCATTTGTCAAATACCTATGTGTGAACGTGTGTGTCTGTGCCCAAGTAAGTTACCTTGTGAGGACAGTGCAAGGCTAATTTCCCAGGAACATGCAACTTTTTGGAGACTTACAGGTACTCAACAGTAATACTTTTTGACACAGCTGGTCAATGCCACAACCCGACCTTCCCAGCAGCAGAACCACCTAGCACCAGGCAGGAAAAACCTCACAAGTGTTCCAAACCTGATAGGCAGCCATTAGCAGAGGCAAATGGCTTCCCCTCAGACAGGTCATGGGAGCAAAGACACAACTAAATTGTGGGTCCACCTCTGTTGCCAAAGCAAAGGAAACCTTAAAACCTAGTTTACCACCAATGAATCCACAATGTTACAACATAACCCAAGCACCCTGCAAAATCACCACCCCATCAGGCTTCCCTCCTTTAACCGCATTAGAGCCAAAATACCTAAGCTGAACCAACATTCTCCTCTGAGTCATTGCGGGTGTGTAGGGAAGTTCAAAATTAAATTCTCAGGGAGTTCATTTTGAAGCTGGAAGGCTGTTTGCTTTGTATCTGAAGCTGGAAGGCTGTTTGCTGTGTATCTCTTGGAATTTGGTATGGAATTTCAACAATCCCAAAAAACGACCTTGATGAAAGATTAAAGATCTTTGAACAAAAAAAAAAATGAACAAAAACAACCAAAAGTGAATTTTCAAAAGTGAATTAGGTGTTTGTTGACACCTAAACATTTGTGTTCGGTTTGCCTGGGTTCATCAGAGTTCTCTGTGTCAATCCTTCATCTTCCTGCAAAACTATCTTCATCATTCCGCAGCAAATTTCAACACTTCTCTGACTGAATGCTCAAAAGCGCGTCTACAATAAATATCAATTGAGATTCTATGTATTTATTGTTTATTTTATAATTATTGGTGAGAATATTAAATGTTTTAATGTCATTTTTGAGTTAAGTTCTACAAAGTGACACAGCAAAAAATGTTGAGGAAAATCTCTAGGCCAAATAAGAACGCGATGGACCTGCACATGCCGATAACTAACCCTGCATGCTATTTTGTAAAATGGCCTAAAACATGGAAGTGGCAGCATCATGATGCATGAATGTTTTTCATTATCATTAATAGATGGAGCTGAACACAGGGTAATCTTGACTGTGAGCCTGTAAGATGCTTATCTTATGTTATACAAAAACCTTTCAATCTGAAAAACTCACACGGAAAGAAAAGACAATTAGAAGAGTTTTATTGATACTATTACTTAAGTCTTTGGTGCTCATACCTCGGAAGGAAACACTAGCGCAGAATTTGCTTTGTTATGCATAAACAGGAGTGGAGAGGATAAAGTTGGTCAGTCCATGATTGCTGGCTGGCGAGACTGTGTGGGCTGCATGAGCTGATACTAGTGCATCACTCTGGGATCTGGAAGTCCATCTTGGATAACACTGGAAGGTAAACCTATCCATGATTAGCAAGCATGAAGTGACAGTGGAGAGGAAAAACTCCCCTTTGGGAAGAAACCTCTGGCAGAACCAGGCTGCCTTTTGTGAAATTGAGTCCTTTTAAGATGAACTATGGATGCTGGCTGATCTGTGACAAAGGTGAATAGTAATGGTTTCCGCCTAGGCTCCATTTTTAAAAACTCCAGACATAAATTCAATAAGCGATCTCTACCGGTGCCCTTTCAAGATACTCTCCATATTATTAGTCTGGGCTTCAGCTATTTTGTAAAGAAGAATGGGCAAAGATTGCCGTTTCCAGATATGTCAAGCTTGTAAATACATCTCCAATAAGACTTGTAACCAAAATTGTGGCAGTAGATGATCAATATAGATGAACAACAGCCTGCCCCACTATCGACTAAGGGCAGACTATTGAGTTTTCTGAGTTGAAATTTGGTAACATTGTGTTATTTTTGTTTCACTACTATGTAATAGTTTAACAATTTGTGAAGTTTTTCTTTTCTTTTTTTTTTTTACAATACTACATTTTATGATTAATGGTGTAATCATAGCAAATAGTATAAACAGCTGCACTGAAAAAATGACCCAGAAATAAGTCAACATTTCTTAAATTAAGTGTATTTACCCTACCTTTGGGCAGGTAAATAAGATGATCTGCCAATGGAATGAGCATTTTTACCCTTAAAATAAGATAATTAGATAATATGCACTTGAAATAAGACAATGCAATTGTTTTTTCCCCTCATTTTAAATGTAAATTGTCTTTTTCCATTGGCAAAGTTTCACAATTACCTCCTCACTTCAAGAAAAAAACGCACTTATTTTAGGAAAACAATGACTTGTTGAGATTTACATTTTTTACCAGTGTCATGTTGTGAGATGTAGAAAAAAAAAAATAGGATAACATCAAAGCTTCATGCACAGTGTAAGCATGACAACCTTAAGCAATTACGCAATGCATAAATGACATTTGACCAAAAGGCAATAACACTGATGGTTTTATAATCCTGTATCAGTGCAGGATCACACTAGTGCTTGAATCCACTACTCCCAGAGAGATTTATGAAGTCTGCAGCTCCCGTTCAGTGCGCAGTGCATCAGCAGAGCGCCAGCAGCTGGCTCAAAGGACGAACAGCAGGTTGCCAGACTGAGCCTCAGAGCTATTTTAAACCGATTTCTCTCGTTCAAAAAAACGGTGATGTCAGCAGAGACTGGTCTACTTGTTGGATGAATCTCATTCATGTGGTAGTAAAGTCCTCTCTTTGCGAGGACGGAAGTTAAGTCACATGCGCATTGACAAGCTGGAGGGCTGCGTAATGGAGATCGTGGGAAAGGACAATAATTTGTGAACTGCGTACGGGAATGTCAGGAGGGAAGCGTTCGTTTGATACCCCGTGAGGGCACCCAGGTGAATCATCTGAGCAGCAATGAAGACGCACCTAGCAGCGTCTGTTTCCAGCTTTAGCGCGCACGGACTATGAATGAGGAATGACCAATGGTAAGTAAACCTGGGCTTCTTAAGCGCTCTAAAAACCAATCCGTCGGTGACGCACAACAGAAATTTACCCCAATTTAAATGCTAGGATAATTTTAACACCCAAGATTACGAAAAAAATGTAGTTTAGATAAAAGGCGTTCATTAAAAGGAAGGTGGAATGCAACATTACAGTGAAACTTACCCGCAGCCACAAGCGTGCGCAACCGTCTCTCTGCCTTCTCAGCCGAGCGACTGGCGCAGTTGCTTTAGGTTGTGGACTTAAATGGCTTTCCAAACAGGGGAATTCCGTATGAATTACTTCCCATCTGCCAGTCAGAAGGAAACTGATAGTTTCGGGATTTAGTCTAGTTAGGAAAGTTGTTATCAGGTTTAGAGGACGCGCCTAATAATCCTCGCCAGCTGAGATTTACGACAGTGGAGTTAAGAGATAATCACAGGTAGACATTTATATGAAAATAACCTGTAAGAAAAAAAAAACGTGTAATGCAAAAGCGTGGGAAGAATGACACTTATTTCTAAATACATTACATAAGAGCCTACTAGTTCTGGTGAATACCTTTTATCAGATTTTAGGTTTAAGCCTGGTTAAAACCTCATTTGGTAACTCCAGCCTTTACAACTGGAAAAGTGTATCAGTAAAATTGAATGGTTGTAGCTTTGTTAATGTTAAGCAAAACAAATGTTTTCATTAAATGCATCAGATGACCTACCTTTACATACTGTAGGCTATAGAGCTGGAGCGGTGCGACCTATCTCTCTTTGAAGTGCGCTAAAATATTGCTAAATTATTGTAAGTAGGTGTACTAAATACAGGAACTTACAGCTATGCTGATGCACATTCTAAAGTAGCTGCATCCCATTCATTTTCCCCCATTGTTTAAAAGAAAGCCTTAACATTAGTTGCTAAATATATTACAGCAGTTTTTTGTTTGTTTTTTTCGTTTTTTTACAAGGATGTTCTTTTTTTTTAAGGTGACTAAAAGTTGAGTTTGTAAACCTTCCAGGTTCTGTGTGATAAGTAAAAGCTTCATATTCCTAATAACTGGTTTTGCCACCCTTGGTAGGATATGATGTTTGCAAAAACTTGTGAATTGTGAAGGAAGTTTGGTCCACTTTTTTTTTTGCAGAGCTTCCCTGATTCAGCTCCCCTGTTGTTGTTTTTTGTATAAACAGCCTGTTAAAGGTCGTGCTACAGCATCACATAAGTATACGGGACTTTGACTAGAGCACTGATTCCCAAAGTTGGGATACACACTTATATTAAACTGGACAATATAAACGATAACTGTTTTTTGCTTATATAGATAAAATATCACAGCCATCACCTTGATTAATGCTGTTTTTGTTACTATGGGTACCTGATGAAATATTTGTATACTGATCTATATTTTTATGTCCATTCCAGTATAGCATTCCAGTATTATTTTGTAGGTCAGAACCCTTAATGTTTGGAAACCACACTGTTCCAAAACCTTAACGTGATGTTGTTTCCTACAATTCAAAGCAGAAATGTCCTAAATGTTTTGGCACACTGTCCTTTCTTTGTAGCCAAACTAATTATTACTGGATATTCTCCTTCAATTGATGCTTCCAGTGTTTATGATAAATTATCTATGTCCTGAAACAGCAATCTAGACTGTCACGCCATGTTGTTTAAAGGCCTTGCTAGTTTTACACCAGCTGTAGAGGAATATGCAGATTCAACAAGGTTAGAATTATGTCTTCCCGGTCCGCAGAGTTTTTCTTTAAAGGCCTCAGGTATCATCAAGATGATGTATCGCATACTGTATTTGACTCAGAGCCTTTTTTTTGTAATTTTCGGTCAGTATTATTAATCATTGTGAAACTCCCTGTTTTGTGGCATTTTTGACTTTTTTTTCCCACAGTTTTCACAGTGCTGCCCAAACTAGCAGATAGTGTCCACTTCCTATAGCACGTTTTGGAAGTTTTTAAGTGGTATTATAAAATACAAACAAAGTCTTTTGTTCTTTAGATTGAGACTGAGTTAAATGTTGCTTAAACTACAATATGAAGTAAAACATGAAAAAGAAGGCTTGCCTAAAGATGAATGTTGTATCAGCACTGAATCATGGCTCTGCAGACATGATTGAATAAATAAGAATTATACTTTACTTGATTATATCTCTTAATTGAGTTTTGTATGTAACAACAGTGTGAAAAGTACGCTTTGTGTTTTTAATAATATTTGTGCAGATGTGAAGTTCTTAATGCAGCCCTGTCTTGAAACTAATAAGGTTTTATTGCAGCTCTATGCAATATTTCAGTTTCTTTTTTTTGTTTGTTTGTTTGATTGTTTTTTGTTTTTTTCAAATTGCAATTTAAATATATTGAATTGAGTAGTGAAGTTTTATCCCCAGTTGATCAAGCTGGAAGCTAAGAGTGTTTCATTCATCTGTGCATTGCCAGATAAAGGAAGTGAGATACTAAGGACACAAAATATCCTGGCATTTCAGCACTTACTGGGGTTTAATGTTGCAAAGAGCTTGCTCCAATTTTACATGCATGTCATTTGATTACTCCAACATTTTAAGGTCATGCCAATTTCGATAAAGTACCTTACTAGTTTATGCATCAATGTCTCTGAATTTTCTGTTTGCATTATAGATTAAAAACTAGTTTACTAACTTTTCTTTATTATTCTCTTCTCCATTTTCCCCACATATATTGAAGCCTCTTCTTTGCATCAGTCTCCTTGTTCTTGTGCTTCTACCACTGTCACTCTGCTGTGACAAAAACTTATCGGCATTTCAAGACCTTAGTATGATTTTACCAGCACAAATGGAAAATATCGTAAGTATCAATGAGTTCAAAGAATTTTTGGATGTTGTCTATGAAAGAGGGACAAAAATCTCACTGAACAAGCAAAATATATTTCAATTAGTTAAGAATTTTGTGTCAGTTTGTTTATTTTGAGATTAGGTAATTAAACTTTCCAGAAAGATACAAACGAATCATCCTTTTTTTGATATTGCAAATTGGAAGATTTATTGCTAAATCTCCGAAAGTAATATCTATTTTTTTATTATTACTGCATATTTATTATTTTTTGTAAAAACCCTGGGTTAAAACACAGTGATGGTTATAATTAGTAATTGTTGTTTTTCTAATGAAATAAAACGAAAATGAAATTTCCAAGACCCAGTTAGAAAAACTCTAAATACAAGTAGAGACGTTGGAACAAATTTGCTAAAACTGAAGATGAGACTCTAACAACAGCATAGGTAACCTAATATTAGAAGAGTCTAGGGTGTGTGTGTGTGTGTGTGTGTGTGTGTGTGTGTGTGTGTGTGTGTGTGTGTGTGTGTGTGTGTGTGTGTGTGTGTGTGTGTGTTTGTGGGGTGGGGGGGTCCCCCGATATAGTGACTAGTTACCTGTTATGAAAGCGAGTAAACCAAGACAAGGTAAGAAAACAAACTAACTGTTACTTTTTAATTTATTTAAGAGGAAAAATCTGACAAAGGAACTGAAAGACATATCCTGCCAAGAGCTGAAAAACAAAGTGCCAAACTGTACGGTGCAAACAGAGGAAGCTGTGAGTATAACTTGAGTTAGAGATTTGGGCACACCTTCTATCCTCCTTCAGGCGTGCCTGATCTTTTCACTGTGACACTACAACCCAGTTTTTGTAATTCCTTTTTTTTCCTTCCTCCTTAAAGAATGCAGACCTTTAGAAACAGAAACAATTTGTACAAAGGAGCCCTGTTTCTGTAATACAAGCGGAAAGTTTTTTAGTGAAGTTGCTGATATATAATTGAATGCAAGTGTCCAAACCATCATCTTCTACACAGTTACTTTTTTCTATTTATTGTAGGTTAACATAAAGTGGGGACTCTAGCAAAATGAATGCAGATCCCACTTTCTTGCAGAAATATTAGCAGTGACTCACATATGATTTTCCTGCAGGATATCATGGAAACCTTGTTCTTGCAAGCCTGTGATATGCTTCGTCTTCAACCGATGAAACAAATGGCTGGAGATATCCTGACGTCATTAAAGCGCCATTGTCCTGTAAGTGCCCAAAGAGGAAATCAAACATGAGAATGTTTTTTTTTTTGTTTTTTTTCCTATGTGTTGATCTCTTCATGAGATGTGGAATTTATAATATTCAAACGAATGTTGGCAGGCTATTCTGTTTCCTTTTGTCAGGTAGAGGGTGACTCATCGTTCCTTAGTCATATGTTACTGGTTCATTTTCATAATGTATATGAACTGGCTTTTTGCTGCTTTGAACTAGGTAGAAAACATCCAATTCTCAGCTGGAAACTGAGAATCATGTGATTGTTTCATTTTATGTTTTCCTTTTATGTCGCCTTTAATTGTCTTCTGACTTTAGCTGCTATATAAGAAAATGTGAAACAGCACTCTAAGGTTCTTTCTGGACTTAATGAAGCCAAGATCACGTTTCAGCAAAATGCTACCAATGGTTCCTCCTCTCACTAACAACCTTAGAGGGCTGGTTTTCCACATTTTTTCTTGTGCATTAACTCTAACACTGTGCACCAACCGGCTCTGTCCTTTTTTTTCTTTTTGGAGTTGTGCGCACTTGGTTTACTTCTATTGTTGACTTACTCTTATAATTAAAAGTTAACATACAAGCATGGTTTTTAACTAATACATGGTGGAAAATGTCTCCTGTTGTCCCTGGATAAGCTTTATTTACACTACTCTCATGCACACTGTTTTAGCTGTGCGGAATTTCTATGAGATTTGATGATGCAGCCTCATTGTTGAAGTCTGAGTCATGAGCTTTATCAAAGTCAAAGCCTTTGTACTTCAACAGGCTTTGTACTATTGCCTCACATTGTGGCATGGTTTAAGAACTTCTTTATTTGATCTTAGACTAATTTATGTATTGCTGTTTGGATTAACACAGCTGATTTATAAGGTAGAATAATCCTGACCTGGTTGGTTGATTTAATCAGCCAGATATCCCTTTCTATTTTTGTCTGTGAGCGTAAGAAATGTATGAATAAAACACTTTATGTTTTATTCCAGTAGAATGATCATATATTACCTTTTTCTTTTTTTTACTACCTTCATCAATAAGTATGTTTTCAGTTTTGTTTGGTGGGTTTGTTAGTTAGCAGGATTAGTTGAAAAGTTCTGAACAGATTTTGATGACAATTTTAACGGGAGTGTGCCTCGTGCCAAGGAATGATTCATTCAATTTTAGTGATGATCCAGATCATTAATCCAAGTATAGGAAATTTTTAAAGGATAGTTTGTGAGATATGGATATTTGGAGGAACAAGCTGTTCCCCTAAGAACCAGAGCAACTGTGACCATTGACAGCTTCAGCATCAGATCAAAAAGTCCTGAATTATTATTCCGAAGAAGTCAAAGTCTCCATTTGCTGATCAACAAATAAAGCACAGTGCAGATCAAATGAAGAAGGCGAGAGCAGAACAGGCACCAAAGAAACACGCCTTTCCTTGCTTGTAGACAGATTTTAAGGACATTTTTCAGAGGTGCGCCTCACGCCAAGGAACTATTCATTTAAACCTGGAAATGATTATTACTATAGTTGCAAGTCATAATTTGTGGCAAACTCTGCGGCTCTGAGTGCTCTTGTGAATTCGTTTTTTGCTTTATTTGTTTTTACTGATATTATCTAAACTTTGCTTTATCTACGTATATAGCACTTTGGCCTCTGTGTATGTTTTAGGTGCTCTATAAATAAAGTGGATTGTTTTGGATAGGCATCCGTATGAAGTTCTCGTCTGGGGTAAAAACTCAGCAGTTGACAAAATAAAACAGGTAAAAGATAAAGTATGTATAGTGCTGCAAAATATTGGTTGTCTTTGGATTACCTTGAATTACCTTTAATTCTTCATTTAAATGTTTCATATGTTACAAATAACCTAAATAGTTTTTTTTTCTAATAGGGAAAGGTATAGTGACCTTCTTTCAGTCAGCTGGCTGGCAGTGGGGGTGGACAGGGAGGAGCAGTGCTACCTAACTCTATAATCTATACAAGTCTTTGGCATCTCATTAAAAAGGAACTTTTGTGAGAATGGTACGGCGTTTTCACAATTTCCAATCCACAGAGCTGCTGATACATGGTTTTCTTTAATGCATTGTAGGCTGCACTATTAAAAAATGGGGATTAGACAAAAATTTAACTTTAAAGCTGAATAGATTTTTAGGAAAACCAAAATTCCCTGTTTTTTGCCTTTGATTCTCTGCTAGTCGCAGGCGTCTGCATTTGGATCATGTTTTTCTACCACATATGCTACATTTGCTGTAATGTCACCTTACATAATAATATTTCCAACCATGCTTAACATTAACTTTTCTTTTTTTTTTCTTGTCATTTCAATTACCTGTAATATGTTGCTTATACCTGTCAGACTATACCTTATGCGTATAAGAGCGGTACAAGAGCCGTCATGTGCAAAAGTAAACGCAATGAAATATGCGTTATAGTCCAACTGCCTAACTGAAGCTATTTATTGCGTGAACAGCTGCTGTGTGGCAAACATAAAAAAAGACAAAGGAAATTCTTTGTTGTGTTTTTGAGAGATCTGACTGCCATTTTACCATATTTGACTGTGTGGATGCTGAGACACAGAGAGCAATGATGGAGCAGGGATGTTAACAACTTTCCAGATTACATTTATTCAGCACTGAAACATTTCAAAGCAGCTTTTAATCATGTATGTCAGCACCTTTCCTCTCAACTCCAAAGGTAGAACACTAGATGCACCCCAGTGTATGGGACTGCAACAAGTGCAGATTATCATATGCCTCTATACGTCCTCTAACTCTGTATATTAAGGAGTTTTTATGTCTCGCTGTTTCTCCACCGTGCAGTAACATTATTTGGTTTGCCAACTGCTACCACTTCTTATTGGGTTGCACAAAGTTGTGACAAATGCGACTTAGCCTTTGTCGTTCCTAGAACCAACATATGAATATAGCACGCGTGTGACCTGGAAATACGGAGCAGATCCAATGTTCATTAGCGCAAACAGAGCATCCGCATAGTTCAGAGTGAAACAATGTTATTACAGAGTCAGTGATGAGTTACCTGAATAGAAGTTGTATTAATCATGTATAAGTGTTGCATATTTGCAGTTGCATACATGGGCATTTTGCAGTTTTCCAACATGCCCAGAAAAAATCCAAGGCCCCCATATTTGTTGAGAGATTAATTTAAGTATGCAGAGGTTTCAAACATGTATACAAGACTGCAATAGATATTTCATTAAATAGCAAGACAGATTCTAGCTTATGTCTAAAATGTAGATATTCTTAGATTTGTAATGTTAAGACAATTTTTAAACTACACATTTGGTGTGTATGTATGTCCATTTTCCCTCTAGACTCATTTGTATCTCTATCTTTATTTAACAGACAAAACACCCCAAGTTACACAGAGGAGCGACGCCAAAAAACCGAGCGGGGAAGAAGATGAAAAAACTTTGCAAAGCTAACGCAATTCTGTCTTCCATGACTGTGTGCTACGAGAAGCTGAACATGCTATGCAGGACATGAGACCGAAACAAAAGAAAAGCTGCTGTCAGTCTCTCTGCACTGGGCTGTCGTTTCGGATTAAGCAAGAAAAAGCTTCCAGTTAATTCAAGCTTTCCTGTAAAATATCAGTGTATCCGTCTTGCTGCTGCTTTGGGAGTTGCACGACTACTGACTCTTGAGATCAGTTTCCAAGCTAAACAGAAACAAGTCACAAGCGAAATGAAACAGAACTGCTCTTCCAAGTCTGACAGACTGAACTTTCTCACGGTGTGTGAAGGAGGAGCCTTGAGCTTTATGTTTCAGGTGCTGCAAAGAGGAACTTATACAAAAGGCATTTGAAAACATTTAGACAGTGGTTTAAGATGTGTTCATTGAATAACCTATTTCAGAAGATTAAGTTAAAAAGAAGCATTCGTGTTTTTACTTTCGGGAAAAAAACCTGGAAATATGGTGTTCAAATGAAGTTTTGCTTTCACTTTGGAAAAGAATGGCCTGACTAGTCCCAACATATTTTTGTTATCTCTGTTATCTATAGCCGGTTGTTTTGGGCCATTTCACGTCATCAGCGCTGTCTTCAGTGACAATGTGTTCATTACCTGCTTGCAATGATTGATATATTAAAAGCATATTTTACCACAGATGGCTGAGTGCAGCTCAGAGGCCTTATTACTTATGTGGGAGACATCGGAGAGGCCTTTCCCACAAGTTTAACTTGTGTTTAATGATACTTTTTTCAGTTAAAAAAAGACAAGTCATGCTCAACCAGCAGCCGTGTAGTATTTGTATGAGAAATGTAAAATAATAATAATGTAGGAATTCAGCCTTTGCTCTTTTTCTCTACTACTACTCTCATTGCTTCTTTTTTTCAAAGGTACTTTAATGTAGCATTTTAACCAGATGAAAGGTTCATTTCTAAGTATATATATATATGTTGTATATGAGATTTCATTGGTTTCCCCTTCTATATTTATAATTAAAGATTTGTTTGTACCTATGACTCTAAATAATTTACTATAACATCCTTTAATTAAAAGGTCTTAGAAGCAAATTACGCATGAAATTACATATGTGAATTAAAGCAAGTAAAGCTCCAAAACTCTACATTGGAAATACAATTGTTTGCATTTGTTTTCTGTTTGTCAGAAAGGCATTGAGGAATATTTTTTAGGTGGAACTACTATTTTAAATGTCACCAACTCAGATTTATTGATGACTAAACAAAGAAGAAAAAAATATATATTTCGCCTTTTTTTTCCTAAATAAACACTGCAAAACACCATGAAACCCTATTTGAAACTCTGGATGAAGCCTCAGACTTTATAGATCCTCATCTTGACTATAACTCAAGCAAATTTGGAACTAATAAGTTGAAGCATATTCGTTCCACAAAGGTTTTAGTGAGCAGTATGCTAGTTGGAAATGTGATTTTGTCAAAGTGGTGCCAAAAGTGGCCAAATGCATTTTTCCACTCATAAAAGGGAATCTGGCAAGACAAATATGCTGATTTACATTATTGGAGACTTTATGCATAAGGCAAAACCTTCGCTCCTAAGATCTAGCCATTGTTTCATTGAAATTTGCAATTGAAGACACAATTCATCCTCTGACATGGGAGCTGGCTCAGAGCTCGTCTGTCATGGCTGTGTGTTTCCTGGACGGGGCCGCCTTTTGCAGCTGCTTTTTGTGTCTCTGCTTCTGTCTCCTTGAACCCCAGTCGGCCTCTGCAGATGGCCACTCACACTGAGCCTGGTTCTGCTGGAGGTTTCTTCCTGTTAAAAGGGAGTTTTTCCCTCTCCACTGTCGCTACAAGCATGCTTAGTGTGAGGGATCGTATTTGAGTCAATACAATCAACTGGTTTTCCTTGGATAGAAAACTGAATAAATTTGACTGTATGGTCTGGTGAACTGTAAAGTGCCTTGAGAGGACTTGTGTTGTGAATTGGCGCTATATGAATAAACTGAATTGAATTATATTACCAAACTGACTAGAAAATAAGAATAACACAGCAAGCTTGAAATGGTCTCACATACCTCGCGGAAAAGGTCTGAGCCTCTAGTTTCCATAGATACTTGCCATTGGGGGGTGGGGCTAAAAATGAATACCTGCTGTTACATTACTCCCGCAGTCATACAAGTCAGGTGGAATTTGTGAAAAGTATGTTTTAGAATTTTTAAAGCCCAATTTGAAAGGCATGTGGATGAAACACCATGTGACTGTGTTTAGGTCATTTCTATAAATAGATTTACATGAGCAGGTATCAGATGGGTCCAGTACCGGGCCGCTGGGCTCAAGGGGTTAAGGCCTCCATTTTCTTATGCAACAGTCAGAAAGGAAAACCAATCTTTTTAAAGACATTTATTGATGTTTGATATACATAGCAACAAGCGCACAACCAGATATAGTGTTAAATGCTGCTAACAGAGCGAAAAAAATCCAACTCGTTTGGTTTATTTAAATATTTCTAATTTTGTGACATGTTAATTTTTCTTATTGTAAAAAAAAAAAAAAAAAAGAACAAATAGTTTAGGCAGAACTCATAAACGTAGACTGAACTATAATGGGCTTAATAGTGACTCTACAAGAGGAATTTAAAAAAGTTGCAATGCAATGCATTTAAATGTTTTAAACAAATTTAAATAAACACAGAGACAAAATCCTCAAATCAGTTCATAAAAATGAAATCGATTAAGAAAATAAATAAACGCTACCATATAAAACACTGAAAAAGAGAGGGAAAGATTCAATGCTACATTTGTCTTTAACTGTAGTATTATTGGACATTTTGCCACTAAAATGAAATTAAATAGAGCGCTAAGCTTTTATATCTAATTTGTATTAGGAGTAGCCCCTGTCTAGATAAGAAGTGATATGCTACAACCTTTTTTTTTCCATTTTAAAAGCCAAGCTGCTTCTTTTTCAGTAGTCAGTGATATTGCACTTTTATATGAAAGCCTGTTTTTAGAGCGGAAAACTGAAAGAGTTTCAGGTTGGGACAGAAATTAAAGGGTAAATCAAACCCATCTCCAACAAGCTGCACTTCATCTTATTTTTGCAATTGTGCAAAATACTTCTAAAAGTGGATTTTCACACATTTGATCATCTCAGGATAGTAACGTTACTCACATAAATGAGAAGAGTTTTGCAAGTTCAGCAAAGCTAGGATAATTTGGTTAGGATCTGCACTCAGACAAAACAATCTAGTTGGGACTGTTGTCTTGTGCACGAGGCTTTAGCTGTGCACTCCAGCAACCAAAAAAAAATATCCAGCAGGGTGTGTGAAATCAAAAATGGAAAATTTATTTTTTGTCATTGTTTATCAGCTTTGGTGATATTCCTAACTGCAAATTGAGCACAGGTGCATCCCGACTTTCCTCTCCCTTCTCTGACTTTTGACCTCCATCAGATACACATCCTCCGGACCCCACATTCACAGCAAAATTTGGCCGATTCAACAGGGTACTGGGTTCCACAGGCGTGGCAGAATTTGCTCTTCAGTCCACCGTTTCCAGGGTCATTTCCACAGACGACGTCATTCCTGAAAAGTCAACAGAGGTGGAATAATTCAAATGACACTTAAATGAATGAGTCCAATATTTGTTCGAAGGTACCGTGTATTAAAAAAAACAGTCTCTTCAAACCAGTTAATATTGGAAACATAAATATGTAGGTCAACAGAGCTTGGATGGACGCAGTTCTGCAGAAACACCACAAGGGGGTGTTGAAGGTTGGAAAGTAATCCCACACATCTTGGTGAGTTTGAGGTGCTTTACCTAGATGTGTAGGTGTCAGCTTTCTTTTTGTTGGCTCCTATTCCAGAAGGAGAGTTCTTCACACATCCGTAGCCTCCACTTCCAACTCGGCTCTTACTTCCCACACTAAGAGAGGCAGAACACAGACAGGGATGTGACATATGCAAATCAGAGCGAGAAGCAGATCTAATCTTTATGGCTGCACACATGTAAAATATATACAAATCAGACGAACAACAAATTTCGACATTAAATAGACCATCAGTAGAGATTCAATAACAAAAGTAACTATATAATTTTATAAACCATAACATTTAAAGGCAACTGTAATAACTTTTCCCAGTGACATATCTACCATGAAAAGTAAAGTATTGCTGAACAACACTGGAACAATTGCATTATTAACTATGTTCAATCATATTTAATAAATTAGAAGATTATTAAGCTCATTTATTCTTTCAAGTCAAACACATCAAACAGATTAATTTCACTCCAACTGATTTTTTTAAGCCTTTATTGCTGTCGATCAAAAAGATTTCCTTCTTGCAGCTAATGAAATCAAAAATAATTAGGATTAAAATCTTACATTGAACCCAAAAAATAAATAAATGCATAAATCAAAGGTTTCAAGTTTTTTCTTAAAAGACACTTGACCTGTCACACAAACCCCATCAACGCTCATCTTCTGTCTCACAGAGGATGACTGTAAAATACAGTCAGAGCCCTGGACTCACCTGGATGGTGGGCTGCAGAGTCCAGAGGGATTCGCTCTGACTGTGCCTGCTGTGTTAGCCTTACTTGATGGGATTCCTTAAATCAGTGAAGGAATGAAAACATAACAAAAACACATAATTAATACAGGACAATATCATCTATTTGTGACTGACATTAGGGATGAAACTATTATTCATGATTAATCTGTTATTGAAATAATCGTGAACTACTTTAGTAATAGATTAATCGTTAAATGGAATATAGAGACTCTAAAATGTGCCTTTAGCTGACAGAACAATCCACTTGGTTTTCCAATTATACCAAAATTGTAAAAAAGATATACAAAAATGTTGCATTTAAGTTAAAAATACATTGATGTCTGTCAATATGCTCTATCCAGAACTCCTCAAGTGGAAAAGTTTGAGTTTCACCTGGTTTAATTTTGTAAAAAAACTTCTTTAAGAAACCTTTGGCTATCCGATTATTAAAGGTAGAGTGGAGGATGTTCTTTTTCCAAGTTGATAATCAAAATAAGTGTTCCTCCTTATTGCCAATCATTCTGGTGATATGTTTACGTCAGGCCGTCCTACGTGCTCGTCCTCATTTTCACTTACGTTGGTGAGTCTGACATAGTGGAAAAATTGCTAATTTTCTTTAGGAAAGTAAGCTTGTATGAGCGATGCAAACAGCAACTTTAAAACAGAGCGTGCACGAGGAGAAATTGGCTCCTGCACACACTCGCACGTGTTTAATAGGCGTTCCTCTCGGTAGCGGGTACAGGGTTGTGCATTTGCATTTTTTTTTATTTTTTTTTACTGGAGAGTGCGGGTTTTTTCAAGAAATCTTCCTATATACCTTTAATCAAAAAAATTATTGCTAAATGAATCGATTTGCAAAATAACAATTAGTTGCAGCCCTCTCTAACTGAAATTAACTTAAGATACATCTGAAAAGAGCTTTTTTTTCTGAATAGTAAAACATCTGCAGAGCAATAGCAGCTGCTACAGCCAGTGTTTGATCCATAAAGCAGCTCCATTTTCCTTTTTAAACTTCCAGATATCATAATAAACTCCAGTTTATGATAGTTTTCTATCTACAATATATCATCTATGCATTTATCAGAGCTGCTTTTTAAACAATCTAACTGGCATGTATGTAGTGTCTAATGGTTGCCATGGAGACTTGGTGAAAACGAGATGCAGCTCGACTGTAAGGATCTCGATCACAAAATTTTTTTTATGGTTTTATTGTTTATTTCACACAACCACCACTTGCAAAAGAAGGGAAGCTGTTTTAAAGCCAATTTCTGAGTACCTCAATATTTACATGGCAACAGTGAAAACAGTAACCGCCTTTTGGAAAATTTAGGGAACTACAACTACAGAAACAAGGTCAAGCACCCTTCAATATCCTCATCGTAGAGGGGGGAAATAAGAAAAAAGGGAGGTAAGTGGTTTTCCTTCGGCTACAAAGAAGTTACATAAAATAGAAAAACGGACATCAGCAATACTGTAGAAAAAAAAAGACCATAAGTCCTGACAAAAGCTCTGAGTCAAGTTATTCCAATTTAAAATCTACCACATAAAGCAGTCCACCATCTGTTGCCTTACCAGTGCTCTGTCCCAGACCTGATCTCTGGGGTAAACGGGAAGAGGCTGAGGGGATTGCTGATGCAGCAGGAGAGTTTGCTTTCTTTACAGGACCAGGAGGTTTAACCTGCGGCAGAACAGAAAGATTCCTGTAATAGATGAAACATCCGGCGCTATAATTAACAAAACAAGAATGAAGAGCTCTTATTTTGAAGTATCTACATATAAACTGAAGGGGAAAATAAAAAATAAGATGCCGCAGCTGGAAACAAAGTGCAAAACCGTTAAACATCAATAAGTTTTAAAGAGTTTAAAATTCAATTAAAAAAAACAGAAACGCAAATAATCAGTGG
The DNA here is from genome assembly GCF_016077235.1 of Cyprinodon tularosa. Classification (NCBI taxonomy): domain Eukaryota; kingdom Metazoa; phylum Chordata; class Actinopteri; order Cyprinodontiformes; family Cyprinodontidae; genus Cyprinodon; species Cyprinodon tularosa. The sequence continues at coordinate 810,290 of NW_024038861.1, read as the reverse complement.
GACAAATTTGAAATGATGAATAAAAGCTATTTCCATGCATTAATTCATCAACCCAGCTGCATGTGCTCTGATGTTCTCGTAAGTTCGTGTAAAAAAAAAAAAAAAAAAAAAGCTGTTCCTTCATTACATATCTGTGGAATTCAAGACTAGACCAGAATTTGGCAGGTATTTAAAAAATGTAACCTGACAACAGCCAGATGCATGTCTAGCTCCGCCTAGCTCCACTCACATACATCTGGGACACCGCTCATTGAAAGTGATTTCCCCAACCAAATTTATGGTCTGGCCAATCAGGACGCAGGGCAGGTGTTTCCTGGATGTGACGTAGTGGAGAAGCGACCGTGAGATTCCAACAACAATGGCGGCTCGCATCGAGGAAGCAAGCGTTAGCATTGATGCTGCTATTTCTTCTGTGTTGTCCAATCTATCTGATATTGTTTCATTAAAAGAACATCAGAGAACGGCTTTGAAGGCTTTTGTTGGTGGAAACGATGTTTTCGCCCTTCTCCCGGATTTGGCAAGAGCTTGATCTACCAAATGGCTCCTCTGGTAGTTAAGTGTGACGCTCCCACAGCGTCACGGGTTAGCTTCGGTGTGAGTGGTTGAAATAGCACGTCGATAAAGATGACAGACAAGTGGCTTATCATATGCAAGGAGTTTTGATAAGGTCCAGCCTTCAGTAAAGGCAATTCCTATGGCGGTGTCCCAGATGTATGTGAGTGGAACTAGGCGGAGCTAGACATGCATCTGGCTGTTGTCAGGTTATAAAAAACGGGCTTGTCTGGAGATTGTCTGGATGTACTATCTAGAAAGCTGCCAGATCGTCTGTAAAACTCCTACCTGTGAGAATGAAGCATAGTTTCACTGGGTTGAAGTCAAATAAGAGGCCGGAAAAAAGCAGGATCTTTTAACAGGATCGTCGGGATTATCTGAGGGCAATTTTAGTAAGATTAAATAAGATTAGACTGAATCAAAAGGCACTCCATGTCTTGCTGTATTGGCCTTTTGTCCGACCATCACCAGGACAATGATTGCAGTCATGTAGGTCCAGACTGTCATCCCTCATTCAGATGTTTTTATAAGTCATTCCAAGCATGCCGTGTTCCTTTTGTTCTATCTTCTCAGGTACAGTTGATCTTCATTGATAAGCTTTCTTATGGTTGATTCGTATAATAACATATGAACTTCCTGGATTCTCGTTCCCTCAGTGAAAACTTATTTGTTTAGTCAGAAGAAGCGTGTCTTTCTAAACTGGGCTTTCTTTTCAGGTTTAGTGTTTATTACTCGGATTATCTGATTTTTTTAAAAGCACAAACTGTGTCCTCTGATTGTTTTACTGATTTTTTTTTTTTTTTTTTTGATGTGCATGTGTGTACCTGTGTGCGACTCGGAGGCTTCTTGGCATCTCCTGACTTGTTTTTATTGGGCATGCGGGCGGCTTGCTCCTGGCAGAATTTGATGTGTCTGTCAGCCGCATTCTGATTGAACCTCCGCTGACAGCACGGGCACTGGATGTAATCTAGAGAGCAGGTTAGGGAAACATAGTAGTTACCTTTAATAAAGAAAGTCCTTAAAATGTATCCATAGCTCATTTGCGCAACTTTTCTGATTTTTATTGACAAAACATAGAAAAAGAAGAGACAAAACAATACACTTTGTTACCTGGATCGTAAGATGGAGGAGGAGGTGGAGGTAGCGGCCCCCCATCCTTCACTACCTGAGTGGCGGCCTTGGCAGCTCGAATGGTGGCAATAAAGTCCTCATGCTTCTTGCGCCAATTGGAGGGCTTCTTAGGAGGCTCTGCCTGGCAGGGCGACGATATGGTAGCACAGTTGGTTTTCGATTAGCATGTTTGCGTAGCGTTTAACGGTATAACAAAAAGAAAATATTTCTTTGCAGCCTCGATTTCTAAAAAAAAAAAATCTTTGAAATATTTCACCTAAGGCAGACATGTCCACATAATGCCTTTGATATACTGAATATAAGCAGCGAATGCAGCAGTGTTGCTTCTTACTGTCAGAGATTAAGAAAAGAAAACTTTATAGCTGCAGTTCAAGCCTTATCTAAAGCTAATCATTTAAGACAGAAATAGTTCACCGCTCTATGCCTGGACTGCATCTGTTGCAACATGATAGCTTTGCAGACTTCTTATTTCCTCCTTCAGTTGTGCTGCTTTAAGTTTATTGTGTACATCTGTTTGACAAATGGAGCCGATTCCGAGAAGAAGAAAAAAAAATTTATCCTTTTTTTTTTTTTCTTTATTCTCATTGCATGTCCTTTCTCAAGACCACCTAATCTGAAGATGTTTCTTGACTGCAAGACAGCAAAGCAAATACATACAGAAGTCAACTGATTGGCCTCATTACAGACTGCAGGACATGACAGAGAACGCTTTCATTTCATACGGAGGTTTGAAGCCATGTTTTCTAAAAGCAAAGCCTTTGTTTGACAAGTTTTATCGACTTAATTGCAAGCAGCAAAGATTAGCATTAAAGATCATGACGCAAGACATCTTCACATGCTGGCAGTTGAAAAGTTGGACCAAAACAGAAAAAAGGCTGCTGATTTTCTCCTCATACTGACACCACAAACAAGAGTTAACATGCTTTTGACGACTTAACACCATCGGCTCAAAGCATAGATGTCAGTATCTACAAAGTCAGAAACTTTTGCTCAAAAGCCTGGAAGACAAAATCAGAAAAATTATGCATCTATGAAAAAAAAAAGAGAAAGATGTATGAAAAGAAGGAGTCAACAGAAATGAAATGCAAATAAACTTACTTTCTGTGAGGCAGCTGAGCTTTGAGACTGAAATAAAATTGATAATGTTTTACATTGGAAAAAAAATCCTATCATCACAAGGTAAAAGCTACATCCTGCATGGAAACACAAAAGGATTTATGTTGAAGTTGTTAATCAGGGTAAAAAATCCCGATACTGGGAATATTTTAACGACTTATACCAGCATTATATGGATAGCAAGTTTTAACTACGAGCAGGTGGATCTTCAACACCCTTTTGATTCCTTTACTTGTTCAATTCTTATAGAAAAATATAGCATATATGTGCAATTTATATATATATATATATATATATATAGCTAGTTTTCATTGCATTTTCATTGTATTTCCAACAATAAATGAAAAAAGCTGCACAGTCTTGAATAATTTGTAAATTTTGTATCTCCTTCCTCTCGAGGCTTACCTTTGGTTTGATCGGTTTTAACGTGGAGATGTCTGTTCCCTCGGCTCTCTGTCGGCTCGAATCGAAAACCTTTCTCCTTTTAGTTGCTGCCTTTTGGCAAATTTTTGCATGCTTTTCCTGTTGGAAGAAAAGAATAATAGATCCATGTGCTGATAAAAGTACATGGAGATAATGGAAATATCTGGAATATTTCAGACTAAATCCTTAAGTTAATCTACTCACATAATAATGACATTAGCCTTTCAAGCTAAAAAATAATATGCAAACATCTTCTAGTCATGCTAATAGACGTTGCTAAGTGGTTTACAAATGGTACTCTGCAATCGATGCGATAAGGAGATGAGAATCATTGAAATCTGTATGCTTGAATGCTGAGGAATAATCTCCCTGTACGTTTGAAAAAAATTTAGTTGAACATTTATTTGGATCATGTAAAATAGCTCTATGAAAATCTCAACAGATCTGCTATTTATGTTACTGATAGACACAAAAATATATTTTTTTCCCTTTTTTGATAGATAAAACAATTTTAATGAAAGGCATCAAAACTTTTAAGGTACAAACGTGATTATGATATAGTCCAGTGGTGTCAAAAGTGCAAATATTTTTTACTTAAGTAGAAGTATAGATACTGCAGTTTAAAAACACTCTGGTAAAAGTTAAAGTATCAACTTGACCTCTTTACTCAAGTAAAAGTGAAAAAGAATGTGCTCCAAAAACTACTTAAAGTATAAAAGTATTAAGTAACCTTTAAAAAAAAACAGTCAGATGCCACTATGTGAATTGAAAGCTCTATTTTTGGGCTATTTCAAAAAAATTCTTTGAGATAGGGCCAAGGATGAGGGAGGTCTTGTTGGTCTCCGTCTCCCAATACGATCTCGCCTGCGTCCGACCTTTCAGACATTTCAGCATCTTTTGCTGAATCCTACATTGTAGCATGGCACAGACAATTCATGTTTGCAGTTTGAAGAACACCTGCTTGCTTCTGATGATTTCCTTTAGCTAACCAATTAGTGTTTGCGTTATATGACTCATCCAATTACACTAGTTTTCACTAGATGTGGATGGCGCCAATGATCTACAATGGATGGCGCACATGACGTGGATTAGATATTTAATAAGCTGGTGAGGAAGGCCACTTCTGTCCTGGGCTGCCCTCTGGACTCGGTGAAGGAAGTGGCTGAAAGGAGGATGCTGTCCAAACTCACATCCATCATGGACAACACCTCTCACCCCCTGCACCAGACTGTAGAGGAGCTGAGCAGCTCCTTTAGTCAAAGACTTAGACACCCTGTCTGTAAAAAAAGGCGCTACTGCAGGTCATTCATTCCTGCTGCCACCAGACTCTAGTCTAATGCACTATAACCACAATAACTTCTATAAAAACCACTGTGCAGCTATATTATAGTTTTTTTATTTATTGACTGTGCAATATTCTGTGCAATATGCTGAATGTGCAATATATGTGAATAGAATAGTCATACCATTACCTCACCGTTGCTCCTTACCTACTACACTTTAACGTAAAAGTAAATCCACCTGTATATAAGCAATCCGGATAGTACATATTTTTATTTTTTATTTCTTATTTTTATTTTGTTTTTCATTGTGTGCGATACATGTACACTTGCACCTTAATCCTTATTTATCTTGATATACTGTGTATACCTGGATATACTGCATATATATATTGTTTATTGTTTATTCTTAATGCACCTTTTTCCTCCTTGTTTGCACCTTCTTTGACTTCTATGTCAATATGTGACAAGTGAATTTCTCCGCTGTGAGATCAATAAAGCTCATCTAATCTAATCTAATCTAATCTAATTTGTAAATATTAAACCGAAGCCCAGAGTAACAAGTAACATTTTTAAATGTAAGGAATAGAAAGTACATATACTTGTGTGAAAATGTAATGATTAGAAGTAGGAAGAAAAATAAGTAATGGAGTAAAGTATAGATACCTAAAAAGTGTACTTAAGTACAATAAAAAAGTATTAATTGACACCTCTGATATAGTTAGGAAAGCAGCTTAATGGGGTTTTTTTTATCATCTAACAGGCTTCTTCCCTTTTAACTTCAGACTTTTTAGACCTTAGACAGATTTTATTTGTCATTTTGTTTACACATGTGCAAAACAAAAAGATATTTGATTTGGAAACAGCTTTCTGGACAATTTCATCTTTTAATAGTGCAGCCTTGAAAAATATTAAAAATGACTGTAAATTTACAGTTGTAAGATTTATATATTATATATTTATAAATATATGTAACCAGAATAGTGTCTAAAGAAAAAACAAAGTTTCATCCAAATATTGTGTAGTTGTTTTTATCCGAGCAGCTGATTTTCTGTCAGCTGATAAAACCAGAGGAAAATGTGATTGCCTAGCAACATCTAACACTTTCAGTGCAGTAAGGGCCTTAAAATTATAAACTGGTTAGTTCAAATGAAACCAGATCATCAGCAGAATTTTCTTGATGGGTGCAATGTTGTTGTTTTTTTTTTGGTTTGTTTGTTTGTTTTTTGTTTTTGAGAAATCTTGACGTGTATGAGAAAGTATGTGTAAAAAGATTTATGTATGTATTGTTTATTTACCAAGACTTTGGGAAAGAAAAACCTTTTGCAGATTTTGCACTGGGTCCGATCCTCAGCAGGAGGAGCATCAACATCTGTAAAGACAGAAAAACTCTTAAACTCGTCATCAAACTCATAATAAGACAATTTACTTATATCTCTATACTCGCTGTTGGTTTCATATATTTCATTTAGACGGTTTAGGCTTTAACAAACCAACCACGATCTAATATCAACTCTAGATTAATATTACATTTTAACGAATGCTACAAATAAAGAACAAATGAATTCATTTAAAGTTGAACATTTCTGAGGGAGCAAACCTTCTCAGTCATTCATTAAATGCTCAGTGGATAGCATAAAAGCTAGCAGAGGGTGAATCACACCCAGCCATTCGGCAGCTAGCTCCATTTCTGATCCTAACATTACCTACTAGCTATTTCTGAGCTAAATCCCAAACAAAGGTCGCTTTCAAAAACCGTTAAAGCAAACAAAACTGGGATATTCTACATGGTCATTCTGAATGTTAAACGCGGAAATGATTAGAGTTTGACTTTGGTGGAAAAGAAACTATCCAGAGAAAGAAGTGGACAGCTAGTTTCTACCTTCAAATTCTTCCATCATTAGGTTATTCTCTTCTCAGATGCTGCTTCTGTTGACGCCAGACGGTCCAAGGTAGCAACGACGATCAAGAGCATTCCCTGCTACACACTTCCGGGTTTGCTAAGAAAAAAAAACACAAAAAAAACAACTATGCGTTAAATACGTATTGCTAAAAGTGAGAATACAAAATCACCACTAAATTATACAAGAAAACTAAATATTTAGAAAGGAATATCACATCTAAATGTATCCTTTTTATGTTTTGTCGTTTTCTGTTCTGCACATTTTACACAATTTTTTCTATTTTAAACTTTATTAACAACTATGACAGCCCTCTCGAAGAGTTTAAAAATCAACAACGAAAAGAAATGTAAGAAAAGAAAACGACATATTTAAAAAAAGAAGAAGAAAAATGGGGGAAGCTAAATAAATTTCCCAATCCTTATAGCTTTAAAAAAATAATGACAACATGGGAGATACATAGGAAGTTAGTCAAAATAGTAAAAAAGAGAAAATGTCATGATAAATCCATACTTGATTTATTATATTTATAATTTATGTATATGATATGTATGTAATCCATACATTTTTGAGTGAAATTAAATACTGTTTCAGTCACAGATACACATTGTGCATTGATTTCTACCCTTATTACAATGAAAATAACATTACCCCAAAAAAGAATAACAATGCTGATCATGTTAGATAGAAATGAGTCCAAGTTGCCCATATTATAAATACCATGAATAATTCAAAAGGTGAGATATTATACATTTTTAGTGATAAATGGCAGTGTATATTCAACCAGAAATTAGTTGACAAAGGACATGGCAAATAAATAAATGCTGAGTTGTGTCATTTACTGAGTCACTAAAGGAATATAGGTCTACTTCAAATTTAAACCTTCTCTTTAAGTATATCTCATTAATGGTTTTAAAATGTCTTTCTTTGAATTTCGGAGAAACATATTTACAAAAAGCCTTTTCCAAGTAATAAAGATCTTAATTAAAACCTTCAAAGCCTTCCTGAATAATAGTCATGAAAAAAGGAGAGATTGAAAATTCGTCTTAATGAGCCTATTTTTAAACTTAATATCTATCCCTGCTGGGGCTGCGAGGGGTGCTGGTTCCTATCTCCTAGGGCGAGAGGCGGGGTCCACTCTGGACAGGTCGCCAGTCCATCTCAGGGCAACAGAGAGACAAACAGGACAAACAACCATTCACACTCACACCTAAGGAGAATTTAGAGAAGCCAATTAACCTAAAAATTAAAAAAACAGTCATGTTTTTGGACTGTGGAAGGAAGCCGGAGTACCCGGAGAGAACCCACACATGCTCAGGGAGAACATGCAAACTTCACTCTCTTATTCACTAACATTGATTTTGGGGAGAAAGGTTGTGGGAAAAAAATATTATTTTCCAAAAAGAGATGCCTTGATTGTGGAAGCTAGCTAATTTATTTGGTAATGTGTTTATTTCAGTCATATTTTGAGACAAAATCCATTCCATCTAGCTCCTTAAATCTCTGGGCATATGTAACCAAATTGAATAAGATTGAGCTAAATAATCTTTGAGCGTATTATTTTTAAGTTTCCTACGAGTGATTTAAAAAAATAAGGCTTTAACATCACTTTAACATGCTGACTCCTTTCTTTTAAACCTGTTCTTATACTATTCCTATATACTTCACTCCTGGTATTACACTTACTGATGCTATAACAGAATAAGGACATAAGTGAATAATGGACATTATTAATTGGCTACCTTTGATTTATTATTTAAAAACAGGCCTGCCTTATCTGCAAATTGACTGATTTTGAACTCTTAATCAAATACAGTTATGCCTTTTTAAATTGAGGTCATTTAGGCAAATAATTTAATTCTTAATCTGAACAACTACTTCACTCCTACTACAATCAAACATATAATATTGAAATAATATAAAGGAAAAGAGAAAGAATAACAAGAAAATGAAAAATTAACTTGACATTATTCATACTTATAGCAACCAGCTGATTAACATCACTGTTTTCTGTTGATTATCTTGGTAGCTAGGTAGCTAAAGGCAAGCTTATCCTAATCTTGGATTAGATTATTGCTTAATACATTTTTCTACCCTATAAAATATACTGTTCAAATAGCCTGCTAGTATATTGGAATAAAACTTGTTGTCTTTCTTAGTTTCTTATAGATACAGCATGTTTAATCACTATGTGCTTGTTATCCTATGAATCGATAAAAAGTCAACAGTTGCAAATGATTTAATAAGTTACACTACGCCCAATTTGAATCAGGCCTTTTTTTGTTTTGTAAAAGGCCTTAAGGTTATGATGACATTTGTTGTGTTCTATAAACTGTACCACTTTTATGTAACATCTTTTATTTCCAAACTAAGAAACCGGTTTTGTACTGTCTTGTTGACATATGTTGGGTCAAGCATTGAATTGCAAACACTTGGAAGTTAACAGATTGCCAGACGGAATGTGTGAATGACAAGATTCACAAACAGCTGCCATGAGTGAACACTGAACAGCTGCATCTCTGCCCATTACAATAAGATCACTGTTCAAAATCTGGCTGTCCCCCATTTCACACAGAGACTCACATCCATGGATGGTTTTTAAGTCATTCTGAGAATCTCCTTTAAATTCTAAACTCTTAATAAATAAAAAAAATGTTATTTTAATGATTATGATAGACAGTTTTGCATGTTATGCTTTAGAACTGCATAGAATTTGGAAAGCGAACCTAAGGGTCTTGAGCAAAAGCTGCTCCATATTCTTAAAAATAATAACTTACGTAGTGTCTTTTTTTCCTACAGTATTTCAGAAATGTAAAATTTTTTAAAAGACTCGTTAAAAACTGAATGATGATTTAGTCCCGGTTTTAAAAGGTTGGCCAAATGCCAATCTAATAATTATAAAATTATAAATTTCAAGTCGAGTTCAGCAAAGGCGGATTCGATTAAAGGTATTTAGATTATGTTCCAGAGAATTCTTTCATCAGCATCCAAATTTAGTTTAGATTAGAAAATGCCTTTTAAAATACTAACCAACTTCATTAGTAAGCCCTAAACCTAAGGTTATATTCACACCAAGAAAATCCTTTAGTCTGGACCAAAAGCAGACTTTTTCGAGGGGGTTTCAGTGCAGGTTAAAGGGCATTTTATTTCAGATTAAAAATTTGACTCACATTATATCCATACCTGATTAAGTTCAAAAATGGTTTCTGTAGTTAGGTTGGATCGAGGTTGGTTTTCATTCAGACCAGGGTTAATTTTCACCCTTGCTGTTCTGTTTAACACTGATTCACATACAGTTTTTGTACTGTGTGCAAAAAAAAAACAGTTTTGGAAACAACTGAGATTCCTTGACTGTGTTCAAATTCATGGGCTGCATCCTCCAAGGACGCGGTGTACCTGGACTGGATCCTTTGAAGTCCTTGTAAATAAGGAGACCGAAGAGTTTTGTCTGTGGATTCAAACAGGTCTATCTTTACGCCATACGCTCCGTCGCTTAGCAACTGTGACGGTTGACACACAAAGCAGGAAAAGAATGAATACCGAACTTTTCAAAACTTTTTCTTTTTCTTTTTTTATTTTTTATTGTAAAGTGAACAAATAAAAGCAAATGCAATGAACCATAGTCAGTTAAATAACATGCTGCTGTCATTTTGCACATCTCTGATGTTGCAGAACTGCTATTTTCAAATATCCATTACTGCAAAAATTCATCAAATATTCTCCAGGTGCACAGTTTTATATTGTTAAAACACTTTACAGTACAGTATTGTATTGTTAATATTTTAACTCTTCCCTATTATGTTATCTATCTTATACATTTTTCTAAGGTCCACATTTGTGTGACCATTTTTAATAATCTTTCTGCTGCTGTACATTTGCCCATTGTGGGACAATAAAGAGGTTTTCTATTCTATTCTTTTATACTCTATTTTATTCGATTCTATTCTATAAAAGGGGTCGAAAGATATACGTAAATCTAAACAATGTATGTATAAAAAATATATCTGCAAAATCTCCAATATTCAACAAAAAAAAAAATACTTAGTTAAGCAAATTGTACAAAATAGCAATTAAAAAATAAAAATCCTAATAGATTTATAGTCCCCACACTGCAGATATATTAGAATCTGTCCTTAAATTACAGCCAAATCCATTTACAAAGTAACAGATAAAACCCTTTAGATAAACCAAACCTTACCGCCACATATCTGAATCAATAACCATTGAAACAACTATTTTCATTCATTTTAGACGGAACTATTCACAGAACTATTTAAACTTATGTTTTTTTTAAGCTGAACTTCCAATATTCACTACTGTTTGGTGCATCTGATCACGGAGCAGCTAGCTTGCTTTGTCTGAATGAATCCTGGAAAACCCAAGGATAGCGAGGATACATCAGACCCATTCTTCAAATCGAGCAAAAAAAAGGACGCATTTGTAGGGCCTATAACGAGGAGTGTTGGAATCCAACCAGACCTCGGCGCTGCGCTATGACATCATCGGCCTTCGAATCTGTCCTTAGAGAAAGCATCCCATAAATTCGAACAGATGCCTTATTTTAGGAGCTGGGTGTTGCCCCCTAAAACAGTAGCGCCCTGAGCAGTGAGCCATATTCAAAATCGGCAATAAAAAAAAGCTGATTCAGCCTCAAACAATGCGTTGCTTTATATTTAAAAATTTTTAATGTCTTTTTTTTTTAAATCTAAATATAGTGCAACTAGACAACTAAATGTACATTTACACCAATGAGGTGATGATGCCCCCAAAATAAACTAACGTAAAATACAGGTTTTATTTTGAAATAACAAACCGGAAGCAAAGTCCCTCTCTACTCTAGCTTTACTCCATGAACCCCTGCAGATGAACCCAAAGGGGGAAGCCGAGGTTCTAGCTTTCATGCAGACTGACCCTTGCGAATATTCGGAAACATTTGAGTCCAGACAGGTATATATATGTATTTCTAACCATGCTGATGATCACGTGGTGCAGGGGCTCCACATGGATTAATGCATGCAGAGTCTGTTTGCATGCTTTGTCTGTATGACACTGACCTAGCTCTGCCTTGCATGGGGTCTTTGTCATCAGAGAGGCAAATGGCCGGGTTATAATAATAGATATCAGCTGGAGGCTCACGATTTGCATTTATATTTGCACACATTTATTAAAGATAATGTAAAAATACTTAATGATGAGCACATAAAAACCAGCTTATAGTTGTTGTTTTATTTGTTTATAGTTTGGTGTTTGGGTATAATGAGGTTAATGTTTGTACTAGATACAGTCAGCTGTTATATGGAGACCCATAAACATAGATGATTTTGGTTCCAAGTTGGAGAGATAAAATTATATTTGCAATATTATTCTAACAAACTGTATGTGCATGCATTCACTGTAATGCAGTATCGAATTTGAATGGGGCCCTGAGCTGAATTTCATTTTAGTGACCACTTGCAGATAAGACTATTATCTACCAGCCTCAGCTCTTCCTATTTGTTTACACTTGGCAGCATATTTAAAGTTAAGGCTTAGTCCCAGCAATTAATTGCACACACTGATCATATGACAGCCACATAGTGACATAATATATTTTAATGAATGGATTAGAATTAGGGATAAAGATTTGCTGAAGGGGAAACATGCACATAAATAAAGGAGATTTGCTAAAAAGAAACAGAAAACTGCAGAGATGGGGAAAATGGGTAATCTTTGATTGGTTAAGTTATGTTGTTTTTTTTTATATGTGTGATATGGCTCATTGTCCAGACAAAACAGTCTCATGTCTAGAACTCTGGATTGCATCTGAATGTATATAGCTCATAACATAGTACACTTAAAATGTTAAATAAAGATTTCCCTAAAACAACAAACAAGAAATTGTAACCGTAGATCGAAACAACTACTACAGTCACTAAAATAATTAACTGTAAATATTCTATGTGATTTAAATGGATTTCTGCCTGTGGGTTTTAAGCAGCAACACCTTTTTGGGGAGTAGAGTAAGTTTGTAGGTCTCCATTTTTTAATCTCTATGCTCTGCCAATGCAATCAGTGCTGATTATGTGTTTGGCAGCACAGCCAATGAAAAGGTATCAGTGACAGATCAGCAGATTTTGTCGTGACAGAGAAGGCAGAGCGGTCCACTTGTGCATTGCTTCGATCGTTAGCTTGGGGCTGCATTTGTGTCTAGCTAGAGTAATTATCTTAACAGTTAAAACACATTTCATTACATATGCAGAGAATATGTATGACTGAAGCTACTTAAAGACAGAGAACACTTAAACTATTAAATCACTACATTAGATGCATTTTGTTTAGGTTAACGTATTCATGTTTCCCTATTAAAATACTTATATATATATATATATTAGAAGTGTGTTTGTGTAGTTTATGAAGCTGCAGAATAATCATATTTTTAGTTGGAATGAAAGCTATAGACAGAGTAATAAAGATCTGGTTATCTATAGTTTTTCCTCCAGGAACCCACAGTTTTTAAAAGGAAATGATCCTTCTGACTTTGCTGTTTTTTTATGTCGTCTGCTACGTCTCTCGCTTCCATATTTTCACAGCCTCTGTCAGGCTGTGCCAATTTGGAAACTGTGTTGAGAATAACAGCTGATTAGGAGTGTGCTAGAACAATGACAGATGAGATGGCCCTGGTCAGTCAACACCCACAGGAATGAATCAGGCAGCAGGCGACTTTCCTGCCGATCTTATACAAAATCACACTTTTAAGTGAATGAGGATTCCTGAGGTCGTGAGTCTGAAACTCACTCCCACAGACTGCCAACCTGGCTCTCTGAGCAAGGCCCTTAACCCCTGATTGCTCCCTGGTTTTTGCACAATTACAGCCCACTGCTCCCCAAGGGGATGGTTTAAATGCAGAGGTAAATTTCTTCAATGTGAGATCAATAAAGTTCAATTATTATTTTATATTCCTGAAACTTTTATTTTATATATCTGGTTCTAAATGATTTGCTTTTTGGGGGGAGATTTCAATGCAGGATTTCAATTTTTATCTGATAAAAAAAATGAGATTGACAGAAGTAGTGGAAATGGAAAAACAAAGCTTAAGGCTCCTAAAGAGCTGCCTCCTGCAGCTATATTGATACAGAGAGCTGGAATGTCAACAGAGGGCTTTAACCTACATCTAAGAACTACACAGATCTCTACTTACTCCATTCTAAGGGGACTCCTCTTTAACTACCTGTTTAGTTGCTCTCTGCATCGGTTAAACAATAACCCCATCCCCCACTGGAGTGTATCATTTCCATCTCTGTACAGTTCTTTGTACCCTAGACTGAGATTAGATTAGATTAATCAGGGATTAGATTGTGAGTTAATAGGGAAGAGAGAGGCGTATTGAACCAGCACCTGAGTGTATTTCACTTTCTCCTGATACACACATAGTTGTTAAAGAAAATCGACTGTGTCTTCTGGTATAATCTGGGATGCAGCAAAAGCTACTCTGCGTGGTTACCTTATTTCCTACTGCTCCCACCAAAAAGCGGTTTTAGCAGAGAAGAGAAACAGTCTCGAAAAAGAGATGATTAGATTGGAACAAATACATAAACAATCACCAACTTTGCCAAACTTTAAGGCACTATTGGCTGTTAAATCTGAGCTTAACATAGACTACAACCGCCAGGTTCAGAAACTATTACTTTATACCAAACAGAAACACTATGAATTTGGTAATAAATCCAGTCGCATGCTTTCCCATTTATTAAAAAAGCAAGATAACAGTCGCTTAATTAGTATAATAGGAACGCAGAACGAGGAAGTCACCCATGACCCCATAATTATTAATAATACTTTCCGGGATTTTTATACATCTCTCTACAATACAGATATGGCTGACCCGGATGATATCTCCACTTATTTGAGCAGTATATCTTTACCTTCTGTCTCGGGAGAGGATCGCGCCTTTTTAGATGCTGCTATTACTCCAGAGGAAGTTTTGGCTGCAATTAAATCCATGCCAAACAGAAAATGTCCGGGACCTGATGTGTTTCCATTGGAATTTTTTAAGTTATTTTGGCCAGAGATTCAACCAATATTCATGCCCGCTATTAATGACATTTTGAGAAATGGTATCCCTCCCTCGTGGAGACACGCCTCTATTAGTCTTCTTTTAAAAGAAGGTAAAAATCCTCTGGATTGTTCCTCCTTTAGACCTATTAGTTTGCTTAACGTTGATTATAAAATTGTGGCAAAAGTATTGGCTCGGAGATTGGAAAACATCCTACCTAAAATAATAAACCCAGACCAGGCAGGGTTTATAAAAATGAGATATGGCACAGACAATATCCGACGTGTTCTTAATGTTGTTCAGTACCTTAATACTCACAAAGAGCCAGCAGTAATTGTTTCCCTTGATGCTGAGAAGGCTTTTGACCGAGTTGAATGGCAGTTTCTTTTTCAGGTGTTACATAAATTCGGTCTGGGCCCAAACTTTATCAAGCTGGTTAAAAGCTTTTATTCAGACCCAACAGCCTCAGTTAACACAAATGGCTTGATGTCTGAGCCCTTCGAGATCCATAGGGGCTGTAGGCAGGGATGCCCCCTTTCACCCTTATTGTTTACATTGTTTATTGAACCTTTGGCCGAGATTATCAGGACTAATCCAGATGTATCTGGAATAAATATAGACGGTAGAAACCACGTAATCTCATTATTTGCAGATGATATATTGTATATGTGTAACCCTGAGAAATCAATTCCAGCTACTCTGGAATCTATGACTACATTCAGTGCATTGTCAGGATATAAAATCAATTTAGGAAAGTCTGTCGCCACCCCTTTCAGCATGCCCCCAGAAAGTCTCACGCAATCTCCCTTTCAAATGTCTACAAAAGGTTTCAAGTATCTGGGTATTTTTGTTACACCTGATCTGAATAATCTTTTTGGGACTAATTACTCTCCTTTAATACAAAAGATAAAAAATGATTTGATAAAATGGGCTCCCCTGCCAACTTCTCTTTTAGGGAGAATCAACACTATAAAAATAAACATTCTTCCACGACTGAACTATTTATATCAAAACCTTCCCTGCTATCTATCTCCTGCACACTTCAAATCACTAAATTCTCATTTATCTCGTTTTGTCTGGAACAACAAACATCCAAGAGTCAAGTTCTCTATATTAACTAAGCCAAAACACCTTGGAGGTTTGTCATTACCTTCCCTGCAACTTTATTATTGGTCAGCACAACTTAAAATCGTTTCTAATTGGTTTATGAACAGAGGGAACTCTTTGTGGCTGGATTTGGAATCCCAATCTTGTTTCCCTAGCAAACTTAACTCTCTTTTCTTTATAAATGGCATAGATCAAATACCCCATCTCAAAAGTAATTTTATTGTTTATAATACTTTACTGGCCTGGCGAGATGTGAAGAAATACTTTAATATCTCTTCCACCCTCTCCTCTTGGTCATCGTTGACTTTGAATCCTGATTTACCAGCAGAAATTAGAAGCATTGGATTGTCTGAATGGTCATCGAAGGGATTGTCAAATATTCTGGACATATTGAATTCTGACTCTGTTAAACCCTTTGAACAAATTAAAGCTAATTTCAATATTTCTAATAGAGATTTTTATAAATACTTACAGATTCGTCATTTTGTGAACTCTCTCAGGAGGACAGGAAAACTACGTACAAAATTGTCTGAGTTAGA
Organism: Cyprinodon tularosa; assembly: GCF_016077235.1. Taxonomy (NCBI): domain Eukaryota; kingdom Metazoa; phylum Chordata; class Actinopteri; order Cyprinodontiformes; family Cyprinodontidae; genus Cyprinodon; species Cyprinodon tularosa. Next base: position 794,209 of record NW_024038861.1, on the reverse strand, counting down.
GAATACAATTGTTTTGACCAAATCTTCTAAGGGACTTATATCTAAGATATATAGTTTGTTATCTGGCTCTGACTCCTCAGGTTATGATGCCATGAAGCTGGTGTGGGAGTATGATCTGGGATTGACGTTCAATCCAGCAGATTGGGAGGAAATCTGTGATGGGGTTTTCCCTAATTGCACTTCGCTTTCTATACACGAGCAGAATTTTAAACTCTTCTATCGAACATATTACACACCTGTTCGCCTTCGGAAAATGTTTCCTGATGCTTCAGATCTCTGTCATAAATGCAGAATACATAAGGGCACATTTATTCATTTATTTTGGTCTTGTGACTATATTCAAGTCTTCTGGAAGGCAGTTCATCTGGTGATACAAGAGATTATTGGTAAACAGTTCTCACTAACTTCCTCCTTCTGTCTTTTTAATCACACTTCAGGGATTTTCTTTAATGCAGATACCAAAAATCTGCTTGCAATTCTCTTATTTCTGGCTAAGAAATGTATACTACTGAGGTGGTCAGCATTACTAGCCCCTACAGTCGATATGTGGTTATCACAAATGTCTGCTATTGTCGCAGTTGAAAAACTGACTTGTGACCTTCATCAAGAGTCGGACAAATTCCGAAGGATATGGGACCCGGTACAATCTTTTTTACAGAAACTGTAAATTCAGTTTTTTTTTTTTTTCTTTTTTTTTGATTTTTTCTCTCTATTTTTCTTTCTTTTTTTTTTTTTTTTTTTATTCAATATACCATACATTTGGTTGTCCGACAGTGTGGACCACTTTGAACCATGTCTGTTTGTATTTTGTGTATGTGGGCTGTATGTATGTATGATTCTTTTTTTCTCTTTTTTTTTTTTTTTTTTTTTTCTCTTTTATGTGAACACCGCAGTGCTCCTTGTTGATTTGGGGTGGGTTGTTTTTGTTTGTTTGTTTATTTATTTGTTTGTTTGTTTTTGTTGATGTTTATATAAAGCTGTGAAAACTTAAAAAAGATAATAAAAAAAAAAAAAAAAAAAAAGAAAATCGACAAGGATTTTCTGAATTTCGTTATTCCATCTTTAGAAGCTGCATATGTTCACACCTCTCCTTTGATCTAGCAGTAAGTGTCGCTCTTTGTGTGTGGATAAGGTAATGCTATGGTGAGGTGTGTGAGCGATGACGGATGTGGAGGCGACCTACGAGGACTTCATCGCTTCTCGACGATCTGGGCGCAGGAACGCCATCCATGAGATCGCAGGAAGCGCGGGGGTGCAGGGAGCAGCCGACCTGTCCCAAACTCTAGCACAGCTTAATATCAACAAATCTGGTAAGAAAAGGAAATGTAAAGCCAAACCGAGCTTTCTGTAATACATTTGGAAGGAATCAATGAATCGATTCATGCATGCAAGATTTTGTTGTCTGTGTGCGAAAACTTTAGACATCTTAACATCTCCCACGGTGTAAAGAACGCCTATTTTGTTTAAAGCAAACATCTGTCACAGGCCTGTATCTGTGCATAGCTTCATTCCCTCAAAAACATTAAGAGAACCTAATGTTTTCCATGATATAACTTTATCTCAGCTCCACTCAGGTTGGATAAGTCAGCTCTAAAATATAATAGGGATGAAAATGTTTCCTGCTCATGAAACTCCTTATCTAGCTTTCCCTGTTTCTGTCTGCTAGGTGACGAGGAAGATGACACCGAAAAAGGCCAGGACTCTTCACCAAAAGAAGAGGAGGCTCAAGCTGAAGGCTCCTAAGTGGTAATGGATGCCATGCACTATGATCCCATAATACTTGGGGGTTTGAACCAAGAGAGAAATGCAAGAAAACTCCTGATTGCCATCATCCCACCAGCATTTACCATCAGTCCAGCCACCTTTATGTTAATAACTAGGTTTCTTGCTTGTTTTATTTTGTGCTTTGTTAAAAACAGACTGGATTTGATATGTAAAGTTTGTATAGCATGATGTAAACTAAGCCAGGTCCTTCTATTCTGTTTGTAGTCCTGAGTGTAAAAGAAGAAAGGAAACAGACACAAAACAGGTTAATTAGGGGATTTTTTATTTTGAGGGAGTCTCATGTTTGGATAAATTAAAGCTTGCCTCCCTTCTCCCTGTTCTGCCTTGACTCAACCAGCATTCATGCATCTGAACCACTCCCAGGAAAATGTGACCAGGGACTAAAAACACTGCCCTGAGACGCCTGCACACACGCTCTCCGTCTGATGCTGTTTCTTTGCTCTCTCAGTAATTTTCTGTATGTGTACTTTTTTTCTTTGAGCCATAGATCTGGTTTAGCTACTTAACCGGCTTTGTTGACTCTCTTTCAGTCCATCTGCCTCTGGGAATATTGGCTGCAGCTGATGGAAATAATGATTAGTTAATGCACTTTTAAATCAGTGGAAAGTAGCATTTAAATCTCCAGTTTTCTAAAGCACACAACAGGTTAGAAGTCATGTTGAGAATTTTTTTTCTGATTTCCAATTCTTTTTTTTATATCTTATAGTAATATTTTGTAATGTAGCTAACTCCTCCATCATTTGCAGGTGGATTATTTTGCACAAAAAAAGTTATGATTTGTTAATTCTTGGATATTATTTTGCCATTAAATTTGGATGAAACACTTAAAACACACATCTTTACTTGGTGATTTTTTTTCTTACTGCAGAATTATACCTTTTAATGTGTATGAGGAGCGTATCCCCTCTAAAATGCTGATCTCCATACAGTACTGCCATGCATCATGTCTACATGGTTGCTTCTTTGCTGTCTCATTTGGAAAAATTGCACTACTGATGCCACTCGGATCAATCATGGGTGGATTAAGATTTACTCTTTCATTTTGATGGAGTCACCTTTGGCTTGCACTCTCTTAAACCTTTACGTAGTAAAATAAGAAAAATAACCAAAAAACTGTAAAAGTTCTTTGTTTTGTTGAAATGAACTGAAAATTTCAAGATGCACTCAAAGTCTTTGTTAAATCCATGATGTGAAAGAATTTATTTAGTGATATTTGAATGTCTGATAATTTTCTCCTATCTAAGATTATTCAAGGGTATTATTCAGAATCATTTTGTACAGCAACTCAGGTGTAATGAGATTTTCTAAATGATCAGAACTGTTGCATTGCCACTGTTTTGAAATGTTTCTAGTTTCTTGACAGCATCTTTGACGCTTTGATATTTTCTCTTGTGATTTGTAATTTAAAATAACTGCAGAAGTGTGGCGGTGCAGAAGCTGGTGTGGTCACTGCCTCCCTCTGGTGGTCAGAACCAGCAATTAATTAGGAGCCATATGACAAACACTGTTTGAGATACAACAGCATAAAATACTTTGTCCATTTATAGCTGTGCATTTATAGTGATACAATGCTTGATGTGTTTGAACTGTTTTCTACTTACTGATTTGGTTTTCTATGATGGGCTCGCTGTTGAACATGAGCTGTAATCCATGTTTTCTCTTTGTGTGTCAGTGGAGGGTAGTATGCAGACATAACAAGCAACTTTAGGTTATGCCCAAAATGCACATTTATTGACCGCCACTAATGTCCATTAAAAAGAAAGTTGTCTAAGGAATCAGCCAGAGTTATACCATGGCCTTGCTGGTGTCTTAAAGTGTCTGATTTTTCTGAAACCTGCTAAAGGAAAAGTATCCGATAATGCATAGAGGTTTGTGAACATGTTTGTTAAATGTAAAGCTTGTAAGCCTGAATAATAAAAAAATAAAAACAATTCCAGCTCATGCACTATAATTTTTTTCACACACTTGTCAGGAGGCCAAGCAGTCTTGGAGGTGGGACCCAACCTGGTTGAAAGAAAAGTTTTCAGCTGACAAAACTTTAATTTTTTCTGGTGCAGGACATCAACCAAACCACACCAACCAAGAACAATGGCAGTCATGTTTCTTATAAAGAGGAGGAACTAAATTGGAAGAAACAATTTTTAAAAGGATGTTCAGCTTCACAATAAGAAGAAAAGGAAAATTTGGTTTAAACAAACAACTACAGTAATTAAGAAATACTTTTACCAATAAATACAGAAAACAAATATTTTAATTCAATCAAACCAAATACTCAAACTCAAAATAGAAAACACCATGCATCAGATAAACCTCACCCCCCTTAAATTATCCAATGGTGCAGTCCTGTATGCTCCTGCTTGGGAGAGTGAAACAGCAGAGGTGAGTATTTCACAATATGTTAACTCCGTAATCCATGAATTTCCCTTTTATTAATAGTTAAACAAAAACAAAATATTGTAAAGTGAAATAAATTTACCTTTTTACAAAAATGAAAGCAAGATGTGGCCAACCAAAGAACCACAACCCAAACAAATCCACTTCACCCAAAACAACAAAAATAAACCAATGTAGAAAAACAAATGCTGTGTTTAGCTGCTACTTTGGCCAATATACATGGTTCATTGTTACAGCATGAAATAAGCTATTTATGACCTCGCCCCCTAAAAAATATAGAAAAATATCCCAAATGAATCAATAAAAGTAAATGTTTGTATGCTGATGTCAGCACAGAAAGTGAACAGCACTGTATCCGCCTTATTTATTTATGCTGACAGGAACTGAAAATAATGGGCCATTGATGACGTCCGTGCATTAATTGAGGCAGCCAAATAATTTTAGCTGTTTTTCCTGAACAATTTGTAAATAAAGATTCCAAGAAAAACTGTGTAATCAAACAAGGGAGCCAAGTTTGGGTAGAGATAAAAGGTTTTATTTAATTCAGATATCAAACTCAAAAGAAGATTAAATCTGCATTCACTCTAGTGGATAAACTAACATCAGCAACATTGATTTACATCAGTGTTTGTGTTGATAACAGTGCTTCTTTCACATGGCAGCTCTTTTGTTAGACTTACAGGTAACCTCTTAAATGTTCTTTGCTTCTTTGTGAGCTTTGATTGCAGTTTGGTAGTTGTTGGAATGAGGAGATTCATTTGATTTTGGATTAAGAAAAAAGAATTTGACATAGATGTTTCTTTTGGATCTATATTTTACTACTTTTTGACATTACTGTTTCCAGATGGCTTCACAGAGAAAAGTAATAGAAAAATAAAACACTTTAGAGAGAACAATAATAAAAAGATCACTTATTGATATAATAAGGGCAACATAAAGGATGAACGCAAGGTATAACGATTCAAAATAAGCTTCACTCACAATAAACATAAGACAAGATAAAAATCCTATTTGGAATTAAATACCCTAATGTAGCTTTAAGGACTCCGGATGGTGAAGGGGGGGCTTTAATAAATTAGAAGATGTCTCTTCTCTGTCATTAAGTCTTTATTTTATTCAGTGAGTCACTAGTGGGCCTTAGCTATGAGAAGCACTCTACTCTTTGATTCTCTGTGTTAAAACTTCTGCAGCTGTGTTCCAAAATCATTGCATAGCTGCTATAGATTTATTTATGACATTAAAAAAGATAAAGGCATTCCTTCAACATAAATGAAACAAACCAATATGCTTTGTTGTCAGGTTTGGCATTAAGCTAGTTTGCTTTATTTTGTCACACAAAAAAAAACTCCCTGTCAAAATGTAATTTCATTGGTTATTTTCTTAATTACTTTTCAGTCTTTTAAGTGAATTAACTCTGGATACTGTATTTCCCATCTTTCACGTGAAATAGCAAACAAAAACTGAATTTGTTTGTTTTGTTTTCTCATTGTAGTAAGTTCAGAGAAATCTTCCAAATCCTGGAAAATTTAGAGTTAAGGATGACTGAAAATTAACATACTATAGAAAAAAAGCTTGAAAAGGTCAAGGCCTAGTACTGATCCTTGGGGAACCATGCAGGTAGTAAAGATATGAGTATCAAGGTCAACAGTGCTGCTGTTCAGAGATCTGGAAATCTGTTATTGGGTTGAGCCTGAAAGCCAGATGGTTTCTGTAATGGGTTTTAGATGAGTTATTTCTTTATCCTGCCAAGGACTGGCTAATCAACTTTTTTCTGTAGAGGTAAAACTTATTAGCATATAAAGAGATACATCATTGTTGTGAATATTTGAAGAAAAAGAAGTACATCTTTGTTAGTCCTGTTTGGTAATTAAAAAAGTAACAGCTTTGCTATCATTTCTAGGTTAATCATTTAAAAGCAGGTCAACGGATGCAATGCTTTGAGGGAGGGGTGGAGTAAAAGCTAATCTTATGACATTAGTTATGCTTTGAAGGGAAGTTCCAGAGTTGCTGAAAGAAAAAGTTTAAAAGTTACCTTTATTGCTTTTCATGAAGTTGGAGAAATGATTAAATATAAAGGTTTTCATTTACAGGTTTGTGCTGTGAGTCATAGCAAAAATATTACAAGTCCTGCTACAACTTGTAGTGTACATGGATTTTATTTTTAACTTTCTTTTCTCTCCTGCTGTAATTAGAATAATGATATAATAATACAACTCCAAACTTTCACATTGTCTTTAATGGAATAAGATGCACATACATAATAACAATATTGCAGACATATATGTGCTCCGTGAGGAACTTTGTTCCATGAAAAAAAAATAACATATCTTCCATTTAAAAAAATAGAACTGATAAAATATTGCTTGAGAGAATATTATTACATAAGTTTTCCGCAGTTTTAGGGTCGAACCCAGCACACACGCTGACATGGTAACAAGGGAAGTGAGATACAATGACTCACAATGGAAAATGAAAAATAAAAGTGACCTGTGAGGTTATGCGGATTTAGGCGATCCAAGCAGTTAAATGTGTGGGGTTTAGTTAACTGGAAGCTTGTCTTATGCCGATTAATTCTGCTTTGGAATGAAAATTCCATGCATGTCCTTGTAGAGCTCAGCGTTGACATACGCTCTTGCAACTTCCTTGAACGTTTTTCCATCGAGGATCACGAGAAAACTTGACTGGCCTGGTTTGGAGTTGATGACAGACGACAGGACCACTCCTGCAAATTGCAAAATAATTAATGAAAAAAAAAAAAAAAAGAGGTACAAATTAGTGCCAAGTCCATACACAGATCACAAGCACACAAGTGAACAAACATTATTGTCCAGCTTCACATGTGTTTCCTGAACACCCACCATCGTCCTCTGACTCTCCATTTGGTCTGGGGACAAAAATCGGCTCTGAAGGCCAGCAGTTTTCTTCGTTCCAGTACAGCATTGTCTTCGTCTTTGTGTCAAACTTGGCAATCTAAAGGAGATAAACATGTTATGATACATATTTAAACAACAGTATTATATGGGCAGCAATAGGTCTCAGAAGGAGCAGTTTGGAGTTACCCATGGAAATATTACCGCTCTCTAAATCAAATTGTATGTGCATTACAGTATTCTAATGTATGCTATAGATCCTAAAACATTTCCATATTTGTAGCATTACAAACATAAATCCCAATATAATGCATATTGCTAATATTGTACTTGAATGTCACAAAGTGGTATCGAAAAACAGAAATAAAGTCTAAATAGTTTGGCAGGCATTTTTATTCAACCTTTACTCTGATATCCCCAGATGAAGTCAAAAAACAAACGTTTCCAGAGATTTCTTTCAAATTAACCTGGTAAAGATCATAAAGCTAAAGGAACACAATAAACAGGCTAGGAATAATGTTTTGGTAAAGTTTTGAAATTAGTTAAAGATTCCAAGCTTCACATATTTTATAGAGCATTTCTTAATCCATCATCTGCAATTAGAAAAAGGATGGCACAACTGCAACACTACGGAAACATGAAGTAGAACACTGTCTCCATGAATCCGTCCTTCAAATGCACAATCCCCATGTTGAAAAGTGTTTGTGGTGTCTTATCCCACAGAAGTACAGAAAAATATATTAAGGTTTGTGGCTTTTATGTAAAAAAACATAAGAAAAGGAAGTATCAATAGTTTTTCAAGTAGCACTCTTTCTGATAATAATAAATACCCTTACAATTAAACGTGAAGTTAGATTTCAACAAATACAAAAATGGCATATTTCACTTTTATCATATAAGTAAATGTTTTATTAAAAGTGACATAAATTTGGCCATCTAGGTTAAAGCTAGGATCTCTTTCTAGATCTCCAATCATTCTGTGTTGAACATTTAATTCTAGAGTTAAACATTTTGCAGGGCTGTCAATCAAACAACTGCCCCTTCTCCTCAGTTGAGCTTCCCTTTGCGGAAGATGGACTTGTGACTATCTGCTGACTCAAATATTTCTCCTGGTGTTGAAATACCGTGAAATGAGAGAAATCTCTATCTCAGTCCAACACAAGTGCCCTGTAATAAACTTTCACTCCACTCAGATTACATTTCAGTTAAATAGATACTGAACTGGAGGTCTTTAGGTTGTTAGTCAGCTTACTTTTAACTCTTATCCCACAGCATTGTGATAACAGCTGATATAGCAGTGTTGTACAGAATGTCCAGCCCTTGTTTTGTAAACCTGCATCTTCTCACGCTATCGAATACCAGACATGAAAACTGTTTTTCTTCTTCTCATTGTGTTTTAATGTGGAAGTGGACCCAGCGGACCAATTCCAGTTTCTCTTGTGCCAACAGGTATTTCAAACAGCAAAGCTTTAAGATGATTAGGATGCATTGGCAGGTTGGAACTTCCTGTCCACGTCAGTGGAACAGTGTTGACAGGAAGAGTCTGTTTCCCTAAATCCAGGTGCTTAAGAGATCTTAAGGGGGAGTGGGGGGCTCTGAGTTTGAGCCCCACTCCCACAGACTGCCACTCTGGGTCTCTGAGCAAGACCCTTAACCCCACCTTGCTACCCCACGATGGCAGCCCACTGCTCCCCAAGGGGATGGGTTAAATGCATATGTAAATTTCTCCAGTGTGAGATCAATTAAGTTCAGTTATTTATTATTTATTATAAGAACCCAACTCTTCTATAACATATAGTGCCATAAGAAATCTAAAAGCTGATTTCCAACATTTCAGCCTCTCAATATCCATATAATTTTTTTTCAAAAGAGCAAGAAGAATCACCTGCTTTGACAGTGCAGATTTCTCAACAATGTTGCCGTACACAAACTGGTACTTGTTTCCGTTGTAGTCATAGTTGATCCTGGGTAATTCAAAATCTAAAATAATAGACATAATATTATCATGATTGCATATATGAAGCGATAAAAAGTGGTTTAAGGTTGAAAAAATAGATAGTTAAAGCAAAACAGAAGGAGAAAGCATCATCAAATTTCTAAGTAGACAAAATGGGACAAAGTAATTGACTGTTGAGTAAGAGACAGTATCTAAAGAGAAGGCTAGACAAAATAAAGCGAAACAGCAAAAACAGCCCAAGTATGGCTGTCATTTAAAAGTAGGTCATGTAAACACTGAATAAATGGTGGAAAAAATCAGGAAGAACCCTCTTCTAATTAGTTAGGAAACATTTTAAACATCTCTAAATAGTTCAAGCATCATTTGAAAGTGCTTCACCAAGTTAAGCATACCTTTTTACCTTTATCACATTTTGCAAAAAAAATAGCACAGCAGAAAATATAATTTTGACTCAATGTGATAGATATCAAAAAATTGTACAAATGTTTTAAATTTTTTTTTTGTGGAGGGTGGTCCTGGTATAAATACAGCCTTTCTGTGAAGTAAACAAAGTGGTTGTCCTGCTTGGGGGTGCTTCTCTTCTGCAGGGACTATGGTTTATCTTATAACATTCCTCAAGAGTGCAACACAGATAGTTTAGCTCTGTACTGCATGGCTTTACCTTCGCAGAGCACCTCTGAATGACATGTGAATTTGCCCTCTTTCTCCTTCACGGCGGTGGCTGTAGTGTATTTAAGTTTTACCACATTCTCTCCAACTCCAAAACCCTGAAAAAAAAAAAAAAAAACCCAGATCTGATGATGATAAACCCAACCACTTATAAATGGGCTTAAATTCAAAATTTCCTCTATTTCTGTCTTACGGTTTCTGCTGTTATAGGAAGAGCAAATCTTCTGAAACTTGGTTGGGTGTAGACCTCACTTGGAGTGTCAGCATCCTTTTTCAGGTTTTTCAGGTAGAACATATCATATAGTTTGTCATCGTTGTAGGCGATGACGTCAAAGACGATGTGACCTTCATCCTCAAAGGCGTTCACGTGATGATAAATGACCATCGATTGGGTGTAGTACTTCACGTCGACCTGTTTGCCGGTTCTTCTGTCAATCAGGTGGATCAGAGTCTAAAGCACAAATAAGACATTAAGGAAATCACACTTATCCTCTCCTGCAGCCGATAAATCTGCTTTAAATCCTTACATTTTCATCAGGGCAGAACTTCATGCAGCTCGCCCAGTTCACTTTCCTTATGTAGGCTGTGGCCATCTTGAGAATGTCCAATTTGAAAGGCTGCTCAACGAAGATGATGTAATTGTCTGTGAAGCCAATGCTGTGGCAGTAGCTCGGGGAGAGAAGAGACCGGCAGGGAATAGTAGAAATCACCTCCAACTTCTTCAGAGCAGGAACAGTCTTGCCTTTCTCTGAAAAGTGGTAAAAACTTTCAGGAACTGTAGGTAACAAAGGAGACAAACTGAGTTCATTGAAATTATTATGCCATTCTATTAGTGTTAGGAATTCAGTTTGTGTGGGTTGTTTGTGTGTTTTTCTCTCTCTACCACCAGGTGGTGCCTTTCCCTCGTTGGGCCTCCCTGCACACCTGCGGCTTGTTGGATCATCACTGAAGGAGTATTTGAGCAGTGGGCTGTCATTACCTTGACGCCAGGGTGTTTGCCAGTTTTGGGTACTCTAGCCAAGCTGAGATTAGCAGAGTCTAACCTAATCTTTGTACTCTGAGTCTTATCTATTTTTTGTCTTTGCTCTTCGGCAGGAAGCCTTCCTGAGTAACTGGATACCTGGGCCTTCTCCCCCTGGAAGGATTAACTGAGAACAAACTGAGCAGGGGAAAACCTCCACATGATCCGTTCGAATCCTATTCGGAAATCCAGGGCCAGTCCGCTCATTAACTCCTCTGGGTCCAACGCTTCTCTATCTGTCCGCCCTCCAACGAGTTCCCTCTTCTCTGGATAAACCCCCACAAGCCGGATTCAAGGATTGACAAGAGCCCCTTCAAACGTGAGTCCAGTAATATTCAAGCCTCAGTCAAATTTCCTATGAAACCTGAGCTGATACTGTGGTATCCCCTTCAGACTTTCCAGTTCCGGTTCACTGTTCCACAGTGTTCCAGAGCCAACTTCTGTGATTCATCTACATTTAATAAACCTGTCAAAGTTTTTCCCTTGGTCTCTGAGTGGTCCTCTGCAAGTGGGTCAGATCGCTTAAATCAGTGACAATTAGGAAGTAAACATCTTAATGGATTTGATCTGGGTTAGAGTTCAGTTATCACCCTGAGCTATTTACTTGATTTATTGATTCATTAAGACCAATTTATTGAATATTTATCATGTAATATATATGCATAGATATATGACCCCTTTATTTACTTTTAATTGATAGCAGTATCCCACTTTTGTCCTGAGAAAGACTATTTTTCAGAATGAGCCCCAAATACAGATCTTAATGTTCTCTAAATATTTTAACAAGCCTGAGATAAAATCCTTCTTAACATATCCAGTGTGGCTCATAGATTGTTAGTGAGGCACTCATTTTTAAAGGCACCCTTTATGATAGAGTGTAGGATAGTATTGTGTGTTTCCTCAATTGTCTCAATTGTTATTGATTCTTTTTATCTCACTCAGCCTGTCAGAGTACATGTCTTAATGTAACACTATTTTCATAGACTGATAGTAGTAGGCAAGGGAAATGAAGTGCTCAATGAATCGTATAAATATTTTTGTATTAGTTTTTGTAAGGGGTTAAATTTTTACCAGAAAACAATGCTTCATTCATAAGGCCTGTTTTCATTTATGCACTTTCCAATAGTATTTTATACAGGTGCTGGTCATAAAATTAGAATATCATGAAAAAGTAGATTGATTTCAGTAATTCCATTTAAAAAGTGAAACTTGTATATTATATTCATACATTACATACAAACTCATATATTTCAGATGTTTATTTTGTTTAATTTTGATGATTACAAATGACAACAAATGAAAATCTCAAATTCATCATATCAGAAAATTAGAATATTGTGAAAAGGTTCAAAATTGATGGCCCCTGGTGCCACACTCTAATCAGCTAATTAACTCAAACCACCTGCAAAAGCCTTTAAATGGTCTTTCAGTCTAGTTCTATAGGCTACACAATCATGGGGAAGACTGCTGACTTGACAGTTGTCCAAAAGACGACCATCGACACCTTGCACAAGGAGGGCAAGACACAAAAGGTCATCGCTAAAGAGGCTGGCTGTTCACAGAGCTCAGTGTCCAAGCACATTAATAGAGAGGCGAAGGGAAGGAAAAGATGTGGTCGAAAAAAGTGTACAAGCAAGAGAGATAACCGCACCCTGGAGAGGATTGTGAAACAAAACCCATTCAAAAATGTGGGGGAGATTCACAAAGAGTGGACTGCAGCTGGAGTGAGTGCTTCAAGAACCACCACACACAGACGTATGAAAGACATGGGTTTCTGCTGTCGCATTCCTTGTGTCAAGCCACTCTTGAACCACAGACAGCGTCAGAAGCGTCTAAAGAGAAACAGGACTGGACTGCTGGTGAGTGGTCCAAAGTCATGTTCTCTGATGAAAGTAAATTTTGCATTTCCTTTGGAAATCAAGGTCCCAGAGTCTGGAGGAAAAGAAGAGAGGCACTTCATCCACGTTGCTTGAAGTCCAGTGTAAAGTTTCCACAGTCAGTGATGGTTTGGGGTGCCATGTCATCTGCTGGTGTTGGTCCATTGTGTTTTCTGAGGTCCAGGGTCAACGCAGCCACATACCAGGAAGTTTTAGAGCACTTCATGCTTCCTGCAGCTGACCAACTTTTTGGAGATGCAGATTTCATTTTCCAACAGGACTTGGCACCTGCACACAGTGCCAAAGCTACCAGTACCTGGTTGAAGGACCATGGTATCCCTGTTCTTAATTGGCCAGCAAACTCTCCTGACCTTAACCCCATAGAGAATCTATGGGGTATTGTGAAGAAGATGCAATACACCAGACCCAACAATTCAGAAGAGCTAAAAGCCACTATTAGAGCAACCTGGGCTATCATAACACCCGAGCAGTGCCACAGACTGATCGACTCCATGCCACGCCGCATTGCTGCAGTAATACAGGCCAAAGGAGGCCCAACTAAATACTGAGTGCTGTACATGCTCATACTTTTCATGTTCATACTTTTCAGTTGGCCAACATTTCTATAAATCCTTTGTTTTTATTGGTCTTCAGTAATATTCTAATTTTCTGATATGATGAATTTGAGATTTTCATTTGTTGTCATTTGTAATCATCAAAATTAAACAAAATAAACATCTGAAATATATGAGTTTGTATGTAATGTATGAATATAATATACAAGTTTCACTTTTTAAATGGAATTACTGAAATCAATCTACTTTTTCATGATATTCTAATTTTATGACCAGCACCTGTAATTGTTTTTACTAATAATAGATCACTTTATACTGAGCCCCATTTAGAACATGGTGAGAAACAAACAGTTTAATGGATCACAACATTGTTTTTGCAAGATCCTGACTTTTGTTGATATTGTTGATATATTAACATGGGTCATTGCAAACAAAAAAAAAATAAAAAAAATTTAAACAATCCACTGGACTTGGTTTCCAAATTTCGAAGACGTTTCACTTCCCATCCAGGAAGCTTTTTCAATTCAAAATGTCAGGAATAGTATTGAGTTCGAGGTTTTATACATGTTTTCAAAACAAAAACAGGGCCTTGTTGGGCTACTGTATAAAATTTATAGATGTGATTTTATAGTTTAGACTAAATAATAAATGTTCCAAATCAGCATTGGAATTGGCCATGATTTTCATAATTTTGGTCCAGTCAGCTTCCACTGCCAGCGGCTGGGTATTGTACGTCATAAATTTGAAAAACAAGGTTTCGAATAGAACCATTCCTTCTAAGTTATCTTTCCTATATAGTCTGTAAACTGTATTTAAAAAAAAAATTAAGACTGTTTTTCTGATACATATTTAGGCAGTGCCTGAGAATACCTAAACAAGAATAAAGAAATAAAAAAAAATAATCATAACTCAAGCTATTTGCATGGTTTTTCTTCGTTGAATTTTTGGAAAGAACCTTGTAACCAAACAGCTTAAAAAGGCTCTATTTAAATGGAATCCACCTTTATGCAATCGATGCTGTCTTGCAGTGCCGATTGCATGAAAGGAGAACCTTGTGAGGGCATGCAGCACTTAAAAACACACATTTAGCATTCTGTGTCTCCCTAAATCTCCCTAACTCTCCATAAATTTGTACTTTCGGCACAAATAAACCTTTATACTCTGACTGATTTTGACATTTGAACTGACAACAGTTGTATTGTTGATGTACTTTTTACCAAGAAAAACAAATTATCTCAGAACTCTGTTTAAAAAAAAAAAAAAAAAAAAAAAAGATAAATCCAAATCCTACACGCTTTAAATTGTAGATTTTTTTTTAACTAGAAAGGATTTGTCTTTTCTAGTTTTAAAAAGTGGCTGAGAGAAATAGGTTTCTGGGTCGGCATATTTACATTCTAAGGTTAATGTTATTGATTACTTTTATCAGCCTGTCAGAGTCCCGACGCGCACTAAAGGGCATGCACAGACCTCGTTCTCTCCTTCGGTTTAAAGGTTTCATCACTGATATCTGTAATGTATGTTGGATGAACTGTTGCGTAATCACGTTAATCATTAATGTCTGCCATGTGCTCTGTTTTCTTCTGCTTTTATTTACTCTGTGCTTAGCAATTCATAGTTTCATTACAGTCTCAGTACAGAGGAGTGTTCATTTTTAATAAACTCAACTTCAGCTGAAACAGGGCTCTTATCAAAGAAATCGCTCAAGACTAATAACTTAATCATTGTGCAATGAGACAGATTGCATTCTCAGACATGTGTGCAGACAAGCTTTGTAGAAATGGAAACCTACCTTCAATTTTTTTTCTAGATGATCTGAGGACGAATCTCAGAAATGCACCGTAAAAGGTTATATCTTTTTAATTCCTCCTCGATTCTTTCAATTATGCAATAAATCCTTGTGAGTCGTCCTGTATTATATCTTAATCTATGCAGGATATTCCATTAAAGAAAAGGTTACTAACATTGGCTCCATGCCTTCAATTTCACGATAGAGCCACATACCTTACCTCTATGCTGGGTTGTGTTAACAGATTAAACCAAATTTCTTTCTCTTCGCTGAATGAAATAATATTTCATGTGCAGCTTTCTTTATGCCCAACTGAATGAAGCCAATCAGGTATTTTTTAAGATTTTTTTTTTATGCAGTCGCTGTATTTTAATATATTAAGCTTCTCACGGATGTGTAGCTGTGACCCAACTGCCTCAAACTTCCAAATTGTATAGCTTGTTATAATAAAGACTAAGCTATTTCAGTTTTTCTTTCATTTTTAGATGTATATTAAAGCTCCTTTTTTACCTAAACTGTTCTAAAAGGCCTTGTATAAACAGGTATCTATTCTTGAGTTAAATAGTTGTGGGGGATTACTTTAATCTGTGGTTTAGTCAAGACAGCAAAGTGTAGCAGCAGTCTTCATGATAGGTGCTGTTCCAATAGTGCTGGCAGAAAGGAAGGAGGTAGGAAGAGGAAGCAGGATGCATTCAGCATAGGAACCCCCTGATGTTCTTATCCTCTGCATTGAAGCTACGTGGATTCCCACAGCCCTTTGGAGGACAGGGCATGTAAACACAGCCTACCTCACAGAGTTAAACAAAAATAATTTTTTTCAAGATGTTTATTGTGTGAGAAAATTGCTACTGTGTGCATCTTCATATGTTTTATAATGGAGAGCTTCAGATTTTTTCATCACTTAATGATGTCTGGTAGGCTGAGGGCTGTCTGTATTCAGCACATCAATCTGAAGGTCCTCTCCTTTCTTTGATAGTGCTCTCACCTTTGAGACCATGAAACGTGGAGGAATAAGAGCTAAATAGGCCATAGGAGCAACAATTCGGATGGACGGATGGTTTGATTACTTCAAAGCATAGAGACAGCTCTCTTGAGAGTTTATCTTGACTTGATTTTTTTACAAGTAAAATAGCCGTATCTTATGTCTCAGCAGCTGGTACAAGTCATGGATGTGGCGTATTTCTGACAGTTTAGAAAACAAGTTTATTTTTTCTCTTTTTGCTTAGACCTGTGGTGTACCTCAGGGCTCCATTAAGTGATTTTTTCTAAATGGTTTCTTTAGAAAATGAAATTCTCTTTATGGTTTTATTACTTATCTTTGACACTTAGTGGCATGGCGCCACCATATTTATCTGAACTATTAGACCTTTAGAGTATATCCAGAATTTAAGAGTCTAATGGTGGTTCAACATTTCTAGATTTTAGGTCAAAAGTAGAAGATAGAAAGTGCCAGTGGTGGCAGCTAATCTATGGAGCAACCTACTTTAGGACATTAGAGTTACATCGACAGTTCATTGTTTTATGTGTGTTAAAAATCTGTTCAAACACCCAGGATTTTAGTTCCCTTGGATCAAAAGTAATTAAGGTTTTATTAAGTAATCATATTTTTATGTTTTTTTATTTAATCTAACTTAAAAAATGTTATTGTTATGTTGTTTTATTGTATGATATATTTAACCCTTTATGCTTCTGGGGATTTGATACCTTGGTCAGCGAAAGCCGTTTTAAAATTTGCCATAGAAAAAAACTTTGACTTGACAAGACTTTAATGAAATGAAGCCAGTTAACTTCAACAATAACAGAAGTTATTTTGTTTTTCATAGCATATGTAACGTTTGTCATGAGAAATTATTTTATCCAACTGAATGAAATGTACTAAATTTATTTGGGTTTTCTGCTTGCATCTCTATCAGAGGTACCTGTATTTGTGCAAGATGCAAAACTTTAGTAATTAAACTGGTACACATTAAATAAATCTTAGGTTCACTGTCTGATAAGCCGAAATTGTGAGGTTGATATCAAATGAGTATTCAAACTGAACAGAGAGAGATTGCCCCTAGGTATAACCTCTAATTCTGACCACACTCTGAATCATGAATAGAGACAATTTTTATCAGGGAATGATAAGAGGGTTACAGGGTTTCACAGTTTAAAAAGGTGAAACTGAGGAAATGCTTTTGCACATTCGTCAATATTGGATCTAAACACAAAACATTAACCACCATCGTGCAAGACAAATATCAGACTTGTTCTGACACTACAGGAACAACTAATTATATGGTATTGGCTAGTATTATATCTTATTATACGTCGACCGAGCAATTTAAGAAGATTTTGACAACCTACCTTTGGCTGAAATATTCGGAACTTTAAAAATTATGTATTTGGTTTTCCCCTTCTCTGCTATTGAAGTTCCAATGTTGTAGGCATTGCCTTCTTTGTCATAGTGCGGATGAGATGTGGCCAGGTTCACCGGCAGGTATTTCAGGTAGTCCACCTAAATGATCCAAAAAATCTTTAGGTGTGCAGAAAACATTTCACCTGTTGCAATTTTCATAGTAGCTGGGACTCTATAGGGTTACCTTTTCTTGGGTTTCAAGAGTAACAGGATCTATCTTGCGGATATAGTTGGTTTCAGCAGTGGCAAAATAGTCATTTCCATATCTGATGATGTTGCTAGTGCCATTATCAGTAAAGTCTGGCACAGTGTGGTTCAGAAAAGTGATCGCCCTGAAAAATAAGTGAATTACAGTTGTGTGAAGGTTCAGCACAATGTAAAAAAAATAATAATAATAATACAAATTCCTATTAATAATTTTTTTTTCATATCATTGCATAAAATAGTATTAAAGGACAATAATCAGGATAAAACTCTAGTATAAGAGATATAGAACAAATACATAATTGGATAAAAAAAAAAGAACAAACAAAGTAAATGAAGCAAAGACAAGAAAAAAAAAATTCTTACTTAAAGATAAAGTTTTTGCTTGGGTCTGGATATGCCATTGTCCCCATTTCAGACACCATTATTCTGTTTGCATCCATGTTGGAGTTGTAGGTGTCACCTCTAAGGAATCTACTTCTATGGGTAATTTCTCCTGTAAGGTTCAGAAAGAAAAGTTTTTTTTTTTTTTTTTTATCCAGATGATTAGATGTTTAAATAAAAATACTTTACATTGTTTGCCTTACTAACCATCCTTAAATGAGAAACTTGTTATCAAGGACATCCCGTCAAACCAGTGCTCATAACTCGTGTCCCCCACTGAGAAGATCCCAGGTCCATTACGCAGCAGGGTTCCTTGTAGCCAGTTAGGAACGCTGCCTGTTGGACATTAAAACAGAAAAACTTGCACTATTAACTTTCTGTTTGCGATCTAAATTCCTATAAAAAGAACTTCATAAAACCTTATAAACCTTTGATATCTGTTTTGAAAGGCTCCGGCCGCTCCGTGGCGTTTTTGGAGAAGTCCATGGTGTCTTTGGAGAGCGGTAAGGCGCAGCTGGGTCGGAGTTTGGACAGCAATGAGCGCCACCTCCTTTAAAGCTCTCTTCTTGAGGGGGGTTGGCAAGTAGACGTAGTTATATTATCTTATCCGCCTTATCCGTGTGTAACTTCATTAAACTCTTCTGTTATTTTGAATGGTATAAATTGCAGCTCAATTCTTGATCAAATATGCGCACTTTGCCTTTTTAACCCAACTCCAGCCTACTGAGTCCACTTTAGTTCTTAGTTTTATTTATTTTATTTAAGATAAAGAACATCTGCTGATTGACCCATTGTTTAATCTTATTTTTTTCTTTAGCATTATTATGTTGTATGTTATATTTGTTTTATTAAAACCACTTCAGATTATAATTAACACAAATAAATGATTTTATTTTGTCTAATAGCACCATTTGGTCTTATCTGCTCTTATCAGCAAGATTAGAAATGTGCTTTATGGCCTTTAATTACAGGAACTGTGCCCTGTATTTACTCTATAGTGACTGAACTATTTCACTGTCATGCACTGACTTTCTTGGAATGTCATGTAATGAAGACGGAAGGCATAGATCACAGCATGATGGTAGGATAAAGTCTGTATCTACATGCATCTGTCTTTGGGTTGCGAAAGCAATAAAGTTCACAGAAAATGTCACGACCCCGTGTAAAATTCTCTAACAAATTGAGACATCACTGTGTTTATTTATAGAGTTTTTTTATATCTGCAGATACTGAGTTTAGACCAACTTATCAGATAAATTGGTAGTATGCTGCACGTCTCAAGCTGGTGCGTAGTGTACAAATACGTGTCTATTTTCTGCTTTTGTATATATATATATATATATATGTATGTATATATATATATAATTTTATATATATAAAATATAAAATTAAACAATGTCGGAAAGATATGAGGAAACAAAGACAAAGCGAAAACAATAAAATCAAACAATAAACATAGAAAAAAAGATATGTAGGATGCTCTTAAATGCAGATCAATTCAGTAGTAAGATAAAGGATCCTGAAGGACCAACCCATTTCAATCAGCAGAGGTTCAGACTGTACTGGCATTAAACTTAATTTCTGATTGTTATCCTGCACTTTGGCCCTAAAGCCAGTGGGATATTATATCTAGACACGAGAAGTCAGCCCTACAATGAATGGTATTTCAGTTTAGTTACTGAGTTACTGAAGTTCCCCTCATACAATCAGTGTTATTTGACAGTATCAGCAAACAGGAGGTTTAACCTTGATGAGCTTTAGCTCATCTAAGATGACTGAAAAATAATCTAGAAACTTATATTTTTGTTTTTAGATTTTTGTGATACATTTTATATCATAAAACAAAATTTAATAATCAGACAAGGTAGGCTTAAAGAACAACAAAAAGATGTTTTCAAATGATTTTCAGTTCTCAATAAACCCTGACTGAAAACATAACTGTCCTGACCCTATGTGAGAGGGTAATTGCTCCATAAACCTAATAACCTTATGGACCGATCTAGGCAGCAATAAATGCGACAAACGGGTGTCATAACTGCTGATGAATCTTTCCTATCAATGTGGATGGATTTTAGCAATCACATCTGTGCAAAGCTACGTCAAATAATCTATACCGGACAATTATTAATAAAAACAGCTAAATTAAGGTTTATTTACTAGGGCCCTTCAAAACCTTCTGTGTTTTTTGTCAGACATTTAGAGGTCGGTCTGTTGCTGTGCCATTGTCCTAGTGCATAACCCCCAAATGTTTAGTTTAGGATCTCAAACTGTTTTCCAGGACATCCCTGATGGATTTCCTGAGCAAGTTCAGGTTCTATTTATGTTCAAATCAAAGAAGAAATGTAGTAATTTCAGACTGCAAAAATAATACAAGCCTATATGTTTGTGTTTTTCTTTCATGTAGGAGCAAGGGGGAAAAATCTAATACTTTAAAATAAAATTATCATGACCTAGCACATTATAACTATGCTAAAAAAAAGCTCTTACAATATCTATCACAATATTTTAACCATGGAAATATGCAGAGACTGCAAAATAAAACAAAAATGGTGTTTGATGCAGTTTAACAGCTTTCTTACCTTGTGAATAAGTTACCTGTGAATAAGGAGGTTGTAGGTTTGATTTGAACTTCCCATTGTGTGTTTGCCCCTGAGCGAGACACTTAGACTGAGTAGCCTACCAATCTATATAGGTGTATGAAAGTGTGCCAGTTTGTAAGTAGAATTGGGTAAATATGGCTACACTTCTAATTGCTTTTTGTGGTCAGCATGTCTAGAAAAGTGTAATATTAACTCAGTCCCTTTACAGCATGCAATAAAGATTTTTTTATTTTATTTGGTTGCATACATAAAATTACTATTCAGTAGCGCAGCTACTGTCATTTAACACGAGATTCTTGCAGCAAGAATTTTTTGGGTTCAGCCCGTGGTCTTTGGGGATTGAGTTCGCATGTTCTCCCTGAGCAAGGGGGGTTTTCTCCAGATACTCCGGCTTCCTCCCACAGTCCAAATAATGGCCGTTAGGTTAATTGGCTTCTTTAAATGGCCCTTAGCTGTGAGTGTGTGAATGGGTGTTGTCCTGTATGTCTCCGTGTTGTCCTGCAATGGACTGGCGACCTGTCCGGGGTGTACCCCGTCTCTCGCCCGTAGACAGCTGAAGATAGGGACCAGCACCCCTCCCGACCTCGCTTGGAATAAGCGTGATGGAAAATGCATGTATGGATCATAAAGTTTCTAATACTTACATTTATGCTGTAGGCTTCCCTATTATATTGTCAGCATATATGGAATACCATGTTACTATTAACTGTGTTCAATTTGCTCTCAATAATCATAAGTTTTTCCTCTATTGAAGTCTCTTTAAAGTTGTATAATTTTTTAATTAAAAATAAAAGAAAAAACATGGTAAATCTTTAGATGTTGCTCCGATTTGTCTATGATTATTCAGTAATCCTGATACTGCAATTAGCCTTATGATCTGTGGTTCTAGCAATATTTACTTAAGAGAGGACCAGTACATAACTACAGATATGTACACACGTGGACGAAATTGTCTGTACCCCTTGTTTGATTAAATAAACGCCCTCATTGCTGACAGAGAAAATTTGAATAAGGCAAAGGTACTATAAAATAAAAGCTCAATGAAAATAAACAAATTAAAGCCAAAAATTTATGTTAAAGTGCTTCAACAGAATGATAAAAAAACTGAACTCATTAAACTGGACAAAAATGATGGTACCCTTAGCTCAATATTTTGTTTTACCCCCCTTCTGAGACAATCTGCAATCAAACACTTCCTGTAACAGTCACTGTGACCTCTGTTAGCTCAGGGGTGCTTACGTCCAGTCCTCAAGAGCTAACATCAGCGCATTTCTCTAGAATCCCTTTGATATTCTTCAGATATCATTGTACCCTGCAGAGATTCTAGACACACTTAGATAAATCATTGCAGTCCCATAGCATAACATAGCTTCTTCCATGTTTCATATTTGGCACAGTGCTTTCCATAGGACCTTCTCCCCTCATAAATTTCAGTCTGGCTTTTTTTATTTCTTTTCAACAATGGTATCCTCCGTGATCGCCTCCCTTTGAATCCATTTCGGCTCAAACAATGATGGATGGTGCGATCTGACACTGATGTTCCTTAAGCAGGAACTTCACCTTTAGTTTGTTTAGATGTTTTTATGGGCACTCGCTACCAATTATCCGCTTTTTGATTTGTAATCAGTTTTCATCATGCAGCCACATTTGGCTACAGTCCCATGGATCTTAAATTTCTGAATAATATATTCAACTGCAGTCATAGGGACATCAAGCTGGTTATAGATGATCTTATAGTTTTTCCCTTTGACGTACTAGTCCATAATACTGTTTTTTCCCCAATATCTTGGGACAACTCTTCCCTTTCCTTCCACTGGTCCATGTTCTTTGGAACAGACAATGTCACCAAGCAGCACAATGATAGTATAGGCACACTGATTACAAGATTGTAGACAACTGTGATGCCAACTGGTTGTCATACCTAGACTTAATAGGCCCTTTGGTCACATTTTCCATCTTTGCTAGGGGTATCCTCATTTTTGTCCAGGGCAGTTTCAGAAGTTTGTTTTAATTTCAAATATTCTTTTACATTATAGTTGATAATGTCTGACTCATTAGCTAATTTTAAAATAAATTTACCTGTCAGATTCAACATACTTCTGTGGCCATTGTGGTTTTTCTTTAATCAGACGAGTTTCCCACAATTTTGCCCACTTGTGTATATCAAGGATACCATACTTTATCTGAACATGAAAGTTAATTGTATTGCATTGGTCATTTACCTGAAATCCCTTCAGGTGGATAATGAATTTATCACATTTGTTGGTACTGTGTAGAAAATGAAATGTCTTCACAAGGACTGCATGTAAGAGAAATATTTTTTCTATTCTATCTGAATTAGCTAAGTCACAGTAATCATGAGAAAGCCTAAATAATTGTAGATGTTATCTTTTTGAAATTGGTTGAAAAAAAAAATCTAAAGAAAACCCACATACACTAATAAATAGCTTTTCTTCAAATGTTTTCCATTTTGAAAAATTACCTGTTAAACGATTTTACATGAGCAGTAGAAATTGTAAAACAAGACAAAAAATATACAGAAACAGAACATCGCTGCCATCTAGTGACTTAGACAGCCAAAAGAGACATGGACAAGCTTGGCAAAAACGTGTACTGACACATTTACCGGTAATAAAAAAAAATTAAATAAAAATAGGAGTTAGCAGGAAAAAGCATAACTTAAAACAGCTGTGCACAGTAGATATTAATCAAGTTGCGATAAAGGCAGTGGAAAATAACTTGTTTCTGCACACAATAAAACTTGAAGAATGTCTTTAGTTTTTGTCTGGAAAGGATTGGCTATGCCTTTAACATATATATCAAAAGTTGTAAAAACAGGGCATATTTAAATGAACTACACACAACACAAGAGTTAATTTGGTTTTTATTTTCAAGAATAAATGAAAATGTGATGGAAAAATTTCTATAACCAGTACATTCATAGAATGTCACATAAACACTCCAACTACTCTTGATACTTTCCTTAAAAGGCATCAAAAACAGAAACAACCAACATTTCACAGTTGGCAGAAGCAACGACTTCCCTGTCCCGAATGCATCGTATTGTCTTCCTATTCCGTCAACACCTGTTGGAATAATAACTTAAAAACAATGCAACACGTAAAATTCAAGATGCTTATAAGATTTGTGTTCATTTGCACTGCCCAGATCTTTATAAACTGTGCTGATTATTTTCAAGTATTCCCTTACTGTATATTCTGTGCTGGATAATAGTATCTGCTTGTTCATGTTAGCATCACATCATTTTCTGTGGACTACATTTTGTGGCACAGTACAAGAATAAAGTTTAAGTAAACATTATCTACATGTAAGAGAAATTAAAAGAGCAAAACTGGTCTTCACAAATGTATATGCTAATTTGTTTACAATGCAGTCCCCATGCAAAGCCACATGCAGTTACAGAAGGTGCATGAAGACGCCCATGTTGAGCATACACAACCTCGCACACTGAATTCACCCTGTTTCCATTCAGATCAACCTGATGTCATTTCCACTGAATCAAGTGAACGACTTTTAGTCAAAACATTCTTTATGATTATTCACCTGAAGACAACATCCGGCACATTCAGCACTGCCAAATCCTTCTGAACAGTTTGACAGAAATCAACCATGTAAGCATTTCACGCTGGTGAAAAAAATGACCAATTAAAAGAGATTAAGGAAATAAATCTGATGGTTTACATACCGCGATAGGTCACATCATGCAGAGAGAAAAAACTAAAATTTCAAAGGGAACATAAGAAACAAACTCCACACAAATAAAAAAAAATTAAAGAGTAAGAAGAAAGGAAGAAAATTAATCAAACAGAAGCCCTGCCACTTATAGCTGGTGTTGAAAAAAGTACAGAACAGTAAAGGCAGATATCACATTAGAAGGGACTTGGAAGGAACACAGTTTTAATCAAAAACAACAAAAAACGTTTTTGTAATTTTTAACGTCCGAAAACAGCCACTGTTCAACCATAGTTTGTTCTGAAAAGGTAAAAAGAAATCCAACACTGAGGACAGCAAGGCATACTTAAAAGTTTACAATCCTTATTTTTGTTTAACTGCAAATCTAATAAGAGCTTTTCTTTTACTGTACAGCTCATGGAAATTCAAGTACTGAAAAACTTGATTGGGCTGAAATCCGTCTCAGAAATGTTCCAATTCTTTTTTTTATTTGGGCAAATTACAACCATCAAACCAGTTTAACCAATAAATCTTTATGAGCTTTCTGTATATCTGTGCGTTAAAAATGAAATAATCCTGAATCAGTTCAAAAGAACAAACAAAAAATAAGTATTTGTTTCCTCTCCTAGTATGAATTAAAGATGACTCAAAGCAGACATTCTGTGGGTCCAAGACTTTTTAAAGCTACTGTATGAAACACCGATGAGCAATGTCTTCTTTGCAAATAAAATGGTGTTAAGGTCAGATGATTTACTGAATTTTAAATTCCATTAAAAAAAATCCTTTGTCATTTGTAAAATGTTGCTGTATGGTAAAATCAAGTTTGTGTCTGAAAGTGATAAAGTACAAAACTGTAGGACTCTTGTTATCAAAACAGGGCAGACAGAACGATGCCAGAACCCTCAACAAATCTACATTTTATCATAAGGTTTTTAATTTTAAAAACTTTATTTAGGCAGTGCAATATTAACTTGAATAAAATCTGGTGCTTTCCATGCATCATTTAGCTAAGATCAGTGGGGGCTCTGTATTTTTTTTCCCATCCTGAATTGACATCAGTGCAAACAACCTTCCACTTTGAAGTTTCCCTTTTAGCATTACCCAAAGTGCTTTACAAATCATTTATCTTTGACATATTGGTTAAGGTAATCCTTTTTATAAAACTAATTTGCCCTGGCACCAGCAAGACAAAACAAACAAAAACATACACAACCAAAGTACTGACGCCCGTTCAACCGAGCTTCTTGGTTTGATACTCATGCCAAGGTTACCGAGATGAGATGAGATGCATACCTACCCCTCTATGTGAACGTAGCTCATTCACTAAGCATCTTAATCTTGTTTGACGGTTTGCTGGCAACAAACCAATGGCACCGACCATCATTGTTGACTCACATTTCTCCATTTTCCCTCTTCTGCTTCATCAGCAGTAATACAACAAAACTAAATGTTCTGTTGAGCAATAAGCATTAAAAAAAGGTAAACTTTTTTGACAATTTGTCGTCGGGCTAACAGTCCTTTTGTTCAGCAAGGATCTGTTCTCCGTTTGTGAATCTTTCATGCAAAACAAATTGGCCATGCACAGAAAGTATTGCTTGAAAGTCTCATCATGGCTTGGGTGCGACCACTTCACTGGTCCATTAGTAAATCTTAGAGACTCTGCTTTTCCGAAAAAAAAACAAAAGAAACAACAAAAAAAGAAAATGTCCTCATTACATTCGGTCCTGCAGGGTTTAATCCTGCTCTGCTGCCATGGTAGCAACCTGAGGGTCCAAACTGCTACTGGCAGTGCACTGAGAGAATGGTCTCTTGTCACAGTTTGTGTCACACCTCTGACATCCGACATTAGTCCGTCTTCCCGTTCTCCTGAGGAGCTGCAGCTTTGCTCTCCTGAGCCGATCGCAGCACCTTATAGCAGCCGCGCGCAATCTTATGCATCCACATGATGTTCATTACGTCCAGACAAATACTGGAGCAGATCCAGGCGAGACGCCCCCCCCAGGGCACCAGGTAGAAGGCCTCTGTGCCGTACACTGCGTACATACGACCGTAGTAGACCGGCATGACTGCGATGCGGACCATGAAAAAGACAACTGCCATGGCAACGCCATTTGCCATATTGGGCCGGGATGACTTGGGATATCCTAGTACCTCAAAGAACCAACTGAAATGAAACATATTTTTGTGAGAACACTGATTGAACAGGGCGGGAAAATGTAAACACTAAAACATTGAACTAAACAAGGCTACTTTTTAAAAGTTAGTCTACAAAATGCATCTGCAAAAGAAAACAAATATCCCATAAATACATTAACATGTGTTTTCAGGTTAGTGAAGCAGGTGTATGAATAAAAATGAAAAAAACATTTGTTTTTTTTATTGGTTTCTCTGTGATACATCAGCCAGTATAATTGAAATTTGTACATTTATCATAATAAAGTTTCAATCTACTGATGAACTAAAATTCCACAGTAATGAGATCACATATGCAGGTAAATCCCATCATTATACTCCAAAGACAAATGATTTTAACCATTTTATTTCATAAGAAAATGTAGCCATTTAATATTCTAAGTTAATGTTATTCTAATACATATTACAAAATACCTTAAAGATAAACTTTGATCAGATCAACGTAAACAATAGAACGAATCAAAAATATATCAATGCCAAAATTTAAAATATGGGAGTTCAAGAGGTTTAAAAAAAATAAAAAATTTATAAAGGTGAGTACATCCCTCTCAGTTAAATAAATATTTCATAATATAATGTTTAAGCAGAGTTCACCTGATTAAGTGTTTAGGTGGCTTTAGTTATACACCAATTAAAGTTGAATAGGTCAAAATTTTCAGTATTCAATGGGGAGATCCTATCCTAGAGTACATGACCTGTCCCCTCAGATAAACTCGAATAGAGCCATTAAAACTTAACCCCAGAGGAAATTCTCAGGTGAAAACATCAACATTGTTCCTAATCAGCCATTTATTCTCTCTGGTTTGATGAGACTCTTAGGCTTCTTGAATAATCATCATAAAATGATAAATTTGTTGTTTTTCCACAAACTGGAAAGAACAAGATATAAGTTTGTGTTGCCTCGGAGTATTTATGCTTTGTGAGAAGCTAAGCTGTTGAATTTATGAAATCAAAAGCAGCATAATTGAAGAGGAGGCGTTTTTACAGAATAAGGAGGAGAAGAGCAGATACGTCGGAGTACCCCGCCTTACGCCCATAGACTGACAGAGAGGCAGCGGCCACACAGCGACCCTGACAGAATACACTGAACTAAAGGCAGAAAACGTTTCTACTCGTTACGTACTCTTGCAGAGTACATAAAAAGCTTTAGTGTTGTAAGGTCTCAGCATGCTCAGCATCATGTCCTGATGTTGTTGCATCATCTGGCTTAATTGGTCTCAAGCTTGTGATACAGCAACCAGATTTGGAGTTGCATAAGTACAGCTTAAGATAACTACAAGAGTAACCTGTAAAGTTCTAGTGAGCTTCGTTAACAAGGCAGATATTTTTTTGGTGGACACGATATATTTGCAATATCAGTAGTATTTTCTCTTAATGGTGTACTCACTTTTGTTGCAAGAGGTCTCAACATTATTTACTGTCTATTGAGCTAATTTGAGGGAACAGGACATTTACGCTGTTGTACAAAGCTGTCAATTGAACTGTAGATTATATAGTTGGGGTCATATTATGTGTTGCTACATGAAAACCGAACAAAATATGTGATGTAAAGGGGTGAGGGGTATTTTAAGAGCTACTATTTAATGGGAACGAAAGTACAAATTGCAATCTCAGAAAAAACTGTGGTTATTTGTCCTGCCTATAAGTCTAGTTGAATTATTCTGCACCTAAAGTAAAACCAAAAGCAGAATAACAGTAATTTAGGTATAGGAATGTTTGTTTTCTAATATAGAAGCTCAGAAATAAAACTACTCTTTGAATGAGAAGATAAGATTATCTTTTACCTAATATGAGGAAATAAAAAAGGCAAAAACAGAACTGTTCTTATACCTCTTGAAATCTTACAACTTCGATAGAAATCAGAATTATATCAAACTGACAGGTCAAAGCTTTAAAAGTACCAAAGATTGGAAATCAAACACAAAATCCTAGTTGGTTAATTTAAAATGCATAAATGCATTTCTTTTATAAAAAAAAAAAATCCCAAATGATAACATGCATATATCCAAGTAATAGAAATACTTAAAATCATTGGAGTCATTTCCATTTAGACTGGAGTCCAAGGGAAACCTTTGAGCATCGTACATAGAGGTCAGTACACAGTATAAATAAGCTATTTGTCACTACAGGGGTTCTTGGAGTGTTGCTTTATTTCTAACAATTCAGCAAACTTGTTTTATCTTTAAAGATTGATGAAGTTGGAGATTTTCTGCAGAGCCTGAATTTCAGTTGTTTGCTAATGAGGTAAAGACAACATTTATAATAGAAAAAGTTCATGCATTTTGTTTAGATATTAATACAACCACTTTTAATTGAGCTGAAATCCACTTGGCAAAATGTAGAAAATATAAATGAATATATTAGGAACAGATCAATCTCTTTAGATTATGAGGGAATGGCTTTTTTTTTTTTTTTTTTTACGTCAATACTTAAAGCATTAAAAAAAAGAGGTAAAAGCCTCTAAAGTCTGTTCTGTGTTCCAAAAATAATACCCCATATAAAGATTTGAGAGATGCAGTGGCCTAAGAAACGATGATTAAAAGTAAGCAAGTACATACCGCTGGTTCACACATGGTGTGGAAAACTCAGCAAGCAGACGGAAGTTAGCAAAATAAGGCAACATTCCTTCGCCCTGGAAAAACAAGGTAGGCACAAGAAGATAAAACATGAAAGCGACAAACACTGAAACATTGAGTCACTTGGGTCAGCTGCCATGAAGCCCATGCGTGACTTCTTCCATACAAATACCACTTATCTCACCATCAAAGGAGAGCTCCAGCTAAACTCCTCAGGAAAGAACCAATTTCAACAAATGTACAAATTTCAATTTCCATAATGTAGATGGGGGAAAAAAGAAACAAAACTGCTGCTGCAAGGGACTTCTGTGCTAAAAATTTCATCCAATATAGATCCATATAAAAGACCTAACAGTTTTCCATTTCTAATTCATATTTATAAAAGTTCTTAATTTGATGAAAATAAAAAATACTCCTAGGTGTACAGAATATAAACATGATACCAAAGAGGTAAGTAAACCTTTACTATTCATCATGACATCTAATTAACTAAATATAAGCCAGTTTTAAGCCAATTTCACTAAATATTAGTCAGCTGGAAAAGTTGTGCAAAGACAGCCTCTACAAATATAAACGTCAAACAGAACTAAAGGCCAGAACACACCGAATCCGATTTTGCATCCGATCCGACAGAAAATTGTGTCGGACGAGGTGGTGGTGTTTAGCGCTCATTGAAAGACAATGGGGATGATCCCACCCAACATGATTTTATTCAGATGGGCTTAAGTAGGTACGACTGAGATAGACCACAAGTCTATTTTAGTCAGACTCTGCAGCAATTCAGCTGCAATTTCATGGGTCTGCCATGAAGAGAGACACAGTTACAAAGTAAAACACATCCGCTTTGGGGGAAAATACTAAATAAAATCTGCTGATCAAACAGGGACAGAGTGAGTTTTGGAGTCGCAAATCGCAAATAGTAAGCAGGAGTCAGGACAGACTCTAGCAAACACAATCAATGAAACTTAAAAAATATATAATTTATAACTTTACCCACGATGGCAGTTCAGGAGGACAGAAAACTGATAACGCAGTGATCCTCTATGAGCTTTGCAAAAACAATAAGGGAAAGAAAGCGCAGTTTGTCAATCTTTGAGGAAAAAAAATAAAAAATAATATATATATATATATATATATATATATATATATATATATATATATATATATAACTTAAGGAGGTAATAGTGATCTCTTTGAGCCTCACAAAAAACAAAAATGAGGGACAGACAAAGCAGGTAAGCGTGCAGCGTATCTCTCTCACCTCTATTAAAACATTGAAAGAGAAACTTCGATAAACTTCATAGATCTCTCTCTGAGATTCAACTCTCACTGCCTTAGTCGGAATAAAAACCATCCCATGGCATTTATTGCTTCGATTTTCTTTTCTTTAGATGTAGATCTCATTTTTTTAATACAGGTATATGAGTACCACATCTGTTCTGATTTGAGATGCTGCAATGGCTCTCTTTGCTTAAAGAATGTGCTGGTGTTTTTGCTTTCTTTTAATACCTTTTAATAATCAAAGTCAAATGTGGGAAATAGTTTTAATTTGTGTATAGCAGAGACAGAAGTGAAAAATATCTGCTCAGATCTGCTCACCCTGCCTAGTCGTAGCCTCTCTATACGCAGTCAGTGTGACATGGAAAGAAAAAAAGAGATTAAATTCGTACGCAACCGGTGTGTTCTGGCCTTAAGACACGAAGGGCCGATTCACCAGACAACCTTGGCATGACTTCTATAGAGGCAATAAAATTCCCTTCCCTCACACAGGGTTTCCAAAGATCACAATCAGCAAATTATTGTGATCATGTACCTTTTGAAAAACCTGTAAAAACAAGAGGCAAGATACAGGGATGCCAACACAAAACCGTGCATTTTTGCACACAGTGAGGTAATAAATCAGTAACTACATATCATACAGCTTGTATTTCATATGCACAAATCAAACCCAAAAAATACGACAATAAAAACAGGAGATGATGGGCATCTGTTACATAGATATTACAATAAGCCAGCCACTGGTGAGGGAGCAATCAAAAGCCATGCAGAGTAAACAGCATTATACTTACAGGCCAATCATTACCATGCTACTAGCTATATGGTTTGAATCCCTTATATTGAAATAAAGGTGCTAACATTGCACCATTTTAAATAAATTAATTGTAAGTTGTGGTTGAATAATGTGCATTAGTGAACAGCATCTGCAGCAAGAAGCCCTGACTCCTCCAACTGAGACCTTAAGTTTAAGTGGACCTAAATGTAAAATACACACTGGACAGTTAAAACATTAAAAAACTCACAAATATATTAAGGTCACCTCGCAAGCAGCTTTGACTTTTATACCACACTGCAAAAGTATTCATACTCTTTTGACATTAACTTACATTACAACCACAAACTTTAAGATACTTTATTCAAACTATATTATTGTACATTTTTACCATTTAAAAATCAGTTGTGGCTTTCATGTGAACTTGGCTGGTCTGAGTAATTAGAGCCACCTTTTCCCTTAGAGACTTTGTGGGGGTTGGTCCCCAAAAGATTTCCACATATAAGGACTTAACCTGTTACTAAAATGTAAAATACAGTATCTCCAAATGCAAAAAGATTTTAAAGTATTTAATTGGATAAAAGGCTTGGACTTTGGTTGGGCCATCTTAAATAAATCTACTGTAATCTAAAACAATTGAGTCAAAATTGGGTCCGACAGCAAAATCTAAGCCCCCCCCCCAAAAAAACATTTGTCAAACATTAAACATTAGAAGTAAATGAAACATAACATTTTAATAACAGAATTAAAACATAATAATAAATAAGAAAATATTTTTTCCTCTTCATAGTACATAAAAATATTCTATCCTGCATCAGAAATGAGAACTTTCCTTAAAAGACCTTTTCTGACTCTTAAAGCAAGTTTTTCTTGCCACTCTGCCATGAAGTACTAATTTGTGAAACTTTGCATGGAGCTGTGGATCTCTGCAGCTCCTCCAGACACACCACAGTCCTTTATATTTCCTTACCAGTAAATTAGGATAAGCAACCACATCTTGATACAAAACTAACTTTCAATAAAACAGGTCTAAGTCCAAGTCTTGATTTGCTATACTTTTGCTTTGCTATACTTTTTGTATTTTTGGATGACTGCTTGCTCTTCAAGACTTTCAAAAATCTTCAGACAGTTCTTTAAGTCTTATGCTGCCATCATCTGATCTGCATTTAGAATACCTAAAGAAATGATGCTAATATATATATTTCTCCCAAGATAAAATCCAAAGGAAATATTCTAGTTTGTTTTTGTAACGTCACAAAGGCAAACAAATCCAAAGGGTAGGAATACTTTAACAAGGCCCTGTAACCCGTCTGATCAAATACTTACCATCGTAGCTGAAACAGAACTTGATGATTGAAACATACTTACAGGGAGTTACGAGTATTGTATTGTAATGCATCGTTTAAGGTCACCCAACTAGCATGAGCAGGCTAGTACCCCTAGGAACTGGTAAGTCCATACTGTGACTGGGCATCATTCTGCTCAGTACAACACAACAGCAATAACAGCAGACAAGACAGGAATAAAGAAAGTCTCCATCTAGATCGTGGCCTGCTCTGTGCTTACGAAGCGACAAAAAGAACCCCCTGGTAGTTTTTGCATGAACAAAAGATGACACACCTGAATATGTGAGTTTTAAAGAGGGGCCTCTCTTGTTAAAGTCAGCAAAGGACATAGAGACAGATATATTAGAAGGAAAAAAAAAAGAAAAGCCGATTGGAAGCAAAGAAGGAACACGACACTGAAGAGAGCATGCATTTAATGTAGATAAATTAATGACTAGTTTATTTTAAAAAAAAACAACACACACAAAACACAGATTGGGCTATGGTTAAACTATCAGTGTCTTAAATTTAGATCAAGCTGTTTGGGACTGATAATAAAAACAAAGCAACTAGATCCCTTAGAAAGATGCACTGAGCTAGAGAAACTAGTTAAATAACTTGGGCTATATAAACATTCTAACTTCATCTGACGTGAACAACATGAACACATTTAACAGATTGACTAATGAGACTGAGACAACATGACGGATCCGACTGAGAACACAATTAAATCAAATATGAATGACATAGAAAACTACAGCTCAAAAAGGCTCTCGGCCTTCTATTTTTGGAGTTACCAAATATAAAAAAACCTTCCCTCTGCAGTTTAGATGTCGCCCAAAAAGACAGTGATGAGTGTCCAGTGACAGTATGGCCTCCTACATGCCACAGCTGCGTACTTTCTTTAATACAGGTGCTTGCTTTCTTTCTGCAGAGGAAAATCAGCCTTATTATCAAGGCATTTATTATTTCTCTTTATCAGAACATGAAAGATGTGCTTTAATGCCAGTTACACTAAAATAGAAAAAAAGTGCAAAAAAAAGCAAATGATTAAAATGAAAAGAGTTTTGAGTTAAGATTTTGTTTTATAATTTAAGCTTTATGGGGATTTTTTATAATCCAGCTGTTCACCACAGCTTTAAATTAATCAGCTAAGACCATACAAAGCAACATAGGGAATATATTTAGATTTAAAAGTTGTGTCAAGACTCAAAAGGCAAAACAATGAACGCCGTTTGTCTAGAATGTTTTTGCCTTGTATTGGAGCAAATCGATCTGTTCTAGGAATCATCTTAAACCTGCATCATCCATTAACCATTATAGAAAAAGAGATAAATAGGTAATAAATAAAAAAAAGTGAGGAAGCAGAAAGCTGAACTGGACTCTGGTACAGAAAACAGACAGGCATAAGGTACTGTACATAAGCAGGTGAGTCAGAAAGTTAAATATGCTGTGATTGGCATGCACAGTAACAAGAAAAGGGACCCTGCCTGCGTGGTATGTTCAGTGCTATAAGCATGCACACAGCGAGTACAGATCAGCCTTCTATGGTTTGAAGCTTGGGTGGGGGTTCATCTGACATCAGAACTGCCAGAAGGGGTCAGTAAAACAAAACAGAGGAGCACAGAGATTGGAAAGGCAGTGAGAAGGAGGGGGGGGGGGGGGGGGCATCAGCCAGTAACATCACGGAGCATTCCATGCAAAAATTACCATAGTCATCCGTTTTCTGTAATTATGCACCAGACCATGTCGACCTAGAGGGTTTCGGACTGAACCAAGAGTGAACAGCAGGGCAGCCAAACCCAACATAAATATATACGCCGTCATTAAAGAAAAGGGGACATATTTAAACTAGAGATTATCTCTTAAAAAAAAAAAAATAAAAAAAATTTGTTAGGAGAGCAGCTCTAGGAAAGAAACGGTTTGGACTGATGCCTAGCAGTCCTCTGATGATTAAACTGCAGAAATAAGATGGCCAAATGGGTTTCCATACATGACAGAATACGTCATCTCAAATAGCCAAACGCTGACCAACTATAATCATTCTCCATTGCAGTTGAAGCCATTGTAAAAGTTTTTCATGCAACACAGCTTGAGATTAGCATACATTATAAATCGCTCTAATCGGGTATAAAAAACACTGCTGTAAGGGGAAAATGTTGATGGTACCAACTAATCCGACCAGTTAAAAGGGGGGAAAACAGCTGTTCACCCTTGGTTGTCTCCTTCCCATCTTGCCTGCATATTCTGCTATTGGACAATAGGGCACTCACCAGTACATAGTAGTAAGCATACAGTGCTGCCAGATGGTGAACTACAAAAAACTTGTCCCCTATCGCCTTCCAATAGTAAAATATAAGCAGCAGATCTGAAAAATAAAAACACACAAAAAAAGCATGTAATCGTGATAATCCATTTAAATGGAAAACTATGGAGGTAAACTAAATGTTTCCTTTACCTGATATGAGGTAGCCTGTTGTGATTGCAACATTAGTCTTCACCAGTCTAGGATCTCCCCTAATAACACACATTAAAAAATTATGTTTGAGACTTCTTTAAATGTAGATGATAGCTAGGTTGCAGTTATGGTTTAATCTCATTAATCACATTTTTTCTTTAAATATGGGGGACACCAAAATCCTGACCTTCCAAAGAAATTCAAACTCACCTTTCATTGAGCATGTTTTAGAATAAACCACTAGAATTAAATTATTGGAAATTCTGCAAATCTAAAAAAAAAAAAGTTAAAAAATAATTTTGAGCTCCTTGAAACCAGTTTAATGCTGTTTTCTCACTAATTGATATTCAGAAATATGCATTTCAAAGAACTGGGCAAACAGTGCTGGATACTTGTGCTGCTAATAAAGACAAGAGCTATCAAACAGCTTCCACACAGAGCAGAGCTCCTTTAAAGCTCCACCTCGCTCTATGAATCATTGCCACTACAGGTGCTGGTCATAAAATTAGAATATCATGAAAAAGTAGATTGATTTCAGTAATTCCATTTAAAAAGTGAAACTTGTATATTATATTCATACATTACATACAAACTCATATATTTCAGATGTTTATTTTGTTTAATTTTGATGATTACAAATGACAACAAATGAAAATCTCAAATTCATCATATCAGAAAATTAGAATATTACTGAAGACCAATAAAAACAAAGGATTTATAGAAATGTTGGCCAACTGAAAAGTATGAACATGAAAAGTATGAGCATGTACAGCACTCAGTATTTAGTTGGGCCTCCTTTGGCCTGTATTACTGCAGCAATGCGGCGTGGCATGGAGTCGATCAGTCTGTGGCACTGCTCAGGTGTTATGATAGCCCAGGTTGCTCTAATAGTGGCTTTTAGCTCTTCTGAATTGTTGGGTCTGGTGTATTGCATCTTCTTCTTCACAATACCCCATAGATTTTCTATGGGGTTAAGGTCAGGAGAGTTTGCTGGCCAATTAAGAACAGGGATACCATGGTCCTTCAACCAGGTACTGGTAGCTTTGGCACTGTGTGCAGGTGCCAAGTCCTGTTGGAAAATGAAATCTGCATCTCCAAAAAGTTGGTCAGCTGCAGGAAGCATGAAGTGCTCTAAAACTTCCTGGTATGTGGCTGCGTTGACCCTGGACCTCAGAAAACACAATGGACCAACACCAGCAGATGACATGGCACCCCAAACCATCACTGACTGTGGAAACTTTACACTGGACTTCAAGCAACGTGGATGAAGTGCCTCTCTTCTTTTCCTCCAGACTCTGGGACCTTGATTTCCAAAGGAAATGCAAAATTTACTTTCATCAGAGAACATGACTTTGGACCACTCACCAGCAGTCCAGTCCTGTTTCTCTTTAGCCCAGGCAAGACGCTTCTGACGCTGTCTGTGGTTCAAGAGTGGCTTGACACAAGGAATGCGACAGCAGAAACCCATGTCTTTCATACGTCTGTGTGTGGTGGTTCTTGAAGCACTCACTCCAGCTGCAGTCCACTCTTTGTGAATCTCCCCCACATTTTTGAAGGGGTTTTGTTTCACAATCCTCTCCAGGGTGCGGTTATCTCTCTTGCTTGTACACTTTTTTCGACCACATCTTTTCCTTCCCTTCGCCTCTCTATTAATGTGCTTGGACACTGAGCTCTGTGAACAGCCAGCCTCTTTAGCGATGACCTTTTGTGTCTTGCCCTCCTTGTGCAAGGTGTCGATGGTCGTCTTTTGGACAACTGTCAAGTCAGCAGTCTTCCCCATGATTGTGTAGCCTATAGAACTAGACTGAAAGACCATTTAAAGGCTTTTGCAGGTGGTTTGAGTTAATTAGCTGATTAGAGTGTGGCACCAGGGGCCATCAATTTTGAACCTTTTCACAATATTCTAATTTTCTGATATGATGAATTTGAGATTTTCATTTGTTGTCATTTGTAATCATCAAAATTAAACAAAATAAACATCTGAAATATATGAGTTTGTATGTAATGTATGAATATAATATACAAGTTTCACTTTTTAAATGGAATTACTGAAATCAATCTACTTTTTCATGATATTCTAATTTTATGACCAGCACCTGTATTCATTATCTTGGTTTTTTTTCCCCCACTTTCTCTCCATCTCACACACCAGGTTCAGTTTTACTGTTGGTTTTAGCTCATGAAAGAATTGTAGCTTTGCAGATAAAATGTTGCAAAAGTGTATGAGAACTTTTCCAGATGTTTAACACCTTATTCTGTGTGGATGAGCACAGAGCACTGAGCCAACAGATTCCCACTGACCACTCAGCAAAAGCAGCATTCATAGTGAAGCCCGTTTATGCTTTGTTATTCTTTATAGTTTAAAGTCATTTTTAAGGTGTAGTGAAGGATTTTCACAAATTTTTGATAAGATTTGCCCTCTCCACTAAAATAAAAATACAGATGCACAACCCTGCACCCGCTTTTTAAACGTGTGCGAGAGCATGCACGAGCCCATTTCTCGTTGTGCATGCTCCATTTAAAAGTTGATTTTTTCATCACTTATACAAGCTTACTTTTCAGAAGATTTGCAATTTTCCACCAATATTAATAATAAATAATTTAACTTTATTAAGCCCACACCGGAGAAATTTTCATCTGCATTTAACCAATCTCATTGGGCAGCAGTGGGCCGCCATTGCGTGGCGCCCGGGGAGCAACATTTTTTTTTATTATGTGATTTGTCAGACTTCATTAAGCCAGGATGGGAGGTTCAGTTGTTGAAGGAGTGCTATCTTAAAGACAGAGTGTGAAGCTTAGACCCAATCCTACCAGGTGGGGTTTCTATGATGGGGCCGGGCTCCATAATACAGTTTTGGAAAACTCAGTTTTTACCAAGCAGGTCAAGCTTATGGCACCTATTTTATGAAACGTGGACCTAACAACCTTCTATATCTCCTCCCCTTCACTTCATGGCAGACGTTATAAGAATAGATGGGACATCCTTTCATGAATGAAGTCTAAATGACAATTAGAGACTTGTATTTTAATTACTGTTTTTTTTTTAACTTCATTTCAAATTATTTGAATATGTGTAACCAAAACTAGTTTGATTGAAAATACATGTATTCCTGGTTTATTAGTGGCTCATGGTGATTTTCTTCACTTCTTATATAACAAGTTGTCAGAAAATCAATCATATTAGAGAAGAGATATAGAGATAACATCTGCTCTTTTCAAATATGTGGTAGGCATTGATTAATGGGAGGCAACACTTCAAGATAGACTGATAAATATATGAAACACTGAGATTTTTGCCTGTCAAAGTTGTTTTTTAAAATTATATCATAAGGTGCATCAGCTGAATAGGTGTAGATTTTATTTATGAAATAAACCAAAATTATTTCTAATTAATACAAGTGTCTTTTCAGTAGAAACAAACTTTTGAAAAGGTTGTATTTTACATTCTAAATAGATGTTCCAATTCAGCTTGAGCTTCTTACAAAGTCTAATCTACTCAATAACACTAAAAGTTAAGAACAGTGATTGTTTCTTTTAATCAGCAGCAATCCTATGATGTAATATAGGGAAATTAGAGCGTGTTCACTTTCATTGTCACCAAGCAGTTAAAGGTCACAAGTCAGTTAATGTGTTCAGGCTCATCCAACTGCAGTGAGCTGCCCTACAAACATCATCCAGCTTTTGTTGACCTATGCACTCCAACAGACCATGCTACTGCGCCACGGCACCAACTGCTGTAAAATGTCAGAGAGGTTGTGACACACCAGTCCGAATGGCACTTAATCCTATAAAGTTAAATTATTCATGGCGCCAGTAGTCAAAAGTTATTGCCGTTAATTTTATTAACATCAATACAGTTTAAGCCATGTATTCTTTACTATAGGGCAGGAAAACCATTTATCTGCATATGTTCATGCAGATAATGGTATGGTTTTCCCATCATAGCTTCTTTGTACAAATATGCTTCTCCTATTTATCAAAGAAAAAAAAAAGAGAAAGACTTAAAAAACAGCTTTAAATCAAACAGACGATGAGGTTTGAGGTCTCACCAGACTGGATCTTCATTGACGGCATCATCAAAGAAGAAAATGTAGAGACAGAAGATTCCCACCAACAGTGCATGGAACGTTGACACAGTCCTGGAGAAAATAAATGAAACGTACGGCAGCATTAAAACACTTTCGGAAGGGCG
The DNA here is from genome assembly GCF_016077235.1 of Cyprinodon tularosa. Taxonomy (NCBI): domain Eukaryota; kingdom Metazoa; phylum Chordata; class Actinopteri; order Cyprinodontiformes; family Cyprinodontidae; genus Cyprinodon; species Cyprinodon tularosa. Next base: position 755,202 of record NW_024038861.1, on the reverse strand, counting down.
ACCGAATACATCATGGAGCTTAAGGAAGTTAGTTTATTAAATGTGCCTTGGAGGGGTCCTTTGGTTCCCGAAAGAGGAGTTTTTAGTATTCATAGTGGATCAACTAATTGCTTGTCATGATTGCACACTGATTCCAGCCAATTAGACTGAGAGATTAAATACTGCTGAAGGGTCAGGAAGAGCGGCACTGAGTCCCAGGCAGTCATTAACATTGCCAGACAGCCCAGCAGTTCTCAGCAGTCACTCAGCGAGACAGAAAGACGGTAACTTGGACTATAAGGCTTCTCAAATTGAATCTGGAGAGGGAGGAATTTCTACAGGGATCCCAAGAGCTAGGATTCATCAGCATTAATCATTGGGTTTCCTCTACTCTTCGCCCACAAGGATATTTCAATTGAACTAGAGCTCTCATGAGTAATAAGTGAAGGATGAAAGGAGAAAAATGAGGATCACACTCATCACGCTTTTTGTGGTGGATGTTGCAAAGCATTAAGTTTCACATCTCATCGAGGCGCAAACATGATCCCATCCCAATTTCTGGTTTGACTGAAGCTCCTGTCGCATATCAGCAGAATAAGCATTTAGGGAAGAGCATCAGAGAAAGATAGAATTCCCATTTTCTATCATTTTACACAATTTTTTGTTGGCTTTTTATTAGGAAAAACTTCAAAAAAGAGAATCAAATAAGTGTTATTATGAAAATAACCGTATACCAAAATATCCAACTTTAACATGTATATCTGTTTAAAGAAGAAACTATTAAATTGTAAAGAGGAAACAAATTCCAAATCCACTTTTTGAGCTCTTAATGAGTTTCTAGAAGTGCTAAAGTGTTATTCTCTACTAGGGGTGTAAATATTAATTGTTTTGTATAGATGCATCAATCCAACAGCCGACGATCCGATGCATCGACACGTTTGCAAGAGTATTGATTCATGTTTTGTTCTTTGTTTTTTTCCTCCTGTCTATTTTTATCCACTTGCTCTTGGACGTAATTCTGACTCCCGTGCTACAGTGGCGCTAAACCTATTTTGCCCTCCTACCTCGCTTCCTTTAGCCACTTCCTTCTTTCCACTTGCACACACTGGCATAAACAGTAGGCCAGACAGACATAGTGAATGAAGTACAGGACTTTTTTTTGTTACTTAATCTGCTGGTGCACTTATACACTCATTGCAATACTTTTTGATGCAAGGCCTTTCAGAATCTATAACACAGAGGCATTATTATTTTTCAGTGAATGAGGTTTTCATAGGCCTGGCTGGCGTACAATTTTGCTACTCCTGTTATTTGCTGTCGTTTCTCAAATACAATGCATAACGATATTACAGCTTTCATTGCTTTATTTTACATTTGAAACATTGTCTAGCCTGTAAGGTATAAAAAAAATTAACCATTTAATCGAATCGAATTGTGGTGTATTCTTGAGTATCTAAAATAATCGAATCGTTGGGTCAGGAAATTAATACTGAATCGAATCGCTATGATTTACTACCCTAATCTCTACAGGTATTAAATAGTTCTCTTTATATGCTGTTTGAGTCATATTTTTCAATCTGTTCTGTTTTATTCCCCATAACATCTGAGTTATGCTCCAGAACTGCTAAACAAGGTTATGGACGCTTCCCAAATTTGAGAAACCACCATTTTTATTTCTCCAACTGAATTTGGTGTCCAAAAGCTACAAAGATGCCAAAGCTGTGATTAAAGTTAGTTCATTTATATAGCACCAATTCACAACTCATCCTCTGCAGGCACTTAAAAAGTCCATTAAATCAAATCATACAGGTTATTAAAATTTTATATCCAAGGAATCTCAGCAAAATATTATTAAGTCAATGACTTTGTAGAATGTCCCCCTCCTGGCAGAAGACATTCTCTTGCATTGTGCCATTGACTTTGCAGCAATCCCATCATAGCGAGCCTTTAACCAGGTCAGCCTGGTTAGAGGCTGGCTCCCACTGATTTTCCACTGAAAAGGCCTGGAAATTGACAGTAGCATATAAAAACAGGAAAAATGCTTGGAGCAAAAAAAAAAAAAAGAACCCCACAGCATGGTGTTACCTCCACTGGGTTTCATGGCGGAGATGTTGTGATCAATAACATAATTGGGAGGCTTTGACCATAATTAAACCGGCCTCCTACTGCTGAGCTCACTGATTAATGCACTTCTTGCCTAGTCTGTCATTTTAAGTGGATTACGATGTCTTAGATTGGTCATAGTGCTTAATTCTTTTAATTATCAGATTAGTTGTGCTATCTGGACTTTCTTTTCCGCTTATTAACTCATATTCTTTGACAAACCAACAATTATTTCACAGAACAGTTTTATGTACGTAAAAGATGAAATTACATTCAAAGAAGGACTTAAATTTTGAAGTTAGTTGCGCCGAATTTTATATCATGATGTATTAGTGAGGGAGTGGCTAAATGTTTATAGTGTGGAATGATAGAAGAGGCTTGATCAAGGATGGAAACACATTTGTTAACTAAGTTCTGAAGTAGCGAGTATTAATTTAATTTGCAATATAATCACAATATCAGAAAATGCAATTTTTAAATCACAGAGGCACTCAGTGGTTATATTACATTTATACGACACAGTATTCGGGCCAGGCTAAATTTCTTTTTTTTTTTTATTCAAGAATAAAGCCATAATATAATGAGAATAAAATCATAAAATTACAAAGAATAAAGTCATAACATTATGAGAATAAAGTCGCAATATTATGAGAAAAAAAAAAAAACAAAAAACAAAAAAAACATCTTACATTTAACAAGACTAAAAGCCTTTTTTTGTTTTTAACTCCAGTCCATAAAGAGGCGGTAATATGTTTAAAGTGGATATGCTTCCATTAAAAAGTGCAACACCTCCAACTAGCATGCAGATCAATGTGTGCTAGTCAGAAATAGGCACTTTTCCAAACAAAGGTTACCGTAAAATCTTGCAAAAATCTACTCTGAACAAGCAAGCTTTTAAGGGAATGAAAAAAAACTGAAACCCTGGAGTAAAACATCGACATGCTTGTTGTGGTAAGTACAAAGAAAATGTATAATAAAATCCCAATTGCATTATTGGTTGAAAAGAATCCCCATTTAAACTTTTAGCAAAATGGTTCAGGCCTACTCTTGACATCTCTGGAGGGCATATAACATCACTAATATTAGCCTACAAAATACAGTAGGCACAATTTAACAGATTGGAAGACATTGATTAAAATCTTGGTCCATAACTGATCTGTGCTCTGTGCCTCCTGCTTATTACAGTCAAACATATGGCAACATTAAGCTTTGCATTGCCTGGTTTGCATAAAACAGTCTAATGCTGTGTGTTTTACAGCATGTAAAACATTCATTATGCTGAGCTTGACTTTAAAATACTAAAGTAAGAGAAACAAAAACAAACTAAAAATAACCAATATTCAATGCTTCTAGCAGTTTAAAAGAGTCAGATGCAGAAACGTTGCACATCACACATTGACTCAAATGTGTGAGTCACATAGCAGTGTCACAGGAAATCTGTAGGCTGAATGTCAGCTTATGTCTTTGAACGCAAACCTCCCAGTGGTTAGCGTAAATGCAGAGAGGAACCTTACAGCCTCTGCTGTGCAATGGGGATGCAAACAGGTGCGTTACAGTTACCACAGACGTAAATTAATCTCAGGTCACCTTGAGTTCCACTCCACCTTCTGCTTGTCACTGAGGCCCAAGAAGCCGGTGCTGATGCGTATAGACAGCCAGGGGCTGACTCTGTGGAAGAGCCACTGGAAGGTGAAGAAGCTGGTCACCGAGATGGTGAGGATAAGCTGGCTGAATGGGTCCATGGCCACCCAACACAACTAAGGGAGGAGATAGAAAAGAGATCAAGGTCAAATACAACTGATTAAAAAAAATGGGTAGTTACTATAACACTAATAAAAACAGATCTTATTAAACAAGGTGCTGTTAACACCCCTTGGACTCTGAGCTGCTTTCTATCTAAAACATTCCTACCACCTACTCAGTTACGTCTACAGGAGGTGTTACGCAACATAAATGGGACACAAGTAGTACAGTTCCACGACAGCATTACATGACAAAATCCGTCTTCAACATGTGTCCAAAAAGCGGTCACTTTCATGTTCCATTTTTATTATTATCATATAATCCTAATTGCTTTGGTTATCAGTCAGAACGCACTGTAACCCATTCATATCAGGCATTTAGAATACCCCAGATGAATAATCTGTGTTCAGTACAAACTTGTGTTTAGATGCAACAGCTTGTAAATAATTAATCATTCAAGGTGCCTGTTATTGTGAGGGTGACAGTACTGACATCCGGAGGATGTAGGAAAAAAAAGGAGACTACCTGCTTATACACAGAGGGGAAAGGCGATCTAAACTGCTATGCACATGCTGATACATGGCCTGCACATAAAATGTCACTGCAATGTTCTCAAAGCTACAGATGGAGCTGCTGCTGGGGAAAACTGGCCGCTTGTATCTGGCCTCATTCGCTGTCACTGAGTCACTCTGAGTCACTCTGAATGATAACCTCTGAGAAAGCATGATGTGTTAACAGGCACGAGTCCAAATAAAGGCAGCTTTGCTCATTCAAATGCTGCCACAGAATTACGGTTGAATAATACTGCTGCATGGCTGATAGATGGTTGACCCAGGCATCAATAACGCCACTAAAAGCTAAATACATGTTCTATTCTGTGAGGCCTGGAACAAATACAGCTGTAGGTATATTAGCCATATGAGTAGTATGAGATCTAGGATGGAAAAAAATGAATTGGAAAATTCCAAAATATAAAACAGTTAATTTGAAATCATATATTTACTGTATAGGAAGAAACAAGACCCTTAAGCTCAATGTCTGACTTCAAATCAGACTAATCACTTCCTGTTTTATGTAATTTTAGCCAAATAATTCATCTACCCAAGGCAAAAATAATAGGGAAAAATGTTTCAGAGTTATAATCTATTTTGAAATTCAGAATTTTAAATGCATTTTGTACAGTATTATAACTTGTGCTCAATGGAAACTGTTTGGGTACGCTGTACCCAAACAATATACATCACTCAAAAAGCCCCTTAAGCTAACCTCTACATAGCGTCAATTCAGTTGAGCAAGGTGGAGTAGCTACAACTTATCAAAAGTGAGTGACGCTCAAGGATGTTCAGAGGCACAGATCCATTTTTTCCCCCGATCCAATCCGATACCTGGGCGGAGCGTATCGGCCAGTACCTGAAAAGATCTGACACGACTAGGGCTGGGCAATATGACCTCAAATCAATATTACGATAAATTGGTCAGTTTTACCTCGATAACGATAAATGCATGATAAATAATCCAGCTCTTCCATTAGAAATAAAGGCATATGCAGGAAATGCAACTGATCTATTTACAATTTATTTACTGAATAAATCACATCACATATTACTTTCAATTAAAGATTAAAGTCTTGTACCCACTGAGGTTTAAAGATTCAACAATGACTCATTGAACAGGAGAAAACGTTACCTCTCTTGCAAACAGTTTTGCACAAAGTTAATTGAGCCTTTTGCACATCTTTGAACTCAGCAGCATGGCTGTGCTATAGATGGTGGAGGTTAGATGTGTTACTTTTGTAAGTCCCAACAGTTTTTAGAGACATTTTGCATGTCGTTTTTTTTTTTTTTGCCTAAGATCTATGGTGTAATTTTGATGCCACCAAAATGAATGTGCAGTGAGAACAATGTGCATCGTTTAAATTTGCACACCCTCACTCAACTCTGACAACGCACTCTCGACTTCTCTGCACGCTCAGCTTAATCTCTGCTCTCGCTCAGCTCCACAGGATTAACTGATGTAATTTAATTTACAGCCATGTTCGACACTTCTTCACTGGACTCAACTCCAAGTCTCTTTGTTTACACTTCTGAATGGATTGTTGGAGTCACATGATTCCCCAAACACTGCAGTGTCTTCAATGCGAAGGAAATACCAACAACCAGCGCACACAGGAAAAACAGCATATTAGGGTTTATTTCTTTTACCGACATGAGAAAATTGTCACCGGTTATCGTAGTGAATGACGGTGTAGGTACCAGATTGACTCGGGCTGCCAGATTGACTCGGGGGCCTGCGCCTTTTGATGACGTCATAATATGGCAACTCCGCCCGTCACTATATGGCAACGCCACTCGTAACGATATGGCAACTCCACTCAAACAAACTACATTGCGCCCGCGGTCTCTATTTGTCACAAATCTATTCTCGTTACAAATGGAGACCGCGGGCTCAATGTAGTTTGTTTGAGTGGCGTTGCCATAATGTGACGTCATCGGGAGGCGCAAGGCCCATGGCGAATTCGGTGACGTCATTGGAAGGCGCAGGGACCATGGAGAATTTCTTCGTAAAATTGTCCGTTTACAAACCGCAATCCCGCTTTCGAATAAAACCTACACCCCGCTATAATTACTTTAGTAAGCTGTCCAGACCAATCAAAATGTTTTGCGCAATTGTGCAAACGTTAAAACAATTATGTATTGTGACGTCATCAAAAGGCGCAGCCCCCCCCCCGAGTCAATCTGATAGCCCGGGTCAATCTGGTACCTACAACGGTAACGGCAAAAATCCGGTTTATGGCCCAGGCCTAGACAGGACTGTTGATTGTATGATCTGCGTACCTTGATATGCCAGTGAAGAAGAACGTTTAAACGAACAAAATTAAAGTATAGAGAAGCAGCAAAAAGAAACAAAACTTCAATGTAAAGGTCATTTCAAAAAGATATTTTAAAATGCAAAATTAAGTACAGCACCTGCCTTAAAGCTGCTGTAACCGTTATGCTATGTATGATATTAATAAAAAAAAAAAAAAAAGTCACTGGATCCAGATCTGGTTAATTAGTCAGTATCAGAGCCAATATTCGATCTGGGCATTGGATAGGTACAGCTCAACAATAAAGGCGAGAACGTGATGACTTAAGTGGAAGACCTTGCACAAAACACCTGCAACGTGATAGGAAATGACATTATACCAATAAAGGGCTGGTTATACTCCGGCGTGTTGCAATGAGCTTGTCGCAGATATTTTTGATTTGTGCCCAATACTGAAGCGTGGTCCGGGTTCAACGCAACAACGAAAGAGGGACAATCAGGAACTAGCTGTTGGTCTAGATACAGCCCAGGCAGTGAGGAAGTGGGGGCACGTTTGTCCGAAAACGTAGGGACATGAGGGCGAAAAACGAGCGGGGATCCAGGTGGAAAAAAGGTACCAGTATTCTCACGCACCTCCCTCTTCTAGCTGTTCCAATTTCATGAGTCATTTGCCACAATGGCGGTCATACAAACAAAACAAGCTGGTAAGGTACGAAACAGGAAATACGCATAGTATAGAGTAGATGTAGATTTGACCAATCAGAGGCCTCCTGTCTGCAGCGCTGTCTGCAATCACCTACAATTTTGGAGAGGTGCACCAGAGTGTCTGCAGAAAAGGACGGGGGCACATTTGCGTTCACTGCGACACACAAGCAGACGACCTGGTTTCTGATTATAAATCAGCTTTAAGCAGGACTGGCTGTGAGGATTTTCAAGAGATAATTTAAAATTCCTTGAGGAGCAATCTAAACTTCCCGTTTAGAAGCGCAGTTAACGGCCCAAAACACCAACATTGATTTTTAATTGGCCTTGAAAACAGACAGCTATGTTACAGTTAACCACTTCATCAACACAAAGTGGCATATAAAGTTTGACAGTACTTCAGAGCTACACGTCATTTCTAAAGTTTTACATTTCTGTTCATTGGGAATCATAACTAGTTCATATGTCATCCTATTTAGAGCTTGCACCAGAGATTGTCAAAATATAATGGGCTACATGTCTTTAAATTTTACATATTGTAGAAAAAAACATGTCTTTGAAGGTATTGGACTTTTTTTAAGAAAAAGGCCAAATATCAATTATCGATAGAAGCAATCAACTTTTTATCACCCATTTAATTGATCATTTGCAACCCAGTCACAATATTTTTCAAGAATATGACACAATACTTTAAAAATTCTGCCAATGATTATTCACTAGGACAAACGTTGGTTGGGTGTGCCTGCCTCTCAAGGAGATTACATTTTTGTCCTTTATTAAATTAACTGTTGTGGTGCCCTGAAAAAGGCGATGACTGTTTGATAAACTGGTTTGGGTCTAAAATGTTTCTGCCTGGCTGATTTCTTGAGCTCCATCTTTTGTCAACGGTACTCCACTTCCTCATACTTTCGTTACATTAAGCTGCCAACCCTGTACTTAACAGATAGGATAGTCATCTCAAACTTACAGTATAGTCAGACACTTAAATTCTTGTTTCAGCAGATCATAAGATCTGTCCCCACAATGAAGGTGTTTGTCTACAAAAGCGTTTATAAAATATAGTTGCCTATTTTTGGTTCTTGGAGGTCGTAATTTCTGATTCATGTCCTTTGGTCAAAAGGCTGATTTACAATGTGAATTTAACTCTTTTATTCCAGATTCAGCCAACATTCTCACAGTGCCACAAAAAAAAATCATAAAATCTGTATACTTCCTAAACAGCATGATGCTGGAGATTTAAAAAGATCTCCATCGGTACTGGATGGAGAGAGGTATTAAACTAAGGCTGTGTGAATGGAAGTTGCTTAAGATTGAGTCATATAACCAAGGATTGATAAAAAAAAAATAAAAATACTACCACTGCATTATTAACTTCTTGTTAAACGTTAATACTAAACCATTATAAATATGCTGCAGAATCAAACAGGCATGCAATTCATGTAACAACTCATTGATATGTATTAAACACCAGGAATCCAATTTGAGATCAGACCGCAGAAAACAAAAAAATAAATAAATTTAAAAAGTCTCTTCTGAATCTTGAGAATTGGATACTACAAGGTTCCTTGAACATTTTTACAGACTTTAGACTAGGTAAAACTAAAAAGATTTAACTTGGGGAGTTCTGGATAGGGCATACTGATGCACAAAAATATCTTTTCATTCAAAAAAAAAAAACTTCCATGTAATTTTTTTAGTATAATTTCTGCTTCAATATGTTTTTTCTCCCAGCTAAAGGCATGTTTTAGATTCTGTTTACTACACATAATTATTCAAGTACTTAGTTGACAATAATTTCCATAATCGATTCATCACGATTGATAGGATTCTTTCAGCCCTACCCAATAGCATCCATGACGGCATTGCGTTACTAAACTAAAGGCGCAGCAGTCTTTTCCTGCTTCCAAGGCAGATGAGTGAACATCTTAAAAGCTGAGCAAAAGAGCACATCTTCAGAGAAGATCTTGGATCCAATCTAAAGTACCTTCTGCAGTATAATATGTAATCAGCGATCATACCACCCTGACAGTAGGACCAAATGCCTGAAATTGGTTATTTGAACTTCTTCAGATACGAAAATAGATTCACAAAGAAAATATTTCTCTAATTACAACAACAAAGTAGTTTGTCACTAGAGCCAGAAGACGACAGTTGGGAAACCGTGGTATAAACACCATTTGACCAACTGCCTACCCCAGATAATAGATTGCCCGTGGCCACTACCCAACTCATTGGCCCATCATAAACACTAAACCCTCCAGTATCCATCAGAACGGCTGGATCTGGGCACAGAAAATGATATGAATTCAGGATAAAAAAAAATTTTTTTTTGGTTTGCTTATGCTGCTCAGCTAACAGACAATGAAAAGATAATGCAACTGTTTTTGATATTTACTGAATCATATTTGGTTACTTTAACTTAATTATTTCATATTAGCAGGGTAGCACATAAAGGGCCGGATTTATCAAAGGTTTGCGTGTATTAAAACGTGAGCTATTTCACTGCGCACGCTAAAAAATGTACAAACTGATCTATCAACAGCATGCTAAAAGCATTTGATCTTTAAAACGTGCTAAATAGCGCCTGTGATCCATTTAGTACTTTTTCTGCAATGAATATGCAATATGGGGCGTTTACACGCTAAAGTGCGTCTTGTGGGAGGAGAACATGTAAATATATTAATTTAGCACTCGCAAAGTGATTTATCAAACTTGAACGCAATTTTGCTAACGGTATCTGACTCTATATTTAACACGTTTCAAAAGAAGGTGCAAATGGTCTGTATGCGTAATTGCGCACACATGGCAGCGGTTATTGTCGCAAGAAGGAGACATGGAAATGAAGCAAGGAGACGCAGAGAACGCATTTTTTCACTCCGTGTGAATATTTTTGGAATGAACGAGGAAACGATCATCAAAACATATCGTTTATCCAGCATTGCCATTTTGGAGCTGCTGGGGGAACTCCGAATGGATTTGGAGCCAGCCACAAGGAGGACCCACGCAATAACAGATATCACAAAACTCCTTGCAACATTGCACTTTTTTGCATCTGGGTCATTCCAGCGTACGGTTGCAGCGTGAGCTGGGATCTCCTAATCTCGTTTTTTCAGAAGTGCTGTCCGACGGGGTCGGGGTTCTCCCCCTGCGCCTGTGGAGCAACGTGCCAAATGCTGCGGGGATCTCATCCACAGTCACAGGCCAATACAAAACACCTGTTTTTTTTTTGTTTGTTTTTTTTTACTGCAGCACATACCACCTTAGGGAATAAAGGTTGCCAATTTATAAATATATATATATATATATATATATATATATATATATATATATATATATATATACTTATTTTTTTTTTTGTTGGGGGTCACTGTAAGATTTAAATTTCTTAATGCACTAGTTTGTACAGACTACAAACTACTTTGCCGCAAACCACAAAACGCGCAAAACCATCATTTAAATAGGGCGTCTCCAACAGTTTTGCACCTTCCACCAGTTACGCAATCGCTCTTGTTAAATCACCCGCAAACCATGGTTCAGCCCCTCGCGCAAAATTCCACTTTGCGAGCGCAAATTACTGCACGCAAAATTGGATCTTGATAAATCCGGCCCAAAGTGTTAAAGTAACTAAATACCAATAAGTAAATGCTGAAGGCGGTTGGATAACTTTTTTCAGTGCAGATTCACAGACAATTTGTTTTGTAAAGTAGATGACTGGTTAATAGCCACTTTATCCCTGTAGCTTATTCTAGATTTGCAACCTACACCACCACCAGACCTAGTGGAATACAGGAGCAACCAACAAAACCAGGATATTCAAGGTAATGCACATGTGAAATCTGACATAACACTTTGGAAACATTGGCATTTGTCTTCATAGCGATATAAATGTGCCGAACCCCGTCTAACGCTAAAGCCATAACTTGACCAACGAGACCCTTTTTGGTGGTAGCTTTGTTGGGTCTACAATACAGCTCGCTCCATCCCTGCAGAGATCGGCCATGAAATGTTGTTGGTTTAAAAACATTTTTATTAAAAAAAATAAAAACACACACACACAATGCACTGGTGGTTTTAATTTATTGTCTATTCAATTTCCAGTACTTTATTAGTTTTTCTAATTTTTTATTGTATGTTTTAGTTAGTTGAGATATGCAAGACTTGATTTAAATTAACTAAATTTGTTTTAACTGAAGTTATAGATTCTTATTTTTTTGTTGGAGATGCGTTGTTTATGTTTATTCTATTTCTGTTTCATTCACTACATATTGTTGTGGAATAGACCTGAGGGTTGGTTGGCATGCATTTCCTGGCAATGTGTCAAAAATGTTAGATTATTTGCCTTGGGCACTTAATATTAGTCATCTATAGCCAATTTAAATCGTTGCTCATCCCTAGACTTGTGGGGGTCCTCAGTTGTTTTCCTAATTTTTTGCCAGATTTCTTTAGAGTTTTACATGATGTCAAAGATGCACAGTGTTTGAGATGTTGCTTAAAAAAAAAGGTAAAAATGAGGGCTGAAACAATTAATCGTATTAATCGATTTTTGAAATAGTCAATTAATTCAATAATCAATTGTTAATTGACGTATACAGACTCTAAAATATGCCTTTAGCTGACTGACCAACTGATTTACTGATTGTAAAAAATATATAAACATTTTGCATTTAAGAAAAAAAAAAAGAAAGTGTCTTTGAATATGCTCTATCCAGAACTCCTCAACTGGAAAAGTTTTAGTTTTATCTTGTTTAAATTCATAGAAAGTCCTCTTTAAAGAACCATTGGCTATCAGCTTATTAATCCATTAATTGAAAAAAAACAATCGACAGATAAATCGATTAGCAAAATAATATTTAGCTGCAGCCCTAGTAAAAATATACCTTCATCTAACTTCAACTGTTGGAAACTACTAAATCGAAAGACTTCCACAGCATTGTGCTGCCAAATTATTTAATAGAATAGTGATCTTGGTGTATGTATATGTGTAAAAATCTACCATATAAGAAATGCCTCCAACTTACTTTTTTTTTTGGGTGGGTATCACTGAAAAAAAGAATGCATCGGCTTTTGGCATTTACTTAATCATATTTAGTTACTTTAACACAATTGTTTCATGATAACAGGATAGGACATGAAACAATTTTGTTAAAGTAACTAAATATGATTAAGTAACATGAGCTGTTTAGTTTAATTTAATGGATTCGGTGGAAAAAAAGTGTTGTTTTATATATTTTTTTTGTATACAGTTACTGTCCCATTTTAGGTGTATACCGCTGATCACATTGAAAAGATTCCATTTAATTAGGAGAGGATGTGAATTTATTGGCTTTTCATGGCAATCCACTCAGCAAATATGAAATTAATTCATGAAGCATCAGAGTGGGTGGTGCTGGCATGAAAACTCCACGCAGCAAATTAACTCAAGTGTATAACATAATATTTAGGTTGACCATGATGCCAACATATATCATATATAGAAAGGGAACCTAATAGTGATTAAAGGGCCATGGGAATACTAAGGGTGACTGATTCTATATTATTTTTGAAGCTCTTACTATTCTAGTATCCCTAGTAGGGCTTGGCAATTAATTGCTTTTGCAATACAATCGCAATCGTGGTGGAAAATAATCGCAATTTAGACTTTTTACCAAATCTTTCAACCCTAATCTCTAGAACTGTGCAGATGTGGATTCAAATACAAATAGTAATGGCTAACCTAAAATGACAAGCAGCCATGGGGTTTCCATATAAAAAATTATATATATATATATATATATATATATATATATATACACACACACCATCTGTTATTGTGTGGAGGGAAATTGGAGCACAACATCCTTATATACATTTCAGCTCATAGACCAGGCCTTGAAAATGAGTGCAAGAGAATCCCATGCACACGACTCTTGCATCTAGACTGCTGTTCTCTAGAACGCAAACAGATCTAAAATTAGCAGCTCTATATGTGCTCTGGCTTGTGGCCTGCAAATGTATACCAGGGACAGAAGTCCATAGAGGTCAATGCCCTTTTTCCTTCTACATTCGCACCAGTTTTACTGGGTCATTTATTTCTGTGAGGCAGTGAATTGAGAAGCAAATCTGATAATGTTTAAAAATGTAGTGATATCATTTAATAAAAAAGGAGAACTGGTATGTTTGCACTAACATAAACACAAATATATGTTCTGGGTGCTTATGAACCTTTTAGTGCACTGGTTAACCATAAAAAAAAAACGAATTAGATTATAAATGTTGTGATGGCAGTTCCAGGTGGTGCTCTTTGGCTGTATTTAATGACTGTTTGATGCATGAAACCTTAAGCTGGAGGGAGAGCCTGGGAGAAAATGAAACTTGTAAGTATTTAGGATGTTATTTTTCCGAGGAATATCACCCTGCTACCTTAGCAGACGTGCTTGCGTAACGCGTCTCCTAACGAGGAAACTGCTGTTCCACGAAAACAGAGAGCCGTTAAAATTGCCTTATTACGCAGAAAAGGAGAGGTAAACACGTGTTAAAGCAAGCCAGGTTCACACAGCAGCGACCTTCCAGATGCTGGAGAAATCTCCCCCCCCCCCCGGCCTAGTGGCGTCTCCTGTCCTTCCTTCCTTCCTTTCCTTGGAGGCTTTTATGGAAGCAAATCGTGGAACATGGTGGTCGGACTCACCTTGCGTCTTTCATTCAGATGATTTGCTCCCCGCTCTCACAGCTGCTTAAGGTTTCCAAGGCTCCAACGCCGAAGCGCGTATGTCGCGTGAACCGGATCCACAGCCATGTCGTTTCATTTTAAACCAGCGAGGAGCCGCAGCCGCAGCAGCAGCAGCCGGCCTCCCGCTCCGCGCTCACAGCTGACAACAGCGGCTGATGGAGACGCAGCTCCGAGCCTGCGGCAGCTTCTGCTCTGTTTAACGGGATTCCTGGCCGATAAGAACTGTGCATAACTGCTGCGGCAAGGCAGGCAGGTCAGGGCTGCTCGACTTTACACAAGTGCGGCTGGATGGGCGGGCGGGTGGGTGGGGGTGATATATATGAGAGGGGGTGGGGGTGGAGTTATGTGTGTGTTTTCAGTCGTAGGCGAGTGTGAGGTGACTCTTCCTTCTGCTCTATGGGCTCACATTTGATTTCACTTCTTAAAGCTACATACACTATACATATATCTATCTATATAGATAGATAGATAGATATTTATCTATATATATATATTCAATTCATTTTTTATAGAGCGCCAATTCACAAGACGTCATCTCAAGGCACTTTACAGTTCACCAGATCATCCAGTCAGATTGATTCAAAGTTTTCTATCTAAGAAGAACCAGTTGATTGCATTGACTCGGATGCAATCCCTCACACTAAGCATGCTTGTAGCGACAGTAGAGAGGAAAAACTCTGTTTTAACACAGGAAGAAACCTCCAGCAGAACCAGGCTCAGTGTGAGCAGCCATCTGCTGAAACCGACTGGGGCTCAAGGAGAAATATATCCATTATCCATCCATCCATCCATCCATCCATCCATCCATCCATCCATCCATTATCTGAATCACTTGTCTAAATTGGGGTCACGATGGGTGCTGGTGCCTATCTGCAGCTGTCTACGGGCGAGATGCAGGGTACACCCTGGACAGGTCGCCAGGCCATCGCAGGACAACACAGAGACAAACAGGACATGCAACTATTCACACATAAGGAGAGTCTAGAGAAGCCAATGAACCTAACCTCCTGTGGGAGGAAGCCGGAGTACCCGGAGAGAACCCACACATTAATCGGAATCGAACCCAGAACCTTTTTGCTGCAAGGCAAGAAGGTTCTGGTACTAATGCCCCCCCCTTTCGTGAAGATGTTCTACAGGCGGCTTTCCAGCCTGATGCATGTAGGAATGAATTGAACTGCATGCATCAATCTGGTTTATGGCAGGTTACCACTCCCTATGATAAGAGGTGGTTATGGACAAAATGTACCTGTGGGGGGCCTAGAGGGTGCCAGTGTTTTTCAATGGTGTACAGAAAAAGTTAATTTTAAAGGCGAATGCTTAAATTGCTCCAAGGGGTGAATCCGTTACATAATGCAAAAATTGTTCATCTAACCATGCTTTAGCCAAAATAATAATTTTGACCTTTTTTTAAGATATATTTACTCCAGATTCTGTTAGATTACTAGTATTCTATTGAGTACATTCAACTCAAAATATTTGCAAAACTCTGCCAATGCAGTGAGACAATTGTACTTAGAAGGATTTCTTGAATTTATTATAAAGATTCTAAAAAAACAGATCAGAAAGACTTTTTGATTAGATCTAAGATTGTGGGACTTGGTTACAAGGACACTTTATGGAAGTGCATTCCTTTCTATCAGTACATATCATCATAAAAATTTATTGTGTAGCTCCCCTACATGATAAATGTAAATTATATTATTCTATTCTAAAATTTAAGGGTAATGCAATTTCTTCAAGAAAAACTGACTTATGCTTTGATTTTGTAGTGGATGCTTTCAGCACAGCGGCCATAACAGTTGCCAGGACCAATTCTACAGGGGCCCTGGCCACCGTTGGCCCCAGTCTTGAACTGGCCGTGCTTATGATTAAAAACAGATGGAATACATCAGGTGTCTACCCCCCTGTGACCAAGAGAGCCATGCAGCCCTTGGCCTTATTTCATAGTATAAATAATTAAAAGAACATGAATACTATAGCATGAAAAGAGAAGAAGCACATTAACAGAGGCATATATGAGATTCCTTACTGCATTAAAATAAAATAGAAAAATAATAACTTTGATATTAAAAGTTAAATATTTAAAAACTATTAAAAGCTGAACATTTCTCTGGAAATTATTTCATCTGATGTAACTGAAATTGAACTATTATGATCACAATCATTCCATTTGGAGAAGAAAGAAGAAGTGTACAGATCTTTAAAATGAAAAGAAAAAGCTATTTTGGAATGGCAATACCAGGTTATTGGTGTTTAATTCTCAGTGAGGTGGGTGCCACCAAATAGATGGATGTATTAGGATAAGATCATCATGTGGAGATATGAAGAAGGTGCAAAGTTTTTTTTTTAAATGGTCAGCGATCCTAAGCGTCATCAGATTTTCAACAAAGTGTCTTAATGATAAGATGGTCAACGTTTTGGAGCAAACATCAGAGAGACCTGATTGCAATGGTATTTCCAAACAAGGGAAAAAGCTGAAACAGAGCAAGCCAAGCAAGACGGAATGGAAACATGACTCTGATGAACCATTTCTTCTGGCAGGAGGAATGTTTCCTGATCCCCCAAACGTTTAACTCAATGGTCATAAAGGTTTATAAAGTATTTCGACCAGATACAGAGGAGGTTAACTTTGCATAGTTTCTACATTTCTTTAAAAATTATACAAATTTATAGAAAATCCCTGGAATATTTCAGACAATTGGCAAATTTTTATATATTTTTATGAATTTATTTTGCCTGAATTAGCGTCTGCAGTGAGAAAAGAAGTCAAAAAATTTAGGTCTATGAATTTATTAAAGTCTTCTTTCACTTCAACTAATTGGAAATTTATTCTGTGTGATTCCACAGATACATTTTATAGACTACGAAAACATGTTCTGACCTTGCAAAGCCAATTGCTCCTGCCATGTACCCAAGAAAACTGATTAACTGTCTGTCCTCATTTCCTTAAAGCTTAATTCTTGTCTTGTCATGTGAGTAATATGACATATTTAGACTATTAACATAGATATATAGGAAAAGAGCATGCTTTGATCAGTATCCAAAACATCTGATTGAAATAAGTACAAAATACAATCATGCATGTATTTTATTTTTTATTTCTCGTTAAATATTTTCTCTTTTCCTTTATTGTTTGAGGTTTGCATGTTTGTCAAATATATTTAATGTTATGGGGATTTGCACACCATACTGCATGAAAGCAACCAAAAACAAAACACATATATCCTTTACATTTAATGTAAAAAAAAAAAAGTTTATGTAAAAATGTGATTTTCTAAATATAAATCAAACAAAAATAAAAAGAGTTGTAGAAAAGCTAAGACCTGATAAATAACAAATATGTCATAAGTTTAAGCTTTAGCCACCAAATACATTTAACCCAGCTTAAATTAACACCATGTCAAATGTTAGACATGTTGGCCTACTCTTTTTGCATTTGAAGGAAACATTTAGTCTGTCTCTAATAATAAACAGTATGCTCATCTTATTAGTTATGTCGGAAACAAGCAGGTTTGTCAGGTCTTTCAGCTGTGATACCATACACAGCTAAAGAAACTGTCAGAACAACAGATCTTTATCCTAAAATAAAAATATATTTCAGTTCCAAACTGAAAACACTGAAGCAGCT
This sequence comes from Cyprinodon tularosa, assembly GCF_016077235.1. Classification (NCBI taxonomy): domain Eukaryota; kingdom Metazoa; phylum Chordata; class Actinopteri; order Cyprinodontiformes; family Cyprinodontidae; genus Cyprinodon; species Cyprinodon tularosa. The sequence continues at coordinate 737,536 of NW_024038861.1, read as the reverse complement.
AGGAGCTAATGCATAATCAAAATCTATTTTAATTATTTTGCGTAGGTATTGATAATGCTGGTAACATTACAGATTAAATCTAATTGTAAGGGGATTACTTGGGACATTACCGTGCCAGTATAGTTAATTATATATATTAACTTGACTAGCCTATTGTTTCTTTAAAAATTTAATAGTATATATATATATATATATATAATGCTAGATTTTAAGCATGAAAAGAAACAAAAGGCTAGTCAAGACCGGCAGTGAGAGGGAGAGGAGAAACTGTTACTGACTGAAACAATCGTTTGAAACTCCACTGCCATCGGACCAACCGATGCAAACGATGGCTGCATACGGAATTTAAACCCCTCTGTTACAGGAATGTATAAGTGACGGTTTTACTGTTGTTTTCTTTTTTCTCTTTGAATAAGTTTCTTTGGAACCATCTACATTGAAATATTTAATTCTCATAGACATTACTATAAACACATCTGCACATAATTGCGATTAATAGTCGGTATTCTCATTTTTATCGCGCAAGGAGTTATGGGTAAATGCAGACCAAAACACATGTGACGTGTGACGTAAGCGCAGCAAAGCTACGATAAATTAATACCTATAAACATATAAAAACAAAAAAATATATATTTATAACTACCTTTATTGAATTAAAAAAGAAAAAAAACGCAATTTTAATCTAACCCATTTATTGAAAAAAGCAACATTTCTCCAGCATTCTATAACGCAGTACCATTGAGCGGCACATGATGGTGCTAAAACCCCGTGCTACAGAAATTGATAGACCAAAACAGTATGTCTATAAGGTTAAATTATTGGGACGTGCTGTTCTGTGGCATGCTTGACTGCTGAAAATAAATCCTGTCTATTTATAAGAAGTTCACAAATATACTGCAGTACTATACTATACTATACTATACTATACTATACTATACTATACTGTTTGTATATAAAAAACAAACAAACAAAAAAAAAACCTTTAAAATAGTGGGGCCTCAATTTACGGGAAAGTATACATTATTTTAATACTGCATTAGTTCATTTAAGCAAAGGAGTCTGTTTCTGTTATAGCTGTTAAATGTTTTTGTTTTCTTTTTTTGTTTGTTTTTTTTTTTTTTTTGGCCAAGCAAGGGTCTTGATCTCTAGGAATGTGAAATTAAATAGTAAAATGCCTGTACTTATATAGCATGTTTTCAAGTCAAAGGACTTGAACAAAATCCTTCACACTAAATCAGTCATTGAAGCATTCACGCACACACTTATACACGGTTGGTGGCAAGCTACATTGTAGCTACAGCTGCCCTGGGGCTCACTAACAGAACAATTTATTTTTATAAATAGTTAAAAAAAAATCTAACAGCTGTAAAAATATATTTATATTTGCATAGCTGCAAATAATTATTTGAACACATGAGAAAATCATTGTTAATATTTGGTACAGTTGCCTTTGTATGCGATTATGGGTCAATCGTTTCTTGAAGTTTTTCCCCAGGTTTGCACACACTGCAGGAGGGATTTTGGCCCACTCCTCCACACAGATCTTATTTCTTGCTTTTATTGTCATTACACTGTCACAAGTACAGAGCATCTAACTCGTCCCCTTGGGGAGCAGTGGGCTGCTATTGTGCAGTGCCTACGGAGCAGAGTGGGGGTTAAGGGTCTTTGCTCAGTGAGCCAGAGAGGCAGTCTGTGGGAGTTGGGCTTGAACTTGAACCTCTGGATTCCAAGCTCTATGCCCTAACCACCAAGCCGCCACTCCCCATTTTCTCTAGATGAGTCAGGTTTCTGAGCTGTCACTGAGAAACACAGTTTGAGCTTCCTCCAAAGATTCTCTATTGGGTCTAGGTCTGGAGACTGGCTAGGCCAAGCCAGAACCTTCATATGCTTCCAGAGATGGCAAAAGTACTCACTTTCTGTACTTGAGTAAAAGTACAGATACTTGTGTTAAAAAATACTCTGGTAAAAGTGGAAGTACTGATTAAACTTTTTACTCAAGTAAAAGTAACAAAGTACAGGCTTGTAAATTTACTTAAAGTATAAAAGTAAAAGTAGAAACCACTTTTTTCATGCCGTTGCCTACATTTTAAATGGATGTCTGCCAATAGGACTAGAACTACGTTGTGTTCATTTTTTAATCATCTCGTCGTCCATACTACTATGCTAACGCCACCGCCACCAAGCTGCAATGATTTGCCGCCAATGAATACCGCCGAATCTGTCGATTCATCTTGTAGTGGTGCGTCAAATGCAACATAGATTCCCATCCAATTAGATTGAATTTGGTATTGATGACGTGAAAAATAATAACGGTAACTCCAATGAAATGATTCAAAACTAAAGTAACGAGCCAATTTTTTAAAATGTAAGGAGTAGAAAGTACAGATATTTGTGTAAAAATGTAAGGAGTAGAAGTAAAAAGTCGCCGTAAAAATAAGTAGTAAAGTAAAGTAAAAATATCAGAAAAATCTACTTGAGTACAGTAACGAAGTATTTGTACTTCGTTACTTCCCATCTCTGTATGCTTCTTCCAGAGCCACTCCTTGGTTATCCTGGCTGTCTGCTTTGGGTCATCTTCATTTTGAAAGACCCAGCCTCCCCCAAAATCTTGCCCCCTTTCATCCTCTCCTTAATACAGCGCAGTTGCCCATGTGCAGAAAAACACCCCCATAGCATGATTCTACCACCCCCATGCTTCGCAGTAGGGATGGTGTTCTTGGGATGGTACTCATCATTCTTCTACTCCAAACATGGTTATTGGAATTATGACCCAAAAGTTCTATTTTGGTGTCATGGCTTTCTCCCATGATTCCTCTGGATCATTGGCAAACTTAAGATGGGTCTTGACATGTGTTGGTTTAAGCAGGGGAACCTTCCGTGCCTTGCATGATTTCAAACCATGGCGTCCTAATGCATTACCAACAGTAACCATGGAAACGGTGGTCTCAACTCTTTTCAGGTCATTGACCAGATCCTCCCATGTAGTTCTGGGCTGATTTCTTACCTTTCTTAGGATCTGTGAGACCCCATGAGGTGAGATTTTGCATGGAGCCCCAGTCCATGGAGATTGACAGTCATGTTTAGCTTCTTCCATTTTATAATAATTGATTCTAAAGTGGACCTTTTTTCATCAAGCTGCTTGGTAATTTCCCTGTAGTTCTTTCCAGCCTTATGGAGATGTACAATTTTGTCTGTAGTGTATCTGGACAGCTCTTTGGTCTTGGCCATGTTAGTAGTTGGATCCTGTATGGGGTGGATATGTTTCTTTACGCAGCTAACGATCTCAAACAGGGGCATATAATTCAGAATAATAAATGAAGTGGAGGACAACTTGAAGGCAGACTAACAGGTCTTTGAGGGTAAGAACTCTAGACGATAGACAGGTGTTCAAATACTTATTTGCAGCTGTATCATACACATAAATGATAAAAAAAAAAATAAAAAAAAATGTCTGACAGTGGACATGCACCTATGATGACAATTTCAGACCCCTTTATGATTTCTAAGAGGGAGAACTTGCAAAATAGCAGGGTGTTCAAATCCTGAATTTTTCCAAACTTGTAATTCTCTCTGACAGGAGTCGGAGATAATTAAAAGTTTGGAAAAATTCAGGATTTAAAAGAGAGTTCCCATAAGGGTAGGGCTGGATATACTGTCAGCCATGGAAAATTGCTCTGACTGAAAAGAGACTGAAAGTGCTTTTTGACAATTGAATGAATCTCTTGAGTTTAGAACTAAATACTAAGCAATTAATAAAAATAAATCTATAATGAAAATAAGACCAAAAAAAAAAAAGAAAAAAGATTGATGTGAATAAAAACATACTATATATCATAATTTGTTCCTTTTCTTACCCTTGAATATTGTTTAATGCAGGCATTCCCAAACTCTGTCCTCAAGGCCCCCTGTCCTGCAGGTTTTAGAAGTTTCTCTGCTTCAGCACAGCTGGTTATAATGATTGCAGTAGACCAAAAGCCTGTTAATCAACGTTCAATTAAAATCAGCTGTGCTGGAGCAAGGAAACTTCTAAAACCTGCAGGCCAGGGGGCCTTGAGGACCGAGTTTGAGGATGCCTGGTTTAATGTATATCTAATTTTATCTCGTCATAACCGATGTTTAGGTTGTATTATTTAAATATTTGACATTTTCAATTATATTTCATTTTTATGACATAGGCATGATGACTCTTGAAACAAGTCACAGAATGTGTCTGCATAAAATAAACAGTAAAAATACTAAATGCACCAAGATGAAGATATACCATTTATTATTCATATGAAAATACAAAATTAAGATGCATTGATAATGATAAATATTAACATACAAACATGTATATGTATATAAAAATATATTGATAACATGAACCAAATTGTGGAAGCAGCTTGATTATAGGCAGCAAATAACCATATCCTGGTTTCATCAGGTTAAAACTATTTTTATACCTCTGATGGCTTTGTTCTTTAAAAGAAGCAAAGAAATCATATATACAGTTGGATATACACTTTGGTCAACACAACATTAATCAACGCAAAGCTGGGTGATATTATAGCTATCTACATATAGATATATTATAAAGCTGCATTTATAACTTTAGGACAGTCATTTAAACCATTTTATTAGGGTAATAAATGCAATGCAAAAAAAAAAAATGTTTATGAAGGCAGCAAAATAATAAGTGGGATTCTATTACTAGCTAAGAATGTACCATAGATTTGTCTGCTACGCATCTTAAAAACAACATAATCCTTGGCACAGATTTGAAAACTTACTTTATAAATATTGCATACATATAAAAGAAAAAAAAAATACAGCCACATAAACACCAAAATTAAACCTTATGTGTTGAAGGTGACTGTATTTCAAATAAAACCATGTGCCACTTGTGGCTTTGTGACTTGTTTTACAAAAACAGATGAATATCCTTGTGTTTTATGTTTTTCTTATTTATTTACTCTTTGCATCAGAGGCTGTGATGATTCTCTAGTAAAACCCAGGATAACGATCACAATCCTTATGGTTTTCTGTTTGTATTATTTAATGATGCCCACGATCGATAGATTTTCAAAGAGCACATATCAGAAACCTCTTTATATCTCATGTGGATAATGCAATAAGAATATCCATGCAGGTATGGATACTGCAAAGTTCAGACCCCAGTATCCCACAGGAATAATTTTGATACTTTAAACCATTACAAAATTGAATTATTTAAGTTGTGTAATGTCTATTTACCCTGGAATAAAATTTAAAGTATAACATAAGTTTTCACTGAGCACTGACAAATGAATCCCCTAGTTACAATATTGATAGGAACAATATAATATACAGCTTAAGGTTAGAGCTTCGTTATCCCCAGGCTTTTAGCTAGGAATACTTCATAGGATCTAAACCTTGGTGTATCACATCTTTAGGCTTTGCACAGGGTGTAGGGAACATCATTTAATTTTCAGACTCTCTGAAATGCTATTCCCTGCATTTTGAGGCGGAGCAAACTTTTTGTCTTTGTTACAACAATACTTTTGTCCTGATTTTGGGAAGTATGTGTGCTTGACTAGAGGTGGAAATTTCATAATGAAGATGTGAGAAAATTTTTAGATACAATATTATGTTTCATAGGTTAGTTCAAGCAATCATAAAGAGTAATGCTGCGTTCACACCATGATTTTAGCAGCAAAAGTGCCCACTGCTTAATTTTTAAAGCTTTCATACAGGTCAGGAGCATCTTTGATGCTCCGGAAGCATATCCAGTGAAGTGTGTCCAGAAGCATCTGATGCTTGTGCTGCTCCCGTGTTCAGAGGCAGAGAGTGGCTTTGTTACATTTGTTGTGATAAATGGGTAAAAAGTAGTTTTAATATGTTTTTAAGTGAGAAAGTTAACCTTAAAACATTGTCTATGCAGTCAGTTCATCAAGATTACAGTCTGTCTTAAAATATTATTTCGCCGTTGGAGGTGAACTGTCACTGGGAATCCCCAGCAGGCGGTTTTCCGCTACTGTTCATGGCAGCTGGAAGTAGATGTTAGCATTTTTCAGGTATGTGGTACAAACTGAAAGCACCAGAACAATAAAAAAAATCTCTCAAATCAATATATACTGTACAGCTGTACACATTGCTAGCTAAAAGCCTGGTCATCCCCACGGATTCTACTTTCTTATCAAAAATAAAATGTTGCTGTATTCTCATCTAAACCTGGAGAAGAAATTATTTGATATCTAGGCTAAATTAATAGGTAAGTTAAGATCAACCCTAAGGGGGAGCTGTGAAGAGCAGTACCTGTAAGAGTGACTTGTAGTTTTTTAAAGAGCAAATTACAATTTGTATAATATTGTAATATTAATCCTGCTTTTGTCCACAGTCGGCATGAGCGATGATTTTTCCTTAATTCTCTAGAAAGAAAATCCCAAAAGAGAGATATCCAGAAGACAAAAGAAAAGCCTCCTCCTGTCGCTACACCATGAACTGAGTGTATCCTTCAGCCCCCGTGACGATCACATCCATCCAGATCCTCATGGCCTCAGGAGAGGGAGCCACCATGTAGTACACTCTATCATGCGTTTTTACGCTGAAGGTGAGGGAGGGGTTTGGGCTCTGAAATGAAATGTTTAAAATGAGAAGAAGATATGGAAAAAAAAAAACATAAACAAAGATAATATAGCAAAGACCTTCATATAAACACTTACCTTGTGCGCACTCTTCAAATGATCATAATATACTTCTTCAATAGCTTGAAAGTAAATCACTCCTTTGAGCTTAGCCTCGTGTTTATCTGTAGAGAAATATAAAACCATACAGGGTTAAAAAGCTGTGTTCACTTTCTGTTTTACAACTAATTTCCACATTCTGATAACATTTCCTTACATTACATTACAGTGTTAAAGTCACACAACACGTCTGCATGAGTGTGCTTTCTATAACCACCTGCATAGTAGGACAGCGTGCGGCGGTTGCGGTCGAACACAAACCAACGTTTCTTCCAGGTTTTGATCTTTCCGCCCATCTTGATCAGGTAGCCTCGGCAAGTTTTTTCCGAGATGGATAAATGGAAGCAGGTTTCGGTGTTGTGGCCCGCTGACTCAATGTGAGCCCGCAGGTCAAAGTCGTCCTTTCTTATTGGGAGGTAGCGAGTCAGTGGCCGCGACTGGAGAAGGAGAGAACAGGTCGATCAGGGACTGAACTGGTTGACTTTGATCTCTATGATTCACATACAATGTTCAGATGTAGCTCATGTGTGGAAACATGAAAATGTATGAGGCCAGAGGAAAAGAACGAAGACGACAGACGGATCTATGAGATCTGACAGGAAGGAGTTGACTAAAACCAAACAAAAACAATGTTCTATAGAAAAATTGTTGTTTAACAGAATCCTGTGTAGCTCAGATCTAATGAGAATCAAAGAGTGAAAATAAAATGTTAATGATAAAGTTACTGTTACGTTAAACACATCAGGAAGCCATACTGAAAGTTGAACCCTGGCTTAAGATTAAATGTGATCCTGAAATGTGTGTTACAGAACTATGTAAGTTTTTTTGTTTTTTCCTAAACTACAATGCAATTGTAAACAGAAAGTTTTTGGGGATGTTAACTGGAACTTTCTTTCCATTAGAAAGCATGAGTGTGGAAATGCAAACACTGTACATACATGATCACCCTAACTAGCTGTGTTCAGCACATCAGGACTACAAATATTACCATGTCCGAGTAACATCTTAGACAGAACAGATCCATGGGCTTCATTTGTAAGCAGCTTTAAATATGACCTATAGAACAATGTTTACAAAAGACCCCAAACTGGGACTGGAGTAAAGGACTATTTCAGAGTTTTATAGAGTCTGGATTATCTCTGATTAATGAATTAATTCTTTGTCGGGTTAAACTTTGACTGAATAATTTATAACTAGATAGATAAAACTAACTCTGTTATAAAAAAATACAAATGTCTGCTCAGTTTGTAGCAATCCATTTTAGCTTTACAAACCAAACACACTTCAGCTTATATGCTTGATGCAATGTGATGTTTCAATATGATTGTTTACGTTAACAACACGAAGAGAAATCACTTTTTTGTTGTTATTGTTTAAGCTAATAAAATAAACCTTCAAATAAGCTAACTGTGTTTTTTAGTATTTTAGATTATGCTGATCAAAGCAGTTTCCACATTTTTGTTTCACAGATTCATTTTTTTCTTTATGTTCTGTGAGAACTTAGATTAGGTTTTAGAGGACAACAAAAGATGTAATACTTGGAAGACTAGTTTTGTTCAATATTATATTGATTTCTATTGTTTCGACCATTAATCTAATAATAATCAATCAAATGTAAAAATAATCACTAGCTGGGATTCTAATATGGGGCAATTTGTTTCCAAAACTTTAGGTAGATGAAGGTTTTTATCCTTCCACTGGTTCTTCACCTGTGCCCTTTGTTTTTCTCTCATTTTCACTTCACGATCAATGAGTTTCTGACGTCTGCTCGTCTCCTCCTGTAGCCTCTTCTCCAGGTCCTCTCTCCTTCTCCTCTCCTCCTCCAGGGCCTGTTTGCGCATTTCCATTTCTCGTTCCTAAGAGGCCATGAAAAAAGTCAAATCATGAATGGGGAAAAAAGCAAAAAACAAGTAGTGTTCGTTTCATAATTTTAGCTTATTGTATAAAAAAGAAAACCAGCAGTGAGAGAAATGAAGAGACATTAATGACGTCATTTCTACCTTGTGTTCTAGGAGGCGGTTCTTTTCGGCTTGAGCTTCCCTCAGAAGGCGCTCCATCTCCTCCAGCCTCGCCACATTTGAAGTACTGGCACTGAACAAGTAAAAAAGAAAAATGTATTTAAGCTAAAAGCATCAGAAGAAATTCACTATCTTATTAATAGAAAAAATACAATAACAGAACTAAATAAGGATTAATAAATAGTGAAACTAAAATCTGATGACTCTTCAAAAGAATCCTGATTCGTCATCTCTCCAGAAAGCTTGATTCTCTTGAGAACAGCTCTGATTATTCACTGTTTATGCTTGCAATTATAGCTCCACAACAGGATGTCAAGGAATTTAGGCCAGAACCACTATTCAGTCTCGCTCTCTCTGAAGAGATCACAAGGCATAGTTTATCCTCCATCTTTTAAACCGCAGATGGTCGGCACATGACAGGCATTCTTGAGGGACTTAAAGGCATTTCTGTCTGACTGAATTTCTATGGCTTTGATTGTCCCTTGCTTCGTTCAGTTCTGTTTTTCTCTAGCAAACATACAACAAGCGGCGTCTCCATCCCTTATTGGGTAAATTCCATAGATATTAAGACCTCCACTGATTTCTAGGACTTAATGCAAATCCTAAACCTAATAATTCACCAGAATCTTAGCCTAACAAGCTGTACTATTCATCTCTAAAAGCTAAAGGAATCAGCTAAAGGGGGATAAGAGGGTGGTGCCCTCATTAAAAAAGACAAAATAACTTGATCTGTTTACTCATAAAATGTGTCTGCCTTTATATTCTATTTTTTTGTATATTTATCTAGGAATACAAAAATCCACTCTCTATCAAACCTTTTTCCATATCTGAACCAATCAGCAGTTTTTCTGTCATTCTTCATCCAATCAGATTAAACTATTGTACGCGCCACTCTTAACGTCACTCTTTGCAGTTTGGATGCAAAGCTTAGAGGCTCAGAACTTACAACCCCCCGCACACATTTTTGTTTCAATAGGAGCCAGAATGAAATGGATACTGGATGTTGATGTGTGATGATGTCATAACATATCTGAAAGGAATGGTACGCATTAGACTTCAGTATACACAAACCACAGAGATGTGGGAGAGAAAAGTAGGAACAGAACTGAGTGGGAGGCAGAAAAAAAATGTAAGCATGCAGCCCGTCTTTCTGATCACATTGGACTTCTATTGAAAATAAAACAGTTGTTTTTTTTCCTATATTAAAATATTCATTAATGATTAAAGTTTTTCTCACCGAATGATGTTTTTGGTCTTATGTCATTTTCTAAAATTTATTTTATAAGCAAATATTTGAAAACGAATTGTCATAAGCTTGTACAGGATTCTTTTTGGGGCATTTTTGGTAGAAATTCTGAAGATTTCATTTGTTAAAATCAATATTAAAACTATATCACATCAACCAAAATGAAGAAATATATTGTAAAGCTTTGGCTGCATCGTTCAGCCATGTGTCAACATAAGTCTCAAGATGTATATTACAACTGTAGTTCAGTAAAGTGAAATGTTAGCAGATATTTCACTTTTTTCTCTCCCTTTTATTTTCCTTTGCTCTTTTTTTGCATAATAGTTTTAGATATAACATTTAATTACTTTGTTAAACAAGTTTTATACTGATACAAAGAAGCAGAGAACCTCTATCAACACTTATTACAGGTGTCTCGGATGTTTGGGTTAGCCATTTATATTGGAGGAGTTTAGACTATGTTTTAATGTTTAATTCTGAGCCAAAGAGAATGAGTTATTCCTCTTTATATCTCATGGTGTTTTTATTTGCAGTAAAGCAGCATTTATTTCTTAAAAACAATGTCCTTTCAGGAATCTTACCTGAATCGGTGGGAGGGAAATGTACTCATGGTCATCATTTATAAGACCAGACGGAATCAAAAACAAGACAAAAAACATTTCCCCGAATCCCAAAGCAAGTGTGTCATCCAGTACTGGTTCGTTTTCCGCAGCATACCTCAAAGTTCACTTTACACACGTAGATTCCAGTCCACTAAGAGCAGGAAGATTCCAACTTAGCAGAAATGAAAACAGAGTTCTACTCAAACAGCAGTCTAGTTTAAAAACTGCCTGAAAAACGACTGCAGAGCTTAGAGAAACAAGACAAAGGAACACATACAAGTGTTGTAAATCAGGGCAAAAGAGAGAGCAAGCCCACTCCAGATGGAAGGGAGGCAGCCCCCTCCCCATCCAAACAAATGCATTTGATTCAGTTGCTCTCAACCTGAGGGGGTTGACCGTTGACGAACACATGCAGACACACACACACCTTCATGTTTTCCGTTTTTCGTAACATGATCCTCAGGCCACTAATCAAGAGTCCCCCCTTAACTTATATAACACACACAGAGCAGATCCCACTCTCCAAGGGGGGAACATGAAAGGCGGGAAAACCTCTTGGCAGGCTTTTTACATTAACTCACTTTCTAGTGTTTCTAAGATTCAGCAAAACCCAAATCTCCCGCTTAATTTTTCCATCTTGAAAGGTTTGCATTTTTTCCTCTCAAGTTGTCTAACTTGAGTTCTTTTAAAAGTAGAATAGATATAACATTCAAAATAGAACCACTTGTTATTTTTGCTTTCTGCTTCCTTTTCAGAGCCAGTGGCTGGTGCTTGATTAGCCATGCCCACTCATCCACCATTCGGATGCACACTGAAACTATTATTCAATCTATTAATGCACTTAAAGCTACAGTGTGTAATTTTTAGCGACATCTAGCGGTCAGACTGCAGACTGCAGCAACATGAACATCTCCCCCCCGCTTCTCCCCCCAACAGTACGGCGAGCGTTACGGGACAAAATGTCTTCCACGACGTCAGCATCACCTACCTTCTCAAGTGATGAGGTTTGTTTACATAGATAATTTTAATACTGCCATCTACTGTTCAGTACCGTCTCAGTTCATCTCTCTCAACTTGCCGTAGTTACTTTCGAGCGTAATGAGCGATCTCGCAATCGCTAGTTTGTTGGCTCTGCGCTGCCGTAGCGCAAAGATGTCTGCCTCCGTGGCTGCGAGACCCGCTCCTATGTAATTATAAATAACGAATTCTAAGGCAACGCAAATATTAAGGTTAAGAGGCTGAGCTCGTAGATGATGATAAATAACATAGTTATGTATAATATATTACATTTCTGACTGTATATCCCTGTAATTATTACACACTGTAGCTTTAAGCTAAACACTGTAATTTTAATTGAGGAAAGAAGTCAGTTACCTATACTACTGGGTATAGACATTTAGTTAAGCTAACTGCATTTAGCACGGTAACTGTGTTTAAAGCTCTAAAGTAACTACAGATTAATTAGAAGTCCTTGTTTTGCAGGTTGGAGCTTTAGAAAATCTTATATAAGATTGTTCAGAAAAATCTCCAATTTTATCGTGATATCCAATCAAATTTATCTTTGCAGATCCAACAATGACACTAGAATGAACCTACCTGGAGACATTGTCAGGTGAGCAAGCTGAGATGCTGGTTTCAATGGAGTCACTACTATCTACGCTAAGCGTGTCAAAGGCCTGGTTTTCACGGTATCCAAAGGCGTCGAGGTAGACATTAGTCTGGGATGCGGCTCGCGAGCCGGACTGGCCTGAAACACACAAACAACAACAGAAAAAGCCTGAGTCGCTGCTAAATATATACTTACTTTCCCTCTTTTGTGAACGGTATACCTGTCTCACACGTTCCATCTGGGCTAGTTTGGCCAGATGGTTTTAATTGTGGATCACAATGCCCTGCCACGGTGGCACGTTCAAAAATCACCCCCGGGAGAAAAATAAAACAAAATCCCACTTGAAATGGAATGATTATTTGAAACTAAAATGCTCCAATGCAGGTTAGAAATTAAATTAAACAAACAGCAATAAAAAAAGTAATAGAAATAGCCTTTCCAAATATGTCAGGAATATTTCCTTGTAAGTGGACGCAAAGACTTTGAAGAGAGACTAACTCAGGCTTTGGGGAAAGGAAGAGGCTCACTTAAACAAAATCTGATAGCATCAGACCCACCCAGCAGATGAGCCTGATCAAGGGACCAAGGGGAAAGAGGAAGCAGATACACGGGCCCCTTCTCAGCAAAAAAAGGGCAGTCTAATGATACCAAAGTGGACAGTGGACAAAAATGTAGAACTAGGACAAACTACAAAAGAAAACAAGAAAACTTGGACAACGTCCAAGCATAAGGTGAGTTGGATTAAAAAACAAAAAAAAAACATAGCTATTTTACTTTGATTTCTCCAAGGGTTATCAGCTGTAAACAACTGTCAATAACAGATGCATTGAAAGAAATTAGACGTCTATGCCAATAAGTTAAATTTAAATGTTATTTTATTTAAATTGAAACTTTGTATTTCTGAATGGAAACCATTAATTTCACTTAAAGCTGAAGTCTGTAAGTTTTTAAAAATAATTTTTTTGTCATATTGGCTAAAACTGTCCCTATGCCCAGACAGCAGTACATGTGATATGTAACCTGAGAAAAAAACAGCTTCAATTGGTACCGCCTACTGCCTGTATTTCAATCTGGAAAGAATAATTCAGGACGAGTCAAAACAACCAATCACAGCCAGAGGAGCGTCTGATGGAGTGTCAATCACAGCTCAGACACGCTGAATCACCCCCCCCCCCCCCCCCCCCCCCTTGGAGGGCTTGGAGGTGGGGCATGAGTGAAGCAGAGAGGGTGGGGGAGTGGCGTGAAACCTGTTTTTCTTCAAATTTTCAGTCTAAGTCTGCTCTCTTCTCAATGTTACAGACTGCAGCTTTAACCTAAAGTCAAACATTCCTTACCATGAAAAAAAAAAATCATAATAAAAAATCTTGCCAAGTAAAAATCTAATTCAAGCAAAAGATTATACTGTCAAATCACAATTGTGATTGTGACCTCAATAGATGAATTTTTCACAATGGTTTTAGCAAGTGCTGCAACAGCACATACATGGCTGCTGTGACGATGAATGAGGTGTTTTAGATGTTTCAGAAAGGAAAATTGGCAGTGCAATGTCTCAGATATCAAATGTAGATAATTTGACAACTCGATGATGTTTCAGGTTCTTGGGGCTGTTAAAAAAAATCTATAATAGGGTCAAATCTATCCTGCTGATTGATTCGTCTGTAAAAACCAAAGATTCAGCTCTTTAGATATCATGAGCGATAAATCCTGCATCTATGTTCAATAAATTGAATTGGATCAAATCAAATATCAGGTTTAAGAAAAGCATTACACAATTAGCCTTTGGAATACATACCCTTAGAGTGTATAGTATGGAACAAAATATGTAGGGTATTGATTGTACATGCTCCAAAATACATTTCAAACAACATTTGTGATCAAAGGGTGAAAACCCCCTCCCTTTTTTTTTTTTTTTTACTTAATCAGCCAATGTAGTTTCTGGTGGTACCTTTTTGTAGCCGTCGAGATTCAGTCTCCTTATTGGACAGAGAGAGAATTCTGGGAAGGATGCTGCCACAACTTGTGCTTTGAACCAGAGGCTGATGGGACTATGTAGGAAGAGAAACAAAAGTCATCATAAGAGAGAATAAAACAACTGGAGGGGCAACTTTGGATATTAATACAGACAGTATAGACATGTTGAAGGCTTGAGCAGTCTGTTCATGCATGGGCACCTTTGTTGCATAGCTGCGCCCCAGCGTTGCACATGAAAACTGGGTATTCAGAGTGGGAATGTTTTTCTTCCTGGGCAGAGTGTCACTCATATGTGAACTGCTTTCTTTCTCAGAGCGTGTTCTCTCTTCCAGCAAACGGAGATGCTAATCATACAGACAGGTAGCAAAAGCACACAGATGATTCATTATACGTATTCTTGTTTAATCCTTAAGGAGCATGTTACATTGTAATGATGTAACATATAGATATATCTCTGCTGCCATCTGGTGGTTGTGAATCCAGTTGTCAGGATACATGGCACTATTGTTTTTGTTGTTTATGTAAACAGTATTTTTATGAACTGGAATATGAGATAACAATAAAGATAACAAAATACATAAGAATATGACATTGAATACAGTCATGGCCAAACATTTTGAAACAGGCTGAATATATTAATTCTACAAATTAAAGGGTTTCACTCCAATAATAATCTTATGCAATATCTCAGTAGCTGCCCTACGATGGACTGGTGACCTGTCCAGGGTGAACCCGCCTCTCACCCGTAGACAGCTGGAGATAGGCACCAACGCCCCTTACTACCGTGCTTGGGATAAAAGAGACGGAAAATGGATGGATGGAATATCTCAGTGGCTATGTTTACATGGACCAAATGCCCGGGATCCGATCCAATGGTTGATCGGAAATGTAAAATCTCTGTTAAATGAACACTAAATAAAATGATCCTATCGTAACCTGTGTATACATGTACCAAGCATTTAATCAGATTGAATCATTTAAGCATGTGCTGAACTGTCTAGTTTTCTGTAAAAACGGTGGGAAAATGTCACGCTCACGTTCCACAAATGCCATGTGGAGATTATTTAACTCCAAAGATCCAAATGGGTGCTTACATGGCAGAAACCTTCTCTCTATTTAGGAATGAACTCTCTTTTGTGCCAAACTGGATTAGAATCTTCAGTCTGACAGGTTTACATGAACAATTTTTGATCTGATCAGGCTTTCAATCAGATTATTTGTGTCCATGTAAAAGTAGGTATTGAGGACAAGGCAACCGACCTCATTAATAAGGAATCAGAAAGTAAAATAGTTGTTTTAACATGAATTGGGACAGGAATCCAGTCTTTAGTCAGCCATAGTTATGTAGGCTAGTTGTCAGATAGCAACGAAAAATCAATCATTTCTGAAATCATCAAAATGTCTAAGCTGCTAAGATTAAAACTTCAGAGATCAAGAAAGTTAATCTATAATCAGGAATAAACTATGGAGGTGGTTTTTCACCAGTACAGAGCTTGCTAAGTGGTTGCAAAGACAGGTGTGACTGATTCTGGATAAGACGCATAATTTTCTCTAACAAGATCCTATTAGATTGTTTGGAACATGGCGAAGCAACCTTTGCTCGCTCCTATATCCCATCGCCTCTTATCAAAGCCAACGGGATTCATGACAACAGAGCGTTAATGGTAAAGAGGTCTTTTACGACACAGTAGATATGTTCAAGGTTTAGCTTCAGGAAAAAGGAGGATTGGCCTCGAGGTGCTTAAAAACATCAGCACCCAAACTAGATTGTTCTAGTGCGAGCCAAGAGAACTGAAAATGACACCTGGATAGGTGTCGAAATGTTTTCAGAAAATCTGAGCGAAGGTCCCGTTTCTGTTTGCCAGGACTCTGATCCAAGGGAAAATATCTAAAATTTTGAATGAGGAACAAGAATTCACAAAAAATATATATTTTTTCCAGTCTCAAAACTATTAGCCATAACTGTATATGAACGGTAAATAAAGGCAACCAGACATACATAAGCACACATCGTTACCTGCCTGTGTCGCTGATGATGGTTTTTGACAGGAAGAGGAGGTGGGGGAGAGTCAGGGAGTGGGGAGGGGTCTCGATATGTTACCATGTTTTCTGGCCAGTGCACGGAGGGGGTTTTTGGGAGGGGACGAGAATTTACATGGGAGGAAGAAGAAGAAGAGGTGGAGGAGCAACAGTCGGCAGATGAAGATTGAGAAATCTTTTAAAAGAAAACCAAACATGGTGAGGTACAGAAAAAGAGTAAAAAAAAGAAATATTTCAGGGGGGAAAAAAAAAGACTCATCATCGGCTGGCAACTAAACTAGAGATAGAGACAGTTCACACCACTCCACACACCTCGTCCTCCGTCGGCTTTGTGGTGTCTTCCTCAGGGGAAAGGTTTACCTCAGACCCAATGGGGGCTTTGGCCAGAGAGGAGGAAGGGGCAGGGTTAGGGTCCTGCCCTAGCTGTGAGTAAAGCTCATTGATTTCACTGACAGTGACATAGCCCTGCAGGGTATTATGAGAACAAATAGAGGAAAGAGAATGGGTGAGGCATAGGCTGAAGGGAGTGTGCCAAATTACCAATGCAAACATGGAAATTAGTCGTTAGAATGGTGCAAAATGTAACACAGACACACAGTCACACAGACAGTGGACATTATTCTAGCATTAATAAACAGAGTTTAAGATTAAGTTATTGTCACAATTATCAGTCACTGAGGAAAAACTGAAGGAAAACATGGAAGACTCCAACAAGACAGGAGTACCTTAGTGTTCTTTAGAGATATAGAGCAAAGAAGGGACCGGCATACATCTGCTAAAGAAGCAGTTTCCTAACAAGCAGAGAAGAAGATCCAAATGACTAATTCACCTAGAATGTACCCACTATCAGAACCTGAAGGAGTCACATCCTGTCTACACGCTGTCAATCAAACCTACCTCCCTTAGAGAGAAACTCCGGCCACCGGTGAGGTCAGCATATTTTCTTTCCAGTGTGGCGAGGCTTTCCTTTTCCTAGCAGAGAAAAAAAACAAAACAAATAAACTAAGAAATACACTTTGTCTTAATCTGTGCACGAAGACAGATGCATCAAGGGGGAATGATTTATACTCTTTGCAGCATGGCATCAAGGTTGCTCTTCTCCTTCAGGAAGCTCTCCTGCTCTCTCTGAGCCTGCTCAGTTATCTGCGCTGCTTGCTTCTTCAGAGCCAACAGTCGCTCCTAAAGCAGAGAAAATGAGTTTATCAGTAAGTGACACAACGGCGGTAACCATGTAATCTCCTTGTATCTGGAGTGTAAAACATTTCCCCCCTCCAAAGTTGAACGCAAAAGTAAGAAGCATTACTTTGCGAGTAACAGTGCTGCGCTGGTAGTCTGCGATTTCTCGGAGAAGCTCTTGAGTATGGGTCTCCTTCTCTTCGTCCTGTCTGCTTTCATTTTCCAGCTGCTGGAACTCCAGGTCTTCAAAGCGCTTCGTCTCTGCCTCTAGTGCCTCACAGTCCTAATGCACAGGATAGACAGAAAGAAGGCACAGAAATAAAAACCTTGCAAGACAAGGAACTGATTATTCCCAGGGACAAGTATAAGATTTCATATAGTGCATCCAAGTTTATCAAAGACATGGTATTAAAAATTAGACAATTGCAAATATACTACAGAATCTTCTTTTAATTGAATAGTTTGATAGAGACCTTGTTGATGTGTGGCACACCCTAGAGATTATAGATGTCTCAGTTAGATGTAATCTAAAATATTGAGAAAAACCTACAATGAAACAAAACTAAATATCAGACACAAGTCAACCAGGCAAAGACATGCCATCACCAACCAATTACTTTTGATGTTTGACTATACATGCAATTAAACCTCAATTTATTTTGCCATTTCAACAATGGCAAATTTTAGTGTTGAATTCAACACTAAAAGGAAAAGCTATTATTCTGGTGTTACGACCTTCAACCTTTAATAGATCTAAACGTTTCTAAAGATAGAATTGTATTTGGTAATATAGAATCAAATGGTGTTATATTTAGGAGAAGGATGAAATAAAGGAGAAGATGCATGAAGCAAAGCTTGAGTGAAGCAAAGGACAAGTTGAAGCGGTTTAGCTGAAAAGGTGCAAAATTATACATGCATGTTAATTTGCAAGCATCGTGTGCCTTTTTAGTCCGACTGAACCCTACAATAGTTTTCATGTTTACTTTTATCCTGATCTATGCTTAATATTGCCCTTACATTCTTTTAATCATATTTCTACTAAAAATCACCAATATATAAATTTTTAACTCCTTTATATTTTGTTGCAAAAATAAACTTTGAAATTTTATTAGAAAATTGCATGACTGACCAACATACATTTCTGCATCATGGTCAAATAGAAGAAAAATGATGCACTTTGAACACATTCTTATATTTCATAGTTTTCTATTAAACTAAGGAAATTTTTATGAATTTGAATTGACCCACTAGAAAGGTTGTCTATAGACTAAAGTTTTTCCCCATTTCTTTTTGCAAAATAGTATTTCATATTTCACGGTTGATCTGTTAAAAACAGTCTGGGCACAAATTGTCAATCTAATTTAGGTCTATACCTTGACTAGGCCATTCTAAAAGACAAGCTTGTTTTGATTAGAACCCCTTTTTTATTTTCCTTCCATGCATACCGTTTTGCAAAATGTCCCAAAAGTTGATAGCTATTTGCTACCGTTAACATAGCTTTTTTAAAGGCTTTAAAACTAGCTGCTTTCAACACTCAGTGTCAGTGGAGCAGTGGATCTCTGCAGCTCCTTCGGAGTTACCATGTACTTCCGGGCTGCTTCTAAGATTTGCTGCTTTTCTTGCTTTTGGGTCACAGTCCTTCTATCTTGGATAACAGATTGAACAGTCTTCTGTGAGATTTTCAAAAAGGTTTAGATCTATTATTTTATAACTGGGAGAGTATGATTGAGAGGCCAATGGGAATGCTATTCTGGAGACAAGCATTCCCATGCCAACTTAATTTCTGAAGCCAATTTGCATTCCATTCTTCCACTGTAAACCATGACCTTTTAGCATAACTATCCTTTTATCTGCAGAGCTTACATTGAAGGAACAGTAAGCATGGCTGATTTAAAAGGATTGTGACTGAAATTTCTTTTTCATGGACTCAGCAACTGACTTTAAGCTGAAGAGTGTTTGTTCAGACAAGATCTATTGTTTTATAACTGATTCCCACTTTAAACTACTTCAGAAAGGTATTCATAACTTGGTTGTTGTCGTCTTTGGGCATCATGATGGTATTTGTCTACTAATATTATTAGAAATACCTGTAAGAAAAGCTGTTTGCACATTCTATCCAATAATCCCATCCACTTTAAAACTAGCAATTGCAGTGGATTTTGTTTTGGAGTAAAACTGCCTGCATGGATACTTATGCTTTATTTCTCTAGACTTTCTGGATTCAAATGTTGAAAACCATGTGTCATTTTCCCTCCATTTAACAACTATGCTCCACTCTCTGTTGAAACCTCACACAAATATAGGCTGAAGTGTATTAATGTAATATAACAGAGTATAGAAGAGTCCACTGTGTAAGAACAGGGCTATAATTCACAGTGCAATGCTGTGTGCAGTGTGTGTGTGTGTGTGTGTGTGTGTGTGTGTACTGACCCTGGCTAGCTGCTCCTGCAGGGGCTCCTTGGTGGCTTCAGGGCAGCTGTCCAGCTGGGAGCGCTGCTCACACACAATCTGAGCCAACCTCTCTACTCTGTCCCTTTCTGCCTGCAGCAACTCACACGCCTGGTACACGCATGTTTCCATACATGTACATGTACGCACATTCCCACGCAACAAAACGGACACCATGTACACATTTGTGTATGTGTACATATAAAAAAACAAAAAGAGACAAGAACACATCCACACGCAGGACAGAAAGAGGATGGCTGAGTTAGTGGGAGCTTACAGGATGACAGTTAGTTATCATGGCGTCTAAGTCAGTTACACTAGCCTAAAGGGAGGGAGGGGAAAACGCAGGGGAGAGAAAAAATACACATCTGGCAGGGAAATGGAGAGCTGGTTAAGGGAATGGGAGGTGGTATGTCAGGGTAATATAAATATTGCAACAAATGTACGTCCTGCCTTTTGTCAGGTTTGTTTACAGGAGTGTTATAGAAGTGATGGGTGGGAATGGTAACGAGGACATACGGAATGGTTCAGCAGAGGATTAACTAGCACATTAATGTTCTGGTTTGTTTAAACACAACACAAACAACCACCCAAATATGTACAAGCACTCAGCTTTACTTCACTGATTGATTCGTCTATCTTTCCCTCTCTTTGTCATTTTCCTGACCGCAGCTGTGCCGAAACTAACCAGACGAAAGGACTTAATCTAAGAAAAGGAAATCTCCTGGTGCTGAATTTAAGAACGGGACTGGATCCGCTTCGGGGTGGGGCTGGGTGTTGTTCGGGGATTTTCGGGGTCGGTGCCGGTGCCTTCGCTACGATGCCGGTTCCTGGGCGGTGTTTCTTTCCTATGCCGGTTCTGTGGTATCGGTTCGGGGAGGGGGGGAGCTGCGCGGCATGGTGGGGTGCGGGTCTTGGGTCCTGTTTTGGGCTCCGGTTTTTCCGCTCGCACTTCTCCTCTTGCCTATTTATTTTAATTGTAATTATTAATTTATTTATTTATTTACCTATTTATTTTTATTTTTTTTTTTTTTTTCTCTTCCTCGGTGGGGGGGAGCGGTTGCGGGCGGGTCGGTGTCTGGTGTCCGCTGTCGCATTGTGGGGGCCCCTTTTTTTTTTTTTTTTTTTTTTATTTTTTTTTTCTCTTTTTTTCTTTGGGGGGTTTGGCATGTCTGTTTTCTCGGGGGGCAGGCGGGCCTGCTGGGTGGGGGTCCTGCTGGCGGCGCGCCGCTGGTGTGTGGGGGTCCGGGCGGCTCCGGCGGGGGTAGTGTTGGGGGGCCGGTCTGGGCGGGCTGGCTGCGCTGGCTGGGTATTCGGGTGGGTTTTCCCTCCTGGAGGCATGGCGGGGCTGCTCTGTTCCCACTGATCGCGGCGGGTGGGGCTGCGGGGCGGGTGTGGGCCTGGGGTGGCTATGACCGGCGCGTGGTGGGGGGCCGGGGCGGCGGAGCTGCTCTGGCCGCGTGTCGGGGCCTGGTGCGGGCTGCGGGGGGGGGTGGCGGACGTGGCTGGGCTGCTTTGGCATCGTCCGGTGGGGGGGGCGGCGCGGTTCGCTCCGCTCTGGCTTTGTGCTGCCCCTCGGGCTGCTGGGGGGGGTGGTTGCGCCGGCTGCGGTCTGCTCCTCTTGCGGTTTTGCGCCGGGCGGCTTTTCTGCTCTCGGGCTGATTCTGTGCGCGGTGTGTTTCGTTGCGCGCTGTTGGCATCGGTCTTGGTGGGGTGGGGCTGCGCTTTTGGCCGGGGGGGGCGTTTTGGGGGGGGTCCCGCGGCGCTCGTGGCCGGTTCGCGGCGGATGCGCATGGGCCCCGGCCGGGGGCGGGGCCGTCTTAGTGTTTTCCTGGGTGGTGCGGTCGCGGTGGGTGTTGCGGCCGGTCGGCGGGGCTTGGTGCTGGGGGGCGGGGCGTGTTTCGGTGCTCTGTGGGGCTGGGGCGTTTCGGTCGGCGCCGTGGGGGGGCTGGTGTTCGGCGCCCGGCCCTACTTCGGGGTGGCCGGCTGCCGGCGGGGCCCGCGGACTCGTCCCCGCGGCTCCCCGGGGCGCCGGCATGGCGGTGGCTGGGGGGCTTCCTCGTGGCTGTCTCTCCTCCTGCCTTGGTGGGGTCTGATTTCCGGGGCTGGCCCCGCCTTGGTGCCTTCGCTTCTGGGGTCCCCTTGGGCGCCTGGGGCTTTGGGTCTCCCGGCGCTGGACTCAGTGCTCTGGGGGGTGTGCCTCTCCGGCTCTCCACAACCACTATTGAGCATTTTTTTCTATGGTTAAAACTTTACATGCACAAGTTCACCCTCACAAACAACTACAGGTGCTAGGCTTCAGGTACTTAGAGATTCACTTCCAAACAGAAACCCCACATTCATATCTTCAGGTAACACAGAGTACATGTCAGACTTAATAATATTACTTTAGTGATAGTTTCAAGGTGTTTGCTTTATTGTATATCTCGTACCATGTTTTTTGGTTGTGCTGTTCTTTTTTCTTTTTTTTTTTTTTTTTTTCTCCATCTCATTACAGGTGTTGAAGCAGACTGAAAATGTTTTGTCATTGTCTCCTTCCTATCTCCTCTTTCTTTCATCTTTTGTCCTGTTTTTTTCTTTTTCTTTTTCCTTCTTCTTCTTCTGTTTTTCTGCTCTACTTACATTGCAGTAAAAGAAAAAGAAAAAAAAAAAAAAAAAAAAAAAAAAAAAAAAAAAAGACTTTAAGAACGAGCCACAACTCTTATTATAGATATTTATTCATTTAGACTCTTCTCTCTATCAATGCGGGGGGTCTAAAGGTAAAATGATACGCCCTTGCATATATATATGTAGGTTTCCTGCACTAGGGTGTGTAGGACAGAATAGTTTTAGAGACCGATGCATCCTGGGTAGTATTAGCAGATATATATTTGGAGCAGGGAGAGCATGAGGAGGATTAGCACCTTCCGGATTACACACATGACCCCCGAATATACTGGGCTGCCTTTATATTTACAAGGGTATATTCAATCCGTAAAACCTTTCCATAACAGAAATGTGCACCGGTATCGATGTCACTTACCGACTCTCAAGAGAGAAATGCAAAAATTCAGATAAAGTCAAATAATGGGTCATGGGTTGTAAGAAAAAGGGAAGAATATCACCTTTTCTTTTTCCTGTTGAGATTTTGTCTCCAGGTCTTCAATCTTGGAGTGAAGCTCATCCAAAGCATCTTTTTCTCGCTGGAGAGCAGCTAGTTCCGACTCCTGCTCAGCTTCAACAAGCGCTCGTTCAACTTCCACCTTTAAGAAATAAACCCACATTTTTACTTAGATAAAACATTTCAGCAAAACACAATAAAGATTGAAAACCGATTGAAAGAACAGGAGTCTATGTGTTTTGAAAAGAACACCCTGGTTAGCATAAACTAATCAAGGCACCAGGATGGATCAAGCCATCAGCTACCTCTCTAGCAGATTCCTCCATTTGGTTGTCCAAATCTTTGATTTTCTGCTCCAGCTCCTCGATGTTGTTCAGCACCTGAATTCTCTCCTCCTCCACACGCCTCACTTCCTCTTCTGAAGGCAGCGAGACTCGGCCTAGGCAGGAGGCTGGATCCTCTGCAGACTAGAAAAAAAAAGCGTCACCAAAACGGTCACGGATTTAACGAACTTAAAACAGAGTAAAAACAAGTAGCTGCAGCCCCTTTTAATGCAAAGGCATTAAAGAAATGTATAAGACTACCACCATGTACAGTGTGAAACCAGAGAAACTGACCCAGTTTGTCAAATAACTGATTAGAAAGTGTTTCAAACAATGTTGCAGGATTTTCATTTTGTTTTTTTTTAGATGAGGTACTTTTATAGATATAAACCCACTTAAACAAGCAGCAGGTGTCAATTTAAAATGGTAACACTTGGCCTCTGCTCTAATCTAATTAATGAGCTGTAAATATCTTCCATCTGGGCAAAGGAATGGCATAAAGGCTTTCCAAGTATTACCAAGCAACCCTGTACCTCTCATGCTTTCCAGTGAGAGAATAGAAAACATAAACGCTTCATAAATAATAATCCAGACTAAGGCTGATGTATGCCTCTCTAACCCAAAATTTATTGACAAATATGAATGTTTTACAGGCATTAATGCTCACATAGAGTTACAATGAATCCCACTATAGAAGGTTTATTTTGAAAGGGTAATAAATGCAAATGTTGGAACAAACTATGTCAAGTTTGATTGAAGTATTATACTGATACCTCATTTGTCCTAAGAGCTTTTAAAGAGGGGGACGGAGCAAAGCTTCGAAGGCTGACAGCAGGCGATTCGGCCCTGTAATCTCTGTGTCCGCTGCTGCGCCTCCGCCGCACCTGTAGGTCCTCATCAAGGTAACCGTTCTCTGATCCCAGGGAGGTCATGTGACCACTACCTATGGATCCGTTAACAGCCGAAGAGTCTGAAAACACGGACGGGGCGTCGTCTTCTTCTTCTTCATCATTTACTTGGAGCTTCTCCAGCTCCTGGTTAATCTTCTGGAGGTTGGCGACAGCCGACGTGGAACTGGCCGCCGGCCCACCTCCGTCCCTCTCAGCACGCCCGAGCTCCGAACAAAGAGACAGGATGGTCTCTAGCCGCTGTCGCTCCTGAAACAAACAAATACACACACAGTCACAGGAAGAGCAAGTTAAACTACTTCAAACTTTTTCTTATAGAAAGTGAGTTTCTTTACTAGATCATCAAAACAAGCAGCTGATGGAGAAAAATACAACGCTTATACATTTAATTTGAATTAGGCTCAGATTTGAACAAATCCATACAAACAAAAGATGATAGAAGTTCTGCTCTGAAGTATCAGGATTACCTGGGGAAGCATTGCAGAAATGATGGTGCCAGTTCCTCGTCAGAACATTAATTCTTTAGAACCCAGGGCCATTCTTTTCCTATATTTTAACAGCTACCTAATCATAGCACTTTCATATTGTTTCCTCTCAGTCAGTATAACTCAAAAACAGTTCCCCAACTACTGTACTAACTGCACTAGCACAGCTATATGTGGACAGAGACGGAAGCTGTGAAGAGTCAAAATGACTCCCCTCACTATAATAACCCTGGACAGGGAGGTAGATGAGCCACACATCAGGTAATATTAGAACCAAAGAAAGGAGGAGGGAGAGAAGGGGACTTGTGTGTGTGTGCGTGAGAGAGTGACAGCGAGAGACCAAGCGATCTAATGAGGAGGTGGACAGCTGTCAGCTGCAATCAGAAGCCTGCGAGAAAAAAAGCCATCATCCAAAACACAGGAATGTCTGCAATGCCGCAAAGGAACAAAGATGTGTTCAATGATAGTAAAGGAAGGAATGGTTTCTAATTAGAGATACATGTCTGCTCATTAGAAACAAAGACACTTTAGGGGAAGCATTTTCACTGGGTGGAAAACAGCACTACAGAGACCACAGCGTGATCAGTGAATAGCTTCCAACAAACAACATGAAGCAGAGACGTTTCTTGTTGTTTTGTCACATAATGTTATATTTATACAAAGTGAATGGATGGTAAAGCCCAAATGCAATACCAAGAAAAAAAATATAGAAATAAATCATCAATATGCTAATTGGTTATTGGCAGAGCAAGTGAAACAATCGTATCCCAAAATGTAGTCAGTGAAAGACCTAAATAGTAATCTATTACTTATTTTTATTAGTTTTATTAACAGTTTTTTATATGTATCTTTTAATTCCTATAAGCATTACATAATTATGAATGAGATGGATCTTTTTAATTCGTATTAGATAAAAAAATCTTTAGATTTATGCAGATTTGTTTTGTCTTTATGTATACAAAAGTGCATACAATAATAAATTTCGTTTTTGCATTTTAGAGTTTAACATAAACATAGCATACAAAAATAATGCTTGTTTATTATGTCAAACAAGCTCTGTTGTATTTTCTTCACCTTACATATTAATTTATATTGTCTTTATAATTATAATTTTTATTTTTTCTGACACTTTTTATGTTTTTGTACGGTGACCTTGAGTGTCCAGAAAGGCGCCTTTTTAAATAAAATGTATTATTATTATTATTATTATTTTCCTGATAACATTCCTATTTTTTTTTTAAAGATTGATACAGTAATAATAATGTCTTGACTTTATCTTTTTTAGGTATTGAGACATTTATCTCATTTTTTAATATCATTTAAAAAATTTTCAGTGCAAAAACACTATGTAAGCTTCTCATTTCTAGATGCAGTTAAGGAAAACAACCACTAGATGGCAGCAAATGTATCAACAATGAAAGGGGATTTTAAACCCCAACCTCCAGATTGAACTGAAATCCTCTTCCTAATCAGACTCTTGGGGAAAATAATAATAATAAAAAATAAATAGAATAAAGGAGCTCATTTTCTGCTAACTATCCAACATATTTCTCAGCTAGAGTCAATTAGTAGAACAAGACGATGTGGAAAAAAAGATGTATAAAGACAGAGGAACAGTAACTTTATGATTGCAATTATTATGTTTTATGCATTTGTGTGTTTATCCACCTGCTATACCAAGTCTGTAATCTTGCTTTCTCTGACCCGCATCTAAATGATGGACTCTGTGGCTACTCGGTGGTTGAAACCGCTCTGGGCGGACCTCCAGATGACTGACATAAACACATACCCACATTTATACACACATACACACACACAATCCAAGCGTAAGGTTAAGAATAGTCCTGTTAGTATGGGCTAACTGCCATAAGCATCTGTTGAGTGGTGAACCTCACTGTGTGTGTGTGTGTGTTGAGCTCCCTGGGAGAGTATGTTTGAGAGGCCAAAGAGAATGCTATTCTGGAGACAAGCATTCCTACGTTAACTTGATTTCTGAAGCCCGTTTGGGTGCGTGTGCTTTCCACACTTCCACTGTAAACCATGACCTTTTAGCACAACCATCATTATATCTGCAGAGCTTATATTGAAGGAACAGTAAGCATGGTTGATTTAAAGAATCGTGACGGAAATTTCTGTAACAGAGTTCACGCTGAAGAGTTTTTGTTCAGACAACCTGTGTTTTTGCGTCCAAACAAAAACTGTACACCGGATCACAAGAATCTCACTATTTTCTATTCAACACAGATCATATCACAGGCCAATGCTGGGAAACTTACCAGTCTCTCCACCTCCTGCTCACGAACTCTCTCCTCTTTTTGCCTTTGGTGGTAGTCTGTCAGTTCTTCCTTCCCGCTAAGGGAGCTAATACTTCCCCTTCTCTCCCTAAATCCCCCAGGTGGAGTCACTCCTGCTTTTCCAAATGACTGTCTCCTCTCCCCTAGACCGGTCCCATGATCCAGCCCTGCCTTCCCAAGTGAAGCCCTCGTCTCCCCAGCCCAGGTGTTCTCCAGACCTCCAGATCGCCTTTCTTTCTCCCCTGAGTACCTCTCTACACCTGAAGACACTCCTTGGGTGGAATGAGATCCTGCGTCTGGAGGGCTGGAATTAGTCGAGCTGACTGAGCCAAAGGAGCTGGTGGAGGTCAGGCTAAGTTTTTTGGCGACACGTGGAGAAGAGGAGCCTCCTGCTTTAGACGGGATTGTCACATCTGGTGGGGTAGTTGTTGATGAGATGGAACAAGTTGAGGACGAAGAGTTTTTGGGGGAGGAAAGAGAAATAGATACAACACCTTCCCCCTGAGCGTTGGTTTGGGTATAACTCCTGTTGGATACTTGCTGGAAGGTGTGGTTGAATTCAGAATTTGCATTTGGACTGTTGCTGTAAGTCTCCTTGCTTAATTTGTAACTCCCGTTAATATCCGTCTGTCTCAGAGGGAGTGTTGAAAGAGGCAGCGTTCTGCTGCTATCACCCCGAGGAGACGGGGAGGGACATAGACGTGGGAGTGATCGGCTGTGTCCTCCAGTCATCAGACTGCTCAGCGACCCGGCCGAATATTTCCTGGTTCGACTGGCGGGTAATACTTCCTGGTTGCCGTGGTTACGCCGGCCCAAACGGGGGCTTGAGGGCATGCTGGCAGCACCCCCTGACGATGGAGCACGGGATGCGGAAGAGGGAGGGAGAGAGAGGAGAATGTTATCGCTACTGGCAACAGAAGTAGAGGACCCGCCGCCGTTCCACGTGGACAACAAAGGGGAGGAGCCTGGGTTGTGCAGTCGCCGGGTGTCCTGACCGCGGCTTAGAGAAGTACGAGAGGAAGACGAAGGGTCAGATCGTCTTCCAGGGGGAAGGCTGGAGCCCGATTTCAAGAAAACAGGTGGACGATCGGAGCTGTAGAGACGCCTTGCTTGATCCTGATAGGATGATGAAGACGCAGCAGGACTGGGAGTGGGAGTAGTGGGTGGAGACTAAAATAAAAAAACCAGACACATATCATTTATATATATAAAATGTAATTCTTCCAAGTAAACATCTAGGATCAAACGCCAGTCCTTATAAGCCATCTTTGCTTCCATTGGTGCTGTCAAAGATAAATAAACAGACCTCCCTGAGTTTATAAAAAAGGAGAATAAAATTGAATTTAGGAGTTGAGCTGAACCAATGCTGACCTGCGTGACGCTAAAATAGGAGGGGTTAGCATTCCCATTGGCTCTCAGGCTGTTTTCCAGGGCTATTTTCTTTCGCTGCAGGGTGTCCATCAAATCCCGCAGCTCAGAGGCTGATCGCATCCCTCTAGCACTGCCGGCGCCTCCTACTGCATGACTGTAGTCACTGCTGAACTTCAGATAATCTGCAAAAAAAAATTATATAAAACAATGATTGAACCAAAAGGAAAACGACTAAACTAGATAGAGGGAGTATCGACCGAACAAATAGGCTCAATGTAGAAATGGGAAAGCTAAAAGAAGAAACAATAAATGAGGGTTTGTGAGTCTTCCTGTAAGCTTAGGATAAATAAGCAAAGAAAATATACTGAATGTCAAAAAGAGAGAGAAAAAGAGTGCATTTAAATATTCAGAAATTAGGCTTTTGGCAGAGCAGACTGAGCCAAAACAATCCACAAATGGAGGGGAGTTTCTGATTCTAGGATTTGAATCTCACACTCATTCAGAAGTAGTATGGAAGGGTGCACACAAGAATGATGTACTAGATCCAAAACAAACAGCTCAACTAGAGCTGACTTACTTCACAAAAACGATTTTGGTAGATGAAAAAGTCCACATTGTTTTATGGAGCCCTCCCCCCTTCGATTATATTTACAGCACTTACAGCAGAGTCTGTGGGTTTTTTTCTCCAGACCTCAGCTAAATCTGATTTACTACCTCCTTTCTCAACGAATACACCAAAGTGGAATTTTTCTCCGTGGATCAGCGGAGGTATGTTTGATTAATAGTCCTACTTTGAAGCTCGGTGAAGACTTCTGCAAAGCTCGATGTAAATATCCAATCATCCGGTGTGCAGGTGAAAATACATAAGGTGAGGCAGCCTGGGAGAAACCTGCCCATCTTTTTTAAACCTCCTGTGGTTTTATGTGGAAAAGAGGTTATTACGGCCTTAAGCTTAGACCACCCAGAGTTTAAATGCCACATTTACCCAGAAACACACACACATGCACTGGCAGACACACAGAGACACTTTCCCCTTAACTCAGAACCATAGATCTACTTAAAAAAAATATGAAAAAAAAACTATTAACTCTTCCCATGAACCAAGATTATTATAACAAAGTATTTTCAATCATAAACTAATATACAAAAGTTAAAGATCTTAAAAATAGCAGCAAAGCTGTGCCTGTGGAAGAAACTAAACTTAACTCAACATGGAAATGGGAGCAGAAAATCAAGACATCATGAGATCTAGAACGTCTCACACACACATGCAGTTTGTGTCCATACATGGGCAGCTTAAAAACGGAGGCGTGGTGGTTTGCAGCAACCCGCTTCTACCTTCAAAACTCTCTCTGTGCTAAAGTTATTCTAGCCTTGTGTTGGAGTCTTGCTCTTAAACTGCACATGTCAGATTATCAGTCCTGACAAAATGTACGCCAAAGACAACCAAGCTTTCAACAGCTCAAAAAACATTCCAAGAAAAGAAAAATTTTGAATTGAAAAAGCTTCTTGGGTAGCGAAATGTCTTCCAACTTGGAAACAAAGTCCAGTGGATTGTTTTTTATTTTTTGGAATGACTATGACTTGAATGACTGAGAATCTTCACCAGCAGCTCAAAAACACCTTTGCTATTGTGTGTTAAGCATCTATCTCAGGCTAAAAAGGGCAGAAAAACCACTGATCGAACGATCTCACCTTGATCGTATTAATCACTGAGGAAACATTAAAATCAAGCTGTCTCATAATGTCAACCGAGAGCTACCAGATGAGAAATTTTGGTACAAATTTTGGGTAAAAATTTTGTACATGTGTGAAAATGTTAGAATTAAATGGATTCAAATTATTTCATTGGCATTGCAAGTCTGCTACCATAAAAGCTGGGAAATATTTTTACTTGCTTTGGAGAAATCTGGATTATCTGGTGTATAAATGCATTATATCGCTCTGGTTTTTCCCGTACTGCACAGACTGGGTTGGGGGGGATGATATAAAAGGTAAAAAAGGTTTCAAACGGACAAGGAGGCCAAGATGGGGCTCAATTACAGCTCAGGTTCAGGGAAGTGTTCTATGACTCTCGGTGTAGGTACCTGTGTTATAGGCTAAAGCTGACACTGGGCTCTTCTGAGGAAGCATGCTCTTCATTCGGCTGGCCTCTGCAGGATGGTTGAATCGAAAATAGTAGGACTTACCTAAACAGAGAGAATATCCTGGAAAAAACACACAAAACACAGCAAAGTGAGAGTCTGAGGGCCACAAAAAATTGCTTAACTTTTTTAACATTCAAACCTTGAACGTTGCTGTATTTAAAATAAAGTTCTTAGACTTAGATTTATTTGTTTACACAAGTGTAAAACAAAATGAAATTTCATTTGGAACAGCTCTCTGGACAATCTTATCTTTTAAAAGTGCAGCCTAGAAAAATATTAATGACATATACACTATATTGCCAAAAGTATTTGCTCACCTGCCTTGACTCACATATGAGCTTAAGTGACATCCCGTTCCTAATCCATAGGGTTCAATATGACGTCGGTCCACCCTTTGCAGCTAGAACAGCTTCAACTCTTCTGGGAAGGCTGTCCACAAGGTTTAGGAGTGTGTTTATGGGAATTTTTGACCATTCTTCCAGAAGCGCATTTGTGAGGTCGCACACTGATGTTGGACGAGAAGGCCTGGCTCTCAGTCTCCGCTCTAATTCATCCCAAAGGTGTTCTATCGGGTTGAGATCAGGACTCTGTGCAGGCCAGTCAAGTTCATCCACACCAGACTCTGTCATCCATGTCTTTATGGACCTTGCTTTGTGCACTGGTGCACAGTCATGTTGGAAGAGGAAGGGGCCAGCTCCAAACTGTTCCCACAAAGTTGGGAGCATGGAATTGTCCAAAATGTCTTGGTATGCTGAAGCATTCAGAGTTCCTTTCACTGGAACTAAGGGGCCAAGCCCAGCTCCTGAAAAACAACCTCACACCATAATCCCCCCTTCACCAAACTTTACACTTGGCACAATGCAGTCAGACAAGTACCGTTCTCCTGGCAACCGCCAAACCCAGACCCGTCCATCAGATTGCCAGATGGAGAAGCGCGATTCGTCACTCCAGAGAACGCGTCTCCACTGCTCTAGAGTCCAGTGGCGGCGTGCTTTACACCACCGCATCCGACGCTTTGCATTGCACTTGGTGATGTATGGCTTGGATGCAGCTGCTCGACCATGGAAACCCATTCCATGAAGCTCTCTGCGCACTGTTCTTGAGCTAATCTGAAGGCCACATGAAGTTTGGAGGTCTGTAGTGATTGACTCTGCAGAAAGTTGGCGACCTCTTCGCACTATGCGCTTCAGCATCCGCTGACCCCGCTCCGTCAGTTTACGTGGCCTACCACTTCGTGGCTGAGTTGCTGTCGTTCCCAAACACTTCCATTTTCTTATAATACAGCTGACAGTTGACTGTGGAATATTTAGGAGCGAGGAAATTTCACGACTGGATTTGTTGCACAGGTGGCATCCTATCACAGTTCCACGCTGGAATTCACTGAGCTCCTGAGAGCGACCCATTCTTTCACAAATGTTTGTAAAAACAGTCTGCATGCCTAGGTGCTTGAATTTATACACCTGTGGCCATGGAAGTGATTGGAACACCTGATTCCAATAATTTGGATGGGTGAGCAAATACTTTTGGCAATATAGTGTATATAAAAACATTAATATAAACATATGAATGTAAATTTACAGTTCTGATTAATTAGTCTTTAAAGTCAGAAAAGATGGCAATTATTTACATTCAGGATCCCTGGATTGCTCTGTATTTAACTCCATCCATCTTCCTATTAACTTTGACCAGCTTTCCTGTCCCTCCCCACAACATAATGCTGCCACCACTGTGTTAAACATTGGGGTGAACAGATGGCAAACTGCAACAGAGATTTTGTTTAGCGTCCTCTTAACTTCTCTTCTGCCGACCTTTCAAAAAGGTGACATTTATTTCTGAATTTAAAAGTCATCCTGCTGACGAGGGGGAAAAAAGCCGATTGATTGTTACCATTAAATGATAAATATTATTAATAAAGGCTTCTCCAGTTGGGATTTAATTACATGGATCGTTAATTGAGGATAATTTATCAACCATGACACAATGAGTCACAGGAGCTTGGTTATGCCTGAGTCATGTTTTTAAGTAACCATGACAACTTGGAGGATAAAAAGTGATGTATAGAGCTATTTTTTCCAGATTTGCAGCGGAAAGGAGCTTATATACAGTTAAGTAAAAAATTAATGCTGCTTAAGAGGCCAATGGACCGAACGAAATCTTTTCAGGAAACCAATCCAATTACATTAACGTGCATATATTTAAATATTCTGTATATAGCAATGAGTTCAGAGGCAGCAAATGGCTTTAAATTAAAATAGGCTTGGGCTGTATTTATGCAAAGGCAGACGCTCTCCTGCACAGCTAAGGCCCTCAGTGTTTGCTCTGGCCATCAATTAGGCTGAGAGGGCCAGGTATTAAACAAGATGTCAGGGTCACAACCTCTATAATACACGGCCGGCCACAGCTGTCCAAATACTTCAGAGGGCCGCAGAAAAACAGCATGGCAGCAAGAAAACCAATGCACAGAGAGAAAGAAAGAAGAAAGAAAGCTGCTCAACATGTCTTCTTATGGTTTAGTCGCCTTTCTTTTTGCTAAGGAGGGAAGATTCAGGTAAAGCCTGAAGGATTCCACAACATAAGCACACGTGTAAAGGGCTGAGAAAGCAGCTCCTGAGCAGCTCTGTTACATCAGATTCCTTAGATCTGAAGTCAGACACCACACTGCGGCAGGAGGGGGATAACAAGAGGGCGAATGGAAAAAGACTCCATGGAAAAATATTGACGCTTCCATTTTTTTCCTTTTCTTTCTTCTGGCTGCTTGTTACAGTAAATTTACCCTTTTTCTTATTCTCATTCACAACTACCGTTTAAAAGCGAGAGCGTGCATCTATACCTTAATTAAATCCAAGATCTCCTATACTTGCATTTTGCCTTGAACAGCACATTTTTTCTTTACCATCAGTCGTAATTCTTAACACAAAGGGAGACCCGACTGTGGTGCTGAGCGAACGCCACACAAAAACACACCCACACGTATATAGAGGATGTGTTTAGTCTACACAGCTGGACTGTGAACTGTTCAAATCCATACCTATGTAAACAGAATCCTACAAGTTTAGGCAGAGATGAAGAGGAAGGGGCATCAAGACAGGAAGATCAAAAAGATGAGTTTAAGTGAGCCAGAAGTCCTGAACACACACACATTCATGTCAGCAATTCAAACAGATCTAATAATACATGTTTGTCTCTGCCAGACATGAGTAATAAGCGTCTAAAAGACGTTGTGCATCATCTGTGTGTGAGGAAACACATCTTTACAATGTCTGCTTAATGAATCACATCACCTCTCAGAATTTAGCAGGACTCAAATTAACAACACTTGGATTTTCACGAGTTAACTCTTGTGAAAATCCAATTTCCTTCCCTCAATAACCTCACCATGGGCCACCTTTTAAGTGGGGAGTAAATGAACGCCCCGATTTGTTCACAGCCTCTCCATCTTCTTCATTTCCTCTCAGCTCCTTCATCTATAAAATCTATTAACTAACCTGCTCTCCCTTGTTATTTTTTAGAGGATTTATTACCCTTATTTGTGACACCAGCCATTGCATACAGACAAAAACAACCCCCTACTTAATGTGTTTAAAAAAATAGAGGCTAAGCTTTTAATACATTGTTAAAGGATTTTTTTTCTATTATTTTTCCCCCACTGTCACATAACAAAACATAAATTTTTCTAACTTGGATTTTATGTAATGGATAAGCAACTGCTATTATTTTTTAAATCTTTTTTTTTTTTGGTAATAAATAGCAACTTGAAGTCGGACATAAATTCATATTTTACTCGATTTGCAAAGAAAATCCATGCTGACCACCCTAAACACATCAGAAATGGAGATACGTTTTCAGAAGGGAGAAGGACGTTGGTCTGAGTTGGTTGAATAAAAACAAAACAAAAAAAACGGACATGCTAACTAGATAGGGGCTACGAAATTTCGACCTACAGACTTGGGCTTAGTGTTGAGCTTTCACCAGGACCTTGATCGTAAAACTTAGAGCCAGAATGAATGGTTTAGATCAGGGTTCTGCCACTCAACTCTTCCAAAACTTTTGTCCTGGAACGTTTGGGTTCATCCCTGATCCAGCACATCTGAATGAAATCTGTTAGAATTTTTCACTCAAAATTCAGATTGAAATACACCTGAGAATAGGTAGTATGGCTTAAAAAAAGCTATTGTATCAACTGGAATAAGTTGGACAAACAACAAACAAAATTTAAGTCTCTAGACGAGCATGTTTGGATTTAAAGGAGTTGAATAAAAACACCCATTATGCTTTCCAGATTTATATTTGTTAAAAAAACATGGAAACTGATTCATTAATCCTTTGGGATATCAGTAAGGTAGCAATACCCTAAGTTTTTAATTGCTTAAATGAAGTAAAATTAGGTCTCCTGTTATTAGAGGCTTAAAAAAAAAAAAAAAAAAAAACTCCTCGCTGCTCTACACACAGATTAAGACACGTTGGGCACCATAAAACCCATTTGATCTCAGTCATCTGCTCCCTTGTTAACCCGCGAATTGAGTTTGCTTCCCATGTCGGAGCATGCATTACCCACAACACACACGCAACATTCAAAGACCCTCTTCCATAACAAGGAAAAAAAAAACTTTAAATTTGTCTGTAGATACATTTATAGGATAATTTAAAGTATGTGATCTACAAAGTCAGACCTCAGAGTCTTTGAGGACACAGATGTAGGAGCCGCTTCATGTCTGGAGCCAATTTCTGCAGATCTACGGATGCCACAATCTTATGGGAGGGGAACACTCTCTGCTCCGTTTGGTTAACACGAGGGGAAGGAATTGCAAGATTGAGACCATTTGGGTAGCGTGTAAAAATAAACCGGTTGTCATGATCCCATGTCCAACAAGTGTCTGGGATAGGCTAAGTGACCTGTGGCTTTTTCAGATTAGAAATGCAATGTACAGAGGTGTCAAGTAATGAAGTACAAATACTTTGTTACTGTACTTAAGTAAACTTTTTTACTCCATTACTTATTTTTCTTCCAACTTCTGACTTCTACTCATTACATTTTCACAGAAGTATCTGTATTTTCCACTCCTTACATTTTTAATACAAACGTTACTTCTTACGCTTCGGTTTAATGTTTATAAATATTTATTTCACGTCATGTGCGCCATCCAATCATTGGCGCCATCCACATCTAATGAAAACTAGTGTAATTGGATGAGTCATATAACGCAAGCACATATTGGTTAGCTGAAGGAAATCATCAGAAGCAAGCAGGTGTTCTTCAAACTGCAAACATGAATGATCTATGCTATGCTACAATGTTGGATTCAGAAAAAGATGTCGAAATGTCTGAAAGTTCGGACACAGGCGAGAGCGTATCGGGAGACGGAGACCAACAAGACCTCCCTCATCCTTGGCCCTATCTTAAAGGATTTTTCCAAATAGTCGAAAAATTGAGCTTTCAATTCATATAGTGGCATCTGGCTGTTTTTTTTTAAAGGTTACTTAACACTTTTACACTGGAGCACATACTTTTTTACTTTTACCTGAGTAAACAGTTCATGTTGATACTTCAACTTTTACCAGAGTGTTTTTAAACTGCAGTATCTACTTAAGTAACAAATGTGTGTACTTTTGACACCACTGGCAATGTAATCACTCAAACACTTAAAAGTAAAATCAGAAAATCTCATCGGAATGAAGAGATCAATAACAAAAAAATGTTGCGGTTAAGAAGTTGTAGAGAACACTTAGATCTA
Organism: Cyprinodon tularosa; assembly: GCF_016077235.1. Lineage (NCBI taxonomy): Eukaryota > Metazoa > Chordata > Actinopteri > Cyprinodontiformes > Cyprinodontidae > Cyprinodon > Cyprinodon tularosa. The sequence continues at coordinate 701,365 of NW_024038861.1, read as the reverse complement.
GATTGGACAGAAGCTAAAATGGAGGTTATTCATTCATGAAATGATGCATAAATACAGGTCCCAGCGGGAGAGTAAAATAGTTTAAAACCACAAATTAACCCTCTGTGGTGCAAAGGCAAAAACAGACACTGATCTTTCTCAGGGGAGACATTTAAGACTGAAATTCTTCCATTCAGTTCAGGAGCTATAACTTCTAAACCTTTGACCCATGCAGCATTAATCAATACAAAAATCTTCTGTTTTAAATGAGAAAAAAAAGACCAAAGAAGTGAACAAAACAAACATATTGAAAAGCGTCTGTGTCATCATCTATGACAGCATAACCAGTACAAATGCTGAGCAGATGATAGTACCTGGAAGAGCAATAACCTCAGGGATACTGACACAGGTTTTGAATTCAGGTGTCAGGTATCTATCCCACTGTGGCTGCCTTCATTACCATAGCCTGCTTCTCTTTTGTGTGCTCACTCTTAAAAGCTTAACTCCAAGCCAACCACGTTGAAGTTTCATTAAAACTGCTTTTAATATGGAGCAACAGATTGTGATACAATGCAGCTGGAGCCTGACTATAAATGAGAAATGTGACTTTCAACACTGTGTGGTTTGGATCACTCTGGAGCAACAGCAGTGATTTACACCTCAGATCAATCTGTAACTAGCTGGGCCATTTCACAAGTCGTTTAATTTTATCTTCATTGCTTTTTATCCTGTTAATAAAAGTGGGGAAATTAGCTTATTTCAGGGTAATTTACAATTATAAACAGGCTGAGTTTAGCTTCACTCTCTTCAGGTTTAAAACATTAAGCAGCTATCTTGAGGACAACCAGACAAAGAGGGAAGAGATAACCGAGGCTTATTAAAGTCATACAGATTACATTTAGCAAATGCACAAAGAAGCAGATGACCCATCGTTAAAGAAGAGCAGGAAGTGGATGAAGGTAAATATTCTTAACCATTTTTGTTATATAACGTCGAAATATTGGTAGTAAGTAGTAAGGAATCCAATAGAGACCTAAAACATATTATCCTGTAAGTAATAAAGAGTTAAATGTCAGTAAAATAAAGAAAAGCAAAAAAAAAAAAAAGCCAGTCGGAATGTAGCTTCAACACTAATAAATCCGTTACTTACCTTTTGAGTCCCATTCAGCAAAGACTTAACGAATGAAATTAATATATATGTGTGTATAATTTTTCTTTTTTAGTCTTTATAAAGAGCTTGCTTATACAGAACCGCCTCTGGAGAATAAAAACTAAAATAATAGCTTGTTATTAAAATGTGGGGAGCTTCTGTTTGTTTCCCTGCTCCAATCGTCCTGACTCCGTTCATCTCGGAGAAAGTTCAGTGATTTAGCACCGGCCTGAGACTCCGGACTGTACCAAGTTTCCACTATACAAAGGGGGGGAGGGCAGTCGCTGACTATGTGAGAAAAAGGACCAAAACTTTAAAATAAGCCAAATAAAAAAATAAAACATCTATTAATCCACTAAGAAGACAAAACACAGATATTTTATATGCTACAATGTAAAAGCGTGGTATGCTATCACCCCTCGCCCTGCGTAGATGGTACGTTCACAGACAAAAGTGAGGTATGTGGAGGACGCCCCCTCAGCTTTCTTTGTCCTCCTACCTATTTCTATTCAACTTTTAGAATCAACAGGACAAGTGTAACCTTAAAAATGCAAATTTATCCAACCGTCTTCCCATTTTAGGGTTAACAATGTATAATTATAACACAATATCAGAACAAAGGTAATGTTTGTACAATTAAAAGCACTGATGGGCTCAAAACAGGCAAAACAGGATTCAGATTTAACAGAAGGTAAAATATTGTAGTAAAATGCTTTACAGCTGCTTTGCTCCACTGCTTTGATGAGGGATGGCTGTAAGACATTAAGAGGGAGGGACAAATAAGAGATAAAGTGGAGCTGCCTTGATTTGTTAGTGCTGGGAGGCTGACTTGTTTGCTTAGTGTTTTTTTTTTACCCTTCCATCACATTCCTCATAACATATATAGCTTTATAGATCCTAGTTTCCAGACTCAAATCATGGGATTCTTTTTAGTTTATATTTAGCCCGTTCTATAGTATAAATCTGGATGGAGATGGACTGAAAATGGATGCAACTTTATAGACAACAAGGGATCAAAGTCTGGATTTTTTTCCACACTTTCGTTGCACCATACCTAGGTCTTCTAAACATTTAAATCAAATTCTTTACATTTTCCAGGTTTATCAAGACTGTGTTGTAACTCTGAATTGAAAAGATTAACAATGATCCTAGACAGATTAATCTTTCCCCACATTAAACTTAATGTGTCATAAACATAAAATCCTATGTGGATGTCAGCACTTTTACCTCTCAGCATGGAGGTACTGGTTTCAAATCCTGCAGTGGATCTTTACGATGAGGGGATTGTGTGCAATTCTCATGCAAAAGTGGGCTCTGACTTCCTCCTGAAAAGTTTATTGGGGACTAAATTGCCTATAGGTGTGTTTACATGGGTGGTTGTTTGTCTTTGTGTTTCCCAATGAGGGGCACACAGCTGCTTACTGCTGGAGAAAGGCGCCCATACAACTATTATAGTCTTTAGAAAATAAATGGATAATTTGACACTTAGTTATTCTTGGTGGCTTTAGTTTAACTGCTTGTTTGTTTTTGCTTCCTTTAATAAGCTTAATGCTTTTTAAGTTCCTTCCAGCTGCTCTTGAGACCTGCCAGTGATACTGATGTGATGCCAGGTCAACCCTTAAATTCCAGAATGCAAAACAGATCATTTCCTAAACATAGTAAACCGGCTCCAGATGTCCCATGTGTATTTTTGATGGAAGTTTGATTAGTGTAACTCAACCTGGATAATATGAGGCCATAGGATGTTCCTTAAATAGGCCCTCTATTTCAGGTTTTGCATTCCCTTCTCCTTCCTTTAGGCTTTTCCCTTAAGAGTCGCCTACTCCTCCCCCACAACCTCACAATGCCCTCGGCTCGTGTGTGCGAATACTCTGAGGTGATGTCAATATTTGAATCAGCCAGGCTCCCCACAAAGATAAATATGCTTGTCAATATTTAACTAGAAATAACTAGGCTAAGAGAGCAGAAGGAAAGGACCCAAAAAAGGTAAACGGAATAGGGGCTGTAACCCAGGGTGCTGTGGGTTAACTGAAACTGAATTAAAAAAGCAGCAAGGTTTCAAAAACTGAAAACTTTCAGAAAAAAAAAGAAAAGTTTTGCATGAGAAAAAATTCTTAGGAACTGGATAAGGGAAAATAGCACATAGGGTAGACAAGCAACAGATGAATGGATGAGGATACGTATTCCCTGAAAACAGAGCTGCGCTCTGGGGCCAGGATGAAAAGCAATGTAAGATAAGAACGCTTAGAGGAATTGTGAGAATGTTTCAGTGAGCTAAGACTGCTTTTTGAAGTTCACACTGACAGAATGTGAAGACCTATATATTATGCTGTAAATTCTGGAAGTAGTGACTCATGATAGTGGCTCACTGTTCCAAACCACTATGAATTCAGCTTAACCAGAGGTACAGTATACTCACACACCCACAAACACACATAAACACCAACCTTATGCATCATTTTAAACACAGACAAACCAGTGGGAAAAACTCCACACACACATTAGCACAATGTTTCCCAACAGAACATCAGCATAACATTGTCCATCATGTGACTCATGCACACAAAGAGAGGAATACAAGCTTACTAAACCACAGGATACCCTCTTTATTTTTATTTTTTTTTACACACAGATACACACAAACTAAAGTTATGAAATAGTGAAAGTATGGACACAAAGCAACAAACTGAATTCTCATTTTAATCATGTTCTATGGTTATCCAGTAGGTGGCAATCTTTTAAGCAATTACAGTGAAGTTTTTATGCGCAAACAAGAGGAATGGATAATAATGTCTCCATGACTGAGTACCTTACCCTGTGTAAGCGGTGTGGGTATGTTGACCTGGACTCCATCCAGACTGCAGAGGTGACCACAGGGGTCAAGGGTCACAACTCCTCCTGTTGTTGTTATTATAAAGTAAGGACATTGTTAGGTATATATATATATATATATATATATATATATATATATATATATATTTATAAGACATATAAGGTTTTAATGTGAACCCTGCAATGAACATCACAGAACAAATCTTTAGAGGGATAGTTTTAGATTTTGCTATTAGCTCTGTTAGAAGCTTATACGTCATGCATATTTTCCTTAGCTGTAGTAAATTGCTCTTATAGCAAATTTCTTTGCATAAATTCAGATTATTTGATCAAATTTATGCCAAGAACTTACTAGATTTCTATTGTGTTGAAACAACACAGTTTTAAGGACATTGTTGCAGTTAATGTAAGAGTTACGTTTTGAATCTTGAAACCATACTAACATTTAGCAAGAGGGCCATTAAACCATTTTTTGGGTCAGTGGCAAACCTCATTTCAAATATTAATTTGATTCCTTAAAAATAACTTGCAAAAGTATTACATTGATTTCAGTGTTGGAATAAAAACAGCATTTTTAGACTGGAGTTGTCTTAGAAATATAAAAGTAATTTTCAGTTTCAACCATAGGGGTATACTCACATTTTCGCACCCAGACTGCCTAAACCAGAATGAATCATTTAATAATGCATATTTGTTTTTGTAAGCATGCATAACTGTTAATAATAATAATAAAAAAAACTCCTTCAAATTAACTACCTAACACTGTCAAAAAAAAACACCATCATATTAAAGTGAACTGATGACAACCTTCATTGATGATAAGGCAATGCTCAGCCTCGATTCCAGGCCCCTCAATCGTGATGTCTTGAGGGACTGGAGCATCTTCTCGGCCTATACGTGTGACCCCTGTGACACAAAGAGGAGATAAATAATTATTTGTTTAACAAACATACACAAAGATACGGAAGAGGATTAGGGCCACTGAAAAAAAAAATCACTAATTTTTTTATTTAATTTCAGTTTAATATGGGGAAAAGTCAGAATTATGACTTTATTCCAAGAATTCTGACTTTAAACTTAAAATTCTGACTTTAATCTCAGAATTCTAACTTAAATCTCAGAATTTTGGATCTTAATGTAGATGGGCACCATGAAGAAAGGGATGTGGGAGAACTCAGCTTCACTGACAAAGATGTGAGTTGTTTGGGAGGGCCAGTGACACATTGGTGGAAAATGAAGGAGTTAGGCAACTTTTTACATGCCTGAGGGGTTCCCTGTGATGCTATTTCAATAACAGAAGAGCAGGAGGTGATTAAAACAAGAGAGCTAGTCTCTAAAACAAACATCGCTATGGCTTGATGTTTGTTAGCTGTCAGAATTCAGTCAGCACTCTGAGATTAAAGTCAGAATTCTGACTTTTTTCCCCATATTAAACTGAAATGAAATTCAAAAATCAATTAACTTTTTTTTTTTCATTGGCCCTAATCCTCTTCCGTAGTCAGATAAATCTTTCATGTCTGCATGACTCATTTTTAAACTGAGCAATCTTGCACAATGTCAGAACAAGTCCAATTGAAATAGACAACAAAGTCTTTTTTTTATTTTAGTAGCGACTTGGGATGCAAAATTTTACCAAAATGCAGGGAACATTTTATCACTCTGCAGATAATCCTACATTGAAATTACTCTCTAAAAAGCTGTCAGTGTACTAGAATTATAAATCTTCTGAAGAAATTTTAAATTCTTACTCTTATGCTATTTATTATGTGTGAGTCAGTATTCATTAGCATTCCTTGTAATATCCAGAGGCTATTAAATAACAAGCATCCCCCTCATGTTGTACTACTTCCTACTTGGACAGCTTCACTGTTATATTTTGGCAACTATCAAGAATACTAATGTGGACACCAGCTTTAGAGAATGATACGTTTGTGCTGCAAATTATTTAGATATTTTTACAGAAGATTGGTAAAGAATTTTCCCCACAAAAAAAAAAACATTGTTGTAAAACACATTTTCTTCCAATGCTTTAAAATTGTGCAGCGATCCTTCCCTTCCTAGATTTGTTTGACTTGTGATCCCTTTGGGCATTTTTTTCTTACCATAACTATCCCTCTCAGTCAAAAGTATTGATGACTGTCTAAAAGTTAAACATACAATAACTAATTATGAAATATACCATTTTACTTAATCTTTTAACTTGGTCATTTAATTCTGAGGCATTTTATGCTTTCCATCTCAGATAAAGAAAAACAAATACGCTGCCTGGAAGTTAGTAAGGATAAAAAAAAAAAAACATATTATAAAACTGTATTTATAAAACTGGAGCTCCTGTGAGTAAAATTGTAGTCAGTCTGACTTATATAGTTTTACTCTACATCATTCTGCTTGATTTTGATGTGTGAACTCAAACATATAACAATAACTTACTTTCTGGTTTATAAAAGCTTGTGTAATTTTTCAATTTGGTCCTCAGACAGAGCCAAGCCCTATTTTATTTTATTTCCTAAGAAATAAAATATGTTTATGTACCCCTTGCGATGCACTCATGGACCACTAGGGGTACGAGTAAACCCTGTTGGGAATCGCTGTCTTAAATGACAAAAAAAAAAGAAAGAAACTAAACATACTTACTAAACAACATCCAAATCAGCGATATAGAGTGAGTTTTCTACAGTACATTGCAAACATATATGTACACATAACTTTTACTAATTTTGGTACCTGCAAACCCAAAACTACAGTGTTTTTTATAAACAGTCTTCCAGAAGGTATTCCATAACATGTAAAGTTTAAGAAAAATGATACATGGTTTTCACAATTTGAATGAACAAATTGAAAATTAATTTATAAGCTTTGCAAAGATTCTGTTTATAAAAGCTCTCCATCCAATCTGTAGAAGTTATTTTGCAGGACAAAATCTAGCAGACTTGTACATGTAATGGCAAAACATGATGGTTCTATTGACTTACTGGGATGAATACAAATGCACATTTTGAACTCTAAATGTGTTTTATTGAAATCAGGCCAATGACGGGTTTCCACTCCGTAAACACAGGCAATATTAAATATATATATATATATTTTCATCTCTCTGTGTAGCTCAATGATTTAAAAAAGAGAGAATAATTGGTATATAGATGAGGATATCTCTCAATAACTGTAGATCAATCGTTTAAATGTATGAATCTAAGTCAACTTTTATTTGTTTTCCTAGCTGATTATGCTTTTTTTATTTGAAATGTTTAACGTTTCTTTTTATGAAATGTTTGTTGTGATTATTTGTAGCAGTTTTCCTTTATCCGAGAAAGCAAAAAAAAAAAAAAATCATAATTTTTAGATTTTTATTTGTAATCTTTGAAACTATGTGTATTTCTTCTTTTAAGTTTAAATAACACTGTGCTTTGTGTTTATCTAGCATTAAATCCCAATAAAATGCACTGATGTTTTGGATGGTCATTAGACCTGCTAGAATACCTCATTGCATTATATGTAGAAAAACATATTGCTTGCATTTAACATTGTAGACATATGTTAGCTTCTAGGACACATGAAGCACTTGGTCTGCAGATACAGAAGGTGGGGGGAAAAACAACAACCTGGGAGTAAAACTAGATAAAATACAGGCAGGAGTAGTGATTAGAGGCCATCTGGTTTCACTCCAGAATACAAGTCAAAGATCTGCATGGTGGGTGAGAATTTACATTGAAAGATCAGCAATGTAAGTAAAAGAAATGGCCTTGTATTTGCTGTGGGTTTTTGTAGCGTATATGTTACCTTCTTTTAGTGGCAGCAGGGTGATAGCAACACTCAGCCTCCCACTGCCAAGGCTAACCAGATGAGGCGTAGCAGTCTGGACTTTCAAGCCTTTCCCCGTGTCTATCAGGTCCAAAGGTGGAGACTAAACGCATAAAAACAAACAAACAAAATATGGTATTTGTTGCATTTTATACAATGATCTCATGTAAAAACGGATTCTTTGTGTATATATAGTGTTTGACAAATGCATGAAGATGTGAAACTTAAGTAATAGCACTTGTTTGTGTGAGAGCTTTGTTTCACCTTGGGTTCTGGTGCACACATCTGATCCGACTCTGGCTTAAACATCATCTCAGATTCCTAAACATGCACACAGACAAAATTTTCTGTGAAAGCTATCAACATTTCTTGGGACATTATGGACTAGAAATGCATATGACATGCATACTGTATGGTGGATTAGCTATGAGACATATGCTTAAGAAATGGTTTATACAGCTTTCTTTTGACTCAAGTGTAACAGGAAGAGAACACCTTTAGACAGAAAGTATGATTAAAGTATGTTTCTATAAGTCATATGTTTTTAGATTTGTGTAACAGAATGGGAAAGAGACAATACCCTTAGTTGGTCTGGTACTTACAGTCATACAGGAATGTTAGTTGTCTTTATATAAGAAATAAGTTACTTCATTTATACTCAGAGAGAGCAAGTAAATACAGTATAGATAAAAAAAAATCCGAGGCTTCCAGCTGCAAACAAAAAATCCTGTAAGATGTGCCTAAAATAGTTATTTTCACTTAGTTTTGTTGACTAAATTTACTCAACCTTTATTAGTAAAGTGTATCTAATTTCAATAGCTATATAACACAATATAAAATTAGGCAGTCCACTCAAACTTAAATATTTTCAACACAAAAGCCTTCAGAATGGTATTAAATTTATAATCTCTGTTCTACAAGGCAGCAGTCTCACAGTCTATGCCACCATCCATCCAAAAGGGCTTCACAATTAGTCTAAATCGAAGTGGCTCTTAACTCAAACAAAAATAAGGAAACATGGTTATGATAGTTTATATACAGGTTAACTATGGGACTCATTTTGAACATTGTACTGTTTTCTGGTTTCAGGATTCTCTTGTTCTGAATGGTTAAGCAGAGCATTTACTCCTTAGTCTCTCACCCGTAGACAGCTGGAGATAGACACCAGCACCCCTTGCGACCCCAATTGGGACAAGCATGTTAGATAATGGATGGATGGATGGATGGATGGATGGTTGATTAGCTGCATCCAAGCCATACATCACCAACTGCAATGCAAAGTGTTGGATGTGGATGTGTAAAGTACGCTGCCATTGGACTTCAGAGAAGTGGTGACAAGTTTTTTGGAGTGTCAAATCACGCCTCTCCATCTGGAAATCTGATGGACGTGTCAAATGTGTAAAGTTTTTTGGAGGGGGTATTATGGTGGTGGATCACTGTTCCAGGAGCTGGGCTTGGCTCTTTAGTTCCAGTGAAAGGAACCCTAAAAGCTTCAAAATACAAAGACAGTTTGGACAATTCCATGCTACCAACATTGTGTGAACAGTTTGGAGCTGGCCACTTCCTCTTCCAACATGACTATCCACCATGCAAGGTCCTTAAAGACATGGATGGAAGAATCAGGTGTGGATGAACTTGACTGACCTAAACCTGATAGAGCGCCTTTAGGATGCATTAGAGCAGAGGCTGAGAGCCGGGCATTCTTGTCCAACATCAGTGTAGGATCCCACGAATTCACTTTTGGAAGAATGGTCAAAACTTTCCATACACACACTCCTAAACCTTGTAGACAGCCTTCCCACAGCTTTTCTAGCTGTAAAGGATAGACCAAAGTCATATTAAACACCTATGGAGCAGGAATGGGATGCCAAGCTCAAATCTAAGTCAATACTTTCAACTATAGTATATTTAATCTTCTCAAAAAAGATTCTAACTAATAGCTTTGTTTCTTAGCTTCAATTGTCTGAGAACATGTCAGAAGAACCAAAGCATTTTTGCTTTTAAGCTTATTTGGCACTGCAACTATGCTTTAGAATGACAATGGTGTGCTTTTAATTATAGAGGGTTTATTTTATATTTTAAATACAAATTCATTTTTACCTTGCTAATTTCTCTCAATACTGCAGACATTGCTTTAGCTCACAGCATCTTCTGAAATTATTATTTCCTCTTGAATATTTCTGTTCTTTATCAATTAAAAACCACCCAGTTACTATCACACATTAGGATTTTAGGTAACAGACTAACATAAAACAGTCAGATACTTTTTTTAAAATAAGCCTTGTTTTGCTGCATGCATGTCTAAAACTCATTTCCACATTCTGAATCTCAGACTGTTTTTCAAACATTTCTGAAAAAGTTTAAGCTCAGTTGGATGGGAAGCATTGCTGAGGATTCATTTTCAGGTTTTTCCACATATTCTCAATTTGATTTAGGTATGGATTGCCATCCTACCTTCTAAAAAGAAAAAATGCATCTCCAACTTCAAATAATCACTTAAATTGATAACAATTAATTGACTCATGTTGATCCAAATAATTTTTTAAGCTTATAAGTAGAAAACTTAAAAACATAAAGTTGAGGAAACTATTATATTCTTGTTACCTAACTGAAGTGAGTCATTAAAGTTTGAGCTGCGTTTTCGTTTTAGATTGTAGAATGGGAATTTGCTTTAAACAAAGATGTCTCCAGCCTGTAAGAGGACGTACCTTCCTCCATGAGATTGTTTCTGGCTCCATCCACCTTTTCATCGACTTTGAAAGGCTAAAGAAAAAAGCATCCTCACCTTTCTTTTACCTGAAATCTTATCTTTAAGGGGATTATAATTGTTTCAGTTCTGATTTAATCCAAGTTTTTTTTTTTTTTGGATCTAGAATTTTTTTGGGGAAAAAAAATTCTTTCCCATCTACCTCACAACTATTGCTTTGTGTAAATCACACCAAACTTCAATAAAATAACTAGGTTATTACGGGATACCACTACCACTGCTCTCCCAGCAACATGGAAAGGTATATTTAAAAGGGAGTTTTTCCTCTCCACTGTCGCTACAAGCATGCTTAATGTGAGGGATTGTATTTGAGTCAATGAGTCAATGCAATCAACTGTTTTCCTTAGAGAGAAAACTTTGTATCAATTTGACTGTATGATCTGGTTGAACTGTAAAGTGCCTTCAGATGACATGTGTTGTGAATTTGGCGCTATATAAATAAACTGAATTGAACTATTCTCATAAAGGGACATTTATCACAAAATGTGTCAATCCCATTTCTTCCTTTGTTAGATTGCATGATCTGCAACACTATTTTGTCATAATTTTAACTTAACATATACACAATTTAACATCTTAACATCTACACAAAAAGTTAGTTACATGCTTAGAGGCAAAATGTTAAATAACAGGACAGGAGGGGAAATGTAAAAATGAATGACAAATCTTCAAGTTTTGGATTAAAATGAAGAGAATGGAAAACTTTGAAGTTGAGAAGAGGCAGAGGAAGATGAGAGGGATAAAAATCACAAGTGTGGCAGTGTACGTTTTTATGTAAACATCCTCAGATCCTGTGCCAAGGACTTCCCCTGCACTACCCTACAATTCAACAACAACAAAAAAAAAAACATTTGCTACTATTTGTGTGCCCCCACAACCTAAACACATAACAGACCCACATCAGGCTGGGTGAAACACTGCTCACCAAAGCAATGAATATTACAGCATATGGGGATCCAACACAACCACTGTGTTCTACACCTCATGGCATTTCCCTACTCTCTTTCACTAGTGTCTGCTTTTCAACCTGTCATAATCTTTAAATAGCCTGGAATAACCCCCTGAAATAGCTCATAATAACTAACCTCATCTTTTTTTATGTATTTTCCTTCCTTTAGATTCATTCTTAATCTGTGTTCCCAAACTCTATACCTCATCTTAGTCTCTTCCTCTCATCCTTTTTGCGCCTCTGCCCTTTCTTCCTGTCTTTTTTAATCTCCCTTCCTGTCTTTTCCACTGTTTTCTAACTTGTGGCAAAGGGAAAAGCAAATGGAGCTCTGCCCTGCACAACTTCCTCTAATTCAGCCACCTATTCCTTTCTGAGGACGTTTCCTTTGCTGCTTTGACACCCTCATTACCTCCGGACAACCCCCCATCTCACAGACACAGTCATGCTTGCAACTACCCTCATAACCTCTAACCATGCGTGCACATCCACAAATAAACCCATATATCAGCTCTTTATCTTCTTTTATGTGGGTATGGGCTCCACATTCCACTGACTTTTCCGCCAATATTGTAGACAAAGCAAATGTGCAAGCTGTTTTAGCAACATCCTCTGAAGGTAAAATGTTTAAAAGTCCGGCAGGGGGAAAGGATTTCTTTAATCTTAAAACAGAATGTTAAAGAAAGAAAAAAGGACAAAAATATCCCCATTTCCCTACCGATATGCCACAGTTTCTTGGTTCCATCCTTTCTCTGTCTTTCGCAAACAGCTTCTCTCATTCTTTTGTTCTTCTTCGTTATTATTTTCTCCCCACAGCTTAGAATCACCTTCTTCCTCCAGGTGAGCCCCTTCCAGGGCAGGTCAGGGCAGGTCTGTGGCTTTGTTTGCTTTGGTTAAAACAGCAGCGAGCTGTTTCAAGCCCCCTTCTGGATATCCACCCATTAATTTTAAGTTTTTTTTTTTTTCTTTGTGTGTTCATAATTTTAGTAAAACAACGCGGCAGACCTGAAACGATAAGCTAAAGCATGACATTGAACTTTGTTTGCCTTTTATGAGCAGCAACCTTTTAAATAGTTTCTGCCATGGCTATTCGATGACTTGACTTGATAAATTGTCTTCACTTAAAAACCTCTTTGATGCCATCTGTGAAACAGCTGAATCTGAAATGTTCTGTTTTCCGTAGATATAGGGAGATAGTTTAAGATAAAAAATGAGAATTCATGCCAATAAAAAAAAAAAAAAAGAAAAGTACATTTAGAGCAACTTTAAAAGTATCTCAGCTGTCTTCTATATCTCTGCCTATAATCCATTTGCCCTTATTTTACATCTGGTATGACTTTCTAAATTTTACCATTTATAACAGAGCTACAGTCAATTTGCAGTAGTGTATATTACTTCTGGTGATCTTTTTCAGCACAGTGATAGACCTATATCTTAGATCTCTGCAAGAGGTGTGTAATTTTAAGTTGCGCTTAGCCTGCTCTGATGTTTAATATCAAAATCCTAATTGTGCAGTTTAAGTATAAAACCCCAGATACAAGAGGCTTGGATAGGCTTTCTCTGCAGAGTTGCTGGGCATAGGCAGATAATTTTTAGAGGAGCTTTATCATTCAGGTCATACAGTTGGGGCTCCTTTGTATTGGAAGAGTCCTTTATTGGGGTTTGGGCATCTGAGCAGGATACCTCTTGGTCAACTTCCTTTGAAAGGCTCTAGAATACCAACATATTGGGAGTGAGAATGTGTTCAGAGACTGAATATAATGGTACCCTGTATAGACAGATAGATGGATGGACGGACTAATATGGGTGGACGTATTTTGTCCTTTTTTGATGTTGATAATTGTGTTTGGCTTTGAAGACAATGACAAAAGTCAATTTTACATTAACAAACCTCTTGAATTAACAACACATCTGTAACACAACTCTCTGCTGTATTCTTATAGGTATTCAAAGCCATTTGTTTCTCTGTATCTCAGTTAGCTTAATGTCCCACCAGCTAAGAGAGGGAAACTCTTCATGTAGGCTTGGGCCGACCAACTGAACATCAAAAATGAAAACTGGAAAAATTATTACCTCCATGTTTAATAATCCTTAACATTACTTGTATCTCTTATTTTGTGAACTGGACACTCTGTCTTTCTTATTTCATCTTGCTGTATCTTATAAAGACCCCTCCCCTTACATTCCAGTGTTAACCTCTCCTCCTCCCACCTGACAAAGCCAGCATTGTATTGGAGACGTTGATTAATATGGAGCCATTCTGTGTCCCTCTTATTAACCATCTCATCGGCCTTAATATGGTTTATATTTCTCTTCTACATGTCCTCAGGTCTTTGTGCGTGTAAAATGGTACAAATGACATTCATTTATTGAGACTAGGATGTACAAAGGCAAACAGTCATGTGTGTCTGTTTTAGGAAAAAATATCTGAAAGCTGATTATCACAATCTGACCTGGATCTCCTGTTAGAGAAAAAAACATTGAATGTTTATCAGAGTCAAACTCTCACACTCCTTGTGTCATTGGGAAAGGTCCAAGATCCTTGCAGGAAAGAAAGTGCATTGTTGTTGCAGCTGACTCAAAGGAAATCAAACCTGAATTGTGTGCGTGGCCTGTGGAAAAGCCCAGATTACTTTTGCTGCCATATGCAGAGGATCAACTGATATTTGCTTTCCAAAGGGGCAGGAAATTACCAAGAGACAAGGAAGGACATTGCTTTAGGAAAGGGGAATATTGCAATATAACTAAAGCTTTTAAAGGAGATAAAATAGGACTTTCAAGCTAAAAAAGTGAATATGAAAAATGGGATATCATTTATGATCAGCAAAAAAAGGAATTATCCACAAGAAATTTAGAACTACAAAAATAACAGGAAGATAACAGAGGTTATAAGACCCAAAACAGTTAATAAGAAAGAGCTGAAGCAGGTCTGACTGCACTTAAGACCGCTTCTAAACCCAACAATGAGAAAGCTGAACGTTAAACAGTCCTCCTCTTTCAAATGAGTCACATTAAATACAGAAACTAACATCTTTAGTCAAAGGTTTCCATGTTTTGTGTGAATGTGCCAATTTCTTTCCTAATGTCCATTTGTCAGTTTTGAAAACTGACAATGTTTCTTTGTTTTTGAAATACAACTCACTGAAATAAACTAGATATGTTACAAATATATTACAAATACAATTATAAAACACTCAATCTTGCTCAAATCTTCCATTTAGGGATAAAAGCCACATTTAGCAGCATTGCACAAATGTCTAATTAGTTCTAAAATATCAGTGTTAATAATATTCTAAATATTTTGGTCCTTGTAATAAAGAGAGATAATTAATTGCTCAGATTGAATACATATCAGTTTAATCTAAATTGTATCATAAAAAATAAATGATGAACTTTTCTCCTGACATTTATTCAAATAAATCAAATTAAGCAAACTAGAGAGAAAGTGTACCCTTAGTGTCATAAAGTCTTTTTTTTGTGAACAACAAGGTAGAAGTGTTTAATGCAGAAATGTCCACCACTTTTAAGTACTTCATTAAATTATGTATTAAGTACTTAATTTAAGTATTTATTAAGTACTTAAAAAGTGGAATAAAGGTTCTGGTGAAAAAGAGAGACACACAGGGATATTTTTTGCTTTGTTTTGGACAATAAAACATAAGCAATTGTCTAACCCTAAGGAAATAACAAATACATAAAAAAAATAAAGAAATAAAATTACGTGCTTACCATTCCAGATGCGCAATTGGCCACTTCTGTCATTGCGCAGAACCAGACAGATCAGTCCAGGATCTCAGGAGCTCCTCAATGATAATGTTACCCCTCCTTCTAATACTCCTGGCATTCCTACCATGAACAATCCCTTCAACTGTTTACGTCTAAGCAAAGTCCTATAATCCAGTGTTGCATTTACGCACAGAAGTGCAACTAAAAAGCAGACGCAAAACTTAGAGAAGAAGAAAAAATGCCCGGCGGCCTGAGCTGACTGCGACCAGAAGAGGAATGCAGCAACAGCTGGAAGCAGAGTTGGACAGGGAACAAGGGGAGGGAGTGTGTCCGCCTCTCCTCCTTGCCCCCTCACACACCCAGAGCGTAATGTGCAGGTGTTAACAGACCCACACTTGACCAACAATGAATAAAAGTGCTTAAAAGTGAGCCAGACAAAGCAGCATGGAAGACAGAAGGGGAAGGCAGTAAGAGGCAGCATTCCTCTCCCTTTACTTGGTTGGCAGCTGGAGATAAGAAACCAAGATAGGTGTGTTTTTAGTAATCATATTACATTAGGACTACATTCAGGATATAATCCAGCTCTCACGTTGCAGCCAGTTTATCAGCAAATAAGATTATGTTTCAAACACTTTCAGATGGTCAAATATTTAAATCAAAAGCGGAATTTCCTCCACAGAAAATTCATATTAAAGCAAACAGTGACGGAGATTTGTAGTTTATCTAATAAAGGTATTAAATGTTCCTGTAAATATAAGATAAAAAGTTAGAAATTACAGCTTCAAAGAGATGGATGCTGCATAAACATTTTATGTTCAACTGGCATCAAGTTGAGAAATAAACAAGGTTCTTAGCATTGTATTCCAGATAGCCTGTGAGGAACTGCTCTAAAAACATTACAAAAAAAGCGGAAACACTAGTGTGCTAATTGCACGCTCGTTGAAGTGCCTCAGACCTGGTCAATGAAGAGCTGAAACCAATAAGTTTTACTTAATGGGATGTCAGATATTTATATTTATAGCATAGCAGCTCTGTTTCACTTTAGTCACTGGATCAGACGCAGTCTAGGGAATGGTTGACTTTATGACTGCTAAAGGGTCCCACTAACCTGGGGACACCCAGAAGCTCCTCTTCTGAGGGTGTGTTTCCTTATATTACTCTGGTTAATACAATATTTTGTCGGCTCTGCTCAGAATTCTTCGAACCTCGCCTAAAGTGTTAAGGATGGTTCTTGTAAAGTAAAAACAGTAAAAGCCAAGAAAAACTAAATATATTTTTGAATTTTGAAAAAGCTATAATCAATGTACATTTTTCTCCAGTAAAGGCACTGACGATGGACGTGCATGGACCACACATTTGTTTTCCTTCAAATGTCAAAAATGAGATGACATTTTGAATTATATTGTATTTGAAAACTGAGACTGTAAAATGATGCATTCATTTGAGAGTGTGAATATTCAGAGAGGCTTGTGTCTTTCTTGAAAGTTTTCAGATATATT
Organism: Cyprinodon tularosa; assembly: GCF_016077235.1. NCBI lineage: Eukaryota > Metazoa > Chordata > Actinopteri > Cyprinodontiformes > Cyprinodontidae > Cyprinodon > Cyprinodon tularosa. The sequence goes on along the minus strand of NW_024038861.1, from coordinate 684,668 downwards.
TTTTTTCATTTTGACAGAGCATTAATTAAAATACTGAAGATAAAAAAATGCTTTTGGCTTGAAAGCTAAACAGGATACATGTACAATCTAAATGAAACAAAATCTCATTGGAAATAAATGGAAGTGATAATCACACTAATGTGTTGATATCGTCTCCACATTGACCCTATTTTGGTTTTACCTTTCTTATACCCCATCCAAAATAGTTAGTTATCCTGAGCTCTTTTCTGTATTTGTGCTGCTATATGTTTGTGCTGCTGGATCACATAGGGGCCACTTTTCCTCATTCTGCTTCATTCTATGTCTATTCACCCATTCTGCAGTATTTAAGTTCTAGTCATAACTTTATGTTCTCTTTGCTTTTGCTCATCGTAGCTTGAACTGGTCTTTTTCTCTTAGTCTCTTACTCCATCCTGGAGTAAAATATCAACTGTGCTGCTGCCATCAACAAATCTGATTTTAGATGTTGGAGCTTGGCCTGTTCCCCGTGTAATCCTGTTTCTTCTACAGTGATTCACTGTATGTGCTGTCTTTTATCCTCTGACAAGAGAATTGTCTCTCTTGGAAGGAGGAACCTGTGGAGCTAGTTAATGGTTACCTTTTTTATATCTGCTTCTTTTTGCATGTCTGCTTCTGTCTCCTTGAACCCCAGTCGGCCTCTGTAGATGGCCGTTCACTCTGAACCTGGTGGTGCTGGAGGTGAGGGATTGCTGAAGAGTCAACCATAAAATACAAGCAAAAATTATTGTTGCAAGCTCCTTCATGAGGAGCATTTCTTCTAAGTCAATTACTGGGTTTCCAAACCAATCTGACAGTATTGTCTCTGTAAAGTGCCTTGAGATGACACGTGTTGGGAATTGGTGCTATATAAATAAAATAAATAGAATTTTTGAAGCAAAACTACAAACTTTAAATATATTTCAACAGGAGTCAGTAAAGTTGTCTTAAAATTTCAGAACTAACGTAATTCTATAGTCTTATTGGTAAACAAGCTGTAATGTCTTGTTTAAATAATAAATAATGAATGGGAATATTAACTCAAGACAAACCGCAGTTCTTAGCTATGTAAATGGTTGTAGATGTTTTGTACCAATTTGAAATGTATGGATTTATGTACATGATGTCGAGCCAGATATCACTCGGACACAGGCTGGTGTCATTATTTAATGTTTTAAAGATTTTTCTCACTTTGGCCAAGCCTTTTGCATTGCACAATTCGACTGCAGTGCAATGCAAAATGTGTTTTTGTGGCAGAACAAAAGTGTTGCTGTGAAAAGTTCAGTTCAAGAAAGAACACACACTGCACTTTCATCCAAAATAAGTGAAGTGTGCTGACATCTTGTTGTGTTTTCTCTTAGGTAAAGATTTCATCCCTTAAAAGATCAACTTCTTAATGCACTACATTATTAAAAAAAAAAGATCATGAAGCGCAATTTAAAACTTCAGGGTGGATTCATTGGAATGTGTTTTTTAAGTATATTTTTGTGAAAAGTGGTTCAATCTAAAAAAAATCACAGCATGCTTGCAAAAATACAGATACAAATCAGGCTTTGAGACAAGTTCAATCATCATGTTTACTGATTTTCTGTGTCTACCTCTAAGAAACGCTCTGCCGCAGAAATGTCAAACGATGTAGGCTGGGTTTTGCATGTGTTGGATGTGTTTTGCATTTGTTGGATGCACAGTAGGAAAAGGATCCCAACTACACTCTCATTTATGCATTTTTCTGGGGAACAAGTTTGTCAGATTTCGTTTCGCAATATTTTCTTGCCATCATATAAAAGTAGCTGCATTACACAAAGAGCAATTTTATGCTTTGTCATCATTAAACAAAAACTTTTATGCAAGAAGAATTTGTTTTTGTTTTTTTTTTCTCCTGTGCTTGCAATTCACATGTTGTACAGTGCAAAATGTGCATTTGTGGTAGAACACCAGATTGTAGTGTAAGACTTTATTATACATAAAGATAATGTTGAGACTGAAAAAATTCCGACAGAGGCTTGTGTCCTTTAAGATTTTCAGATTTTGCTCATTTTGGTCGAATGTTTTGCATTTCACTCAACTGTTGTGCAATGCAAAATGTGCTTTCGTGGCAGAACAAAAGTGTTTCTGTACAAATTTCAGTTCAAGAAAGATTTAACTCTTGGTGTAATGTTTTGTCCCTCAGGTACAGATTTAATCTAACAAGAAAAGAAAAACGTCTTATTTTAACCCACCGCTCTTTCTTAGCATTCCATGATGCGTAGATACCATTAAGTCACCAAAATTAGTCATCGGAAAGGTTTTGGACTTACAGAATCAAATTTATTTGTTAGCCTTCTGGAACTGCAGGAAGCACACACTGTTAGGACTACTCTGTGCTTTAAATATTTACAACACTTCACAAGGGTTGCATGCTAATTTAAACCATTTAGGGCTTATTTACCAAAGCATGCGTGGAGACTTTTGTCTCCGAGCAAATACAAAGATGCAAAGTTAAGTGTTACCAGACTATTGCCACCAGAAACATCATTGCAGCTCCTTTAAAAATTCTTTCTGCCCAAATGTTTCCAGAACCTATTACACAACCACGTCTTCATGGGTAAGAAATATCAAGCGTTCCCAGTGACATCATTCCAAAGCCTGTGGGATTAAGTTAGCACCACAGTGACTGAGTGCATTCCTTCAAGAATTCCATTATTCCCTTGTGTTTCCAAAATATGGTGCAGGAAATCTACACCTATAAGAAAAGGAATGTTTGTCTATAGGTCATTGTGAGGTAGTTAGGTATTTATTTCATTCAATAGATTCTAATATGCTTTCAGAAGGTTATCTACTTCCTCACTTAAAGTGCCTTGAAATTTTAAGGCTTTGTTAACACTAGACCAGATGAGCGAGGTTAATAATCTCTAAGTGGGATTAACGTTACATTTTTTCTTTTACGTTTAAATGACACAAGTATAAGACAGGCTTGATTAATACAAGTTTGTCACACTTTATGAAACATGTTTAGCTATGTTTATACGTTTAGGAAATATGGTGATGTTGCTATTTTTTTATAATTCCTAATTGTTAATGACATGTACTCTTATTGCACCTTTTCAAGCACTAAACATATGTTTATTTCTTCTTCTGAAAGTCAATCCTGACCAATGATTATTCAATGACTGTGTTAAAAGCGTGAAAGCTGTTTGTTACAGTTGTTAAAAAAATGGGGCTACTGATCAGAGAGAGTGATGGACTTAATTAATCCACACTTCATTTTTGATGACTAGATATTTTAGTTTATCACGATAGAACTCCTGTATGTTTTTTAATGGGGTGGAAATATTCAGTCATGTTTTAAGTCATAGACATAATGTGGTTAATTTTCCCAAATTTTCAGCTTCTTTGCTTGATTTATTTAGCCCTAGTCTGTCTTTAATCACCTTTAATTCATTTAAAGGAAAGGTAGTCATAAGATACACAGTCAGCTGTTTTTACAGCTGAATAAATATCCCAGTCTCTAGTTGGTTCGGGCATACTGAATATTTGTGTGTAACAGATGTTGGTGACCTGGTTACCTCCGGTATTTCATGTCACGAAACGGAAATAGCAGACATTAAATGAACCAAACCCAAGTTTACTCATCTGTTAAGTGTTAAACCATTAGACCCACCTGGGACAGATGCTTAAGGGTGCTTTTCCTTTTCTTAACACGTTCAAACCATCAAACCAACTGCGACAGTAATCCTTGCACACAAATACTAATAATAAAACTGCAACCATGTTTGGTCAGCATGGAGAGGTCTGCTGAGAATTTCTGCATAGCAAAGTGTTTATACTAGGCTGTGTGGAGAGCAGAGCTGAAATAGACTGATGCTGTGGATTCATTGAGAGAAAAGTGAGACATGACTGGAAATAAATGCCAAACAAAACAGAAATGTGATGCATATGGATTCAACTTCAAAGAAAATAAAATCATTCAGTCAAGTGAAGAAGTTCACTCCTAAACAAGAAAACTGATTATTTATTATTATTACAAAGGGTCTATCCTTAGTTGTCACTCACGCCCTGGAAGCCGACGTTGAATACAGTAAAGCAGGACACTGGGAGAAGGAAAGGGGACCAAACCAAACAACAGAGGAATGCTTTCAGTTCAGTTTGCTGTTGCTCTCTGTTCTCCCACTTGTCTTCCATGGTATGTGTAATTACAGCACAATTAAAGTGCCTCTGCTCGTATCTCAGTGTGAGCGTGGACCTCATAGTGCTCAGTGACCACACTCAGTCGTGTCAACAATGTGGCCTGGATAGAGGCGGGCACTTAGATAGGGTGTGAAGAGAAGTGACAAAACAGACATATTATGCAAAAAACAAAACAAAAAAACATCAGAATTCTCTTTTAGATCCCTCTGGAGAAAACTTAATTCAAGTATTTGTCATTGTTGAAACTAAACCCTTCTCTGTTTGTCACAGTTGTTTGACATATTTAAGATTCTGTCAAATTGCTGATTCTCTTGCCTTGCTCCTCATTTGTGTTTAATTGTTATTAGAAAGCACAGGCTTTCAGAGCAGTCTAGTCAATGGCATTCATAGAAATCACTAAGTCTGCAAGGCACAAGCCAACAAACAGGAGCACATACAATGCACATAACTCTAATATAGATGTTAATATAGAGATAACACAGTTACTAAAGTTAGCATGCATACTTTGATATGTGTACAGTTTAATGGCTAAGTCTGCTTAGTATTTTCCCAGCATCCCTTTGCATTGAGGCTGCTTATATTTTTGCATCAAAACCAACAATTTATAACCATAAAGATGTATAGATGTTTATTTTTATGGGTGCATATGTTTTATGGGGATTGTGGTAAAAGTTCCACACATATTTAGCCTTTCAGAGTTTACGCCCTAAAGGTGTCACCATTTATGGCTGTTGTGAAATGCCATTCATGTTGAGACACAGCTGGCCCAGAGGGCTCCCTGCCCAAAACCAAGAAATAAACAAAAAGCTGCACAGGATTTTGCCTTAACTTAAATTCATCACCAGGGAAATGTGTTTAAAAAAAAACAAAAAAACAAGCTAGACCAAATTGAAAGAATAGTTTTAATTGCATGCATTTTCTTAACGTTTACAGCTACAGTCACTATTAATAGACACTACACCCATTTTTGATTGGTAGGGGTTAAGGTATCAGTACCCCCCAAACCAATGTGAGCTTTATCATGTTTTTTGTTATTATCCATCATCTGAAACAGTCAACACATGTGACATTATTATTTATAATGAAATTTATTATTATTATTATATGTAGAATTTAAGAGAGAAATTAAAAGCTGGAGCCTCTGATGTAATGAACTTGATTCACCGCCCATTAAATGTGGAAACATTCTAGCCTGGTGCATGGGTGTGTGTGTGTAACACAATGCCAAGAAAAGACTCCAACAATCATTTTAGAGAAGTTATTATTGCCACCTATAAATCCGTAAAGACTTATAAACCTATTTACAGCCAATTGAAGTTGTCATTGAAAAATTCACAAAGATTATTAATAAATGGAAAACGTCTGAAAAGATCTGCAGGATCTTCCAGGAACGGACGGACTGATATTTCAGCATAAAGTCATGCCACATGATGCACAGAGAAACTATGAAATCTAAGATTCACCAGTTCTAAGCTGGCTTGTTGTATGATTAGGTTCACCAAAGTAAAATTAGAAAAATGACTGAAAAAGAATGGCTTGTATGAAAAGCTTGTCAGTTGAAAGCATCCTTCCTCAAAAGAAATATAGCTGCAAGGCATGGGTTTGCAAAAACGTATCTGAATGAACCACAAAACTTATAACAAGAACAACTCATTGAGGGATTAGACCAGTAGAGGTATTTGGCAATAATGATCAGCAAAGTCTTCCATGAAAACTTCCAAAAAAGAAAAACAGCAAATAAGACACATAATCACTATGTAGCATAATGGTGGACTAGTTGTGCTTTAGGTTTTATCTTGCTGCTCTGGCATTCCTGCATGTTACTGCAGTTTGCCAAGGTATGAATATAAAATGTCCATTATATGGTTATTTAGCTAGAGGGGTTCAATTTGGAGCAGTTGGTAGCACTGTTGCCTTGCAGCAAGAAAGTCCTGGGTTTGATTTCCTGCCCGGGGTCTTTCTGGACTTTGCATGTTCTCCCAATGGATGCGTGGGCTTTTTCTGAGCAACACTCACAGTCCAAAAAAAAAAAACAAGGCTGTAAGTTTAATTGGCTTTTCTAAAATGTCCTTTGGTATGAGTGTGTGTTCAAGGTTGTGGGTCTCTGAGTTGCTCTGTGATGGGCAGGTGACTTCACTGGTGTTTACTCTAGTGTTCCTTTCACCTGAAGACTGCTAGAGATAGGCACCAACCCTATTGCAACCCAGACAGATTAAGTGGGATCAGATAGATAGATAGATAGATAGATAGATAGATAGATAGATAGATAGATAGATAGATAGATAGATAGATAGATAGATAGATAGATAGATAGATAGATAGATAGATAGATAGATAGATAGATGCACGGATGGACATAAAGATGGATGTTCTAGCTTGAGGGAAACATTTTCATAAAAGAATAAAGCGAGTGGCCAGTTTGCACCAGTATGATGTGACTTTACTTATAATGACTGTTGCTGCAAGTGGAAGATTTATTTTTTACACAGAGTTGTTTATCTTTTTACTTAACTCTTTGTTGAAGAAAACATGGTAGGTGGAGGCTCTTGGGGGCTTTGATTCCCTTAAGGCTAGCTAAACATATTTCGAGAATCTTGCATGGACTAATTTGTATTAATACCAAATACAAGAAAAGCTTGTAATTTATTTTATCAAAACCTTAAAATTTTGAATATATAAATTCTCTGCCAATGTGCCTGTTTAATTCATATACCTTAGTTACATTTATGATAGGTAACACAGATAATTTTTTCCTTTTACTATTCTATAGTTATTACACCCCGGATAAATGCTAGAGTATACATCAAAATGGAGGATGTGTGTTACAGTTACTTTTCATTGCAGCAATATATGGTGCATTTTGAAAATAGAGAATTTACTTTTCTTTTGGTTTGCTCTCTTCTTTCCATAAGCTTTCTAAAATCCTTTTTGCTGTATTTGAAACACATGGGCTAAAAGACTTGTCTGCAAAAAATATTGAAGAGTTCTGGGAATATCAAAAGGCTTAAAATGTCATTAAACACTGGCATTTTATGTTTAGTCATTTAATTAGAAAGTCTAAATCTCTGCAATCAGCAGAAAAGTTACCAGCAAAAAATATGAAAATCCTACTTAAAATCAATAACGTTGCTTCCCCCTTTGATGCAATGTTATTGAAGCAGTAAACCAAACCATAAGAGCGCCATTCAAACTAGGACGTGTGTCATCTCGCTTTGTGTTCCGACTCTGAAAGCAGCAGGTTGTTTAGTTTAATTACAATGTTGGCAAAGTCAGTGAGCTCCACAAAGTCAGAGGTAATGATGTTGACTCCGTCCACCCCTGGTCGTTGAGTCTGAACCCAGGACATTATGATTGGCAGGTTTCTAGATTGACAAAAGAAGAGGGACTGTGTTAAAAAAATAAAAAAAGGAAAAAATGTTTTCTTTGTCACCTTAACCTAATTTCCTAAAACTTTAAATCATCTTTAAGTTATCTTTCTTTAAAAAGAATCTGTTTCATTGCATGTATGATCCTTCTAAATGTATTTTAAAAGTGCCAAAATGTTTTAAATCAATTTTATAACTGTAAAGAAAACAAATTGAAAAAAGAAAAAGAAAATAAGAGGTAGTGTCTGTCTGTCAGTCTGTAACCTATGACTCCAGCACTCATGCCTTAGTCACTCCTCTGCATTCCTTCTTTTTTTTTCTTCATTCCGACCAGGCACACACATTCAGAAACACATCTACTGAGGCGGCTGTATCACTTTAAACAGCCAGATACATTTCCCCGTGTGAACCTAACAGAACAAAACCTGGAAGCTTATGTGTTTATCTGCCTGTGGTACACAATCACATTTCCTTAAAAGTGCAAATTTAGACCACCTCCTGTCTCCAACTAGTCCATTTTTTATGATAACACTTAATATAACATGCTTTTTTCTAAGAAAGGTATGAATGGTATTTTCTCAGGGTTTGGATTGTAGCTGCATTTTTTTAGCCTGAAGCTAAGGCAAGTTGATATAGATCCCTGGGAATTTAGTGCAAACTGTGTAAGGATTTATTAGTTAAATAGAGATCTTATCAGATCTACATGTGCAAACGCTTAACTCTGTACATTGCAATGTGAACAGATAATGCTCTGTATGAGAACAAATAGCTGCTAGTTAATAGCGTTGAATAAGATGGGTTCAGATGACAAAAATAACATGTCCATGAAGCCTCACTTAAATAATAATCTTATATAGTTTCCAGCCATGACACTAACCTTTCTACCAGGTAATCGCGTAGCCCCCAGACCAAACCCTTGGCCACAGTGTTGACTGTAGGAGTGAGGATGGCCTGGGTGACATGGAAGGATCCCTGTTTCTTTCTTTCTTTTAAAGTAGTTTCCAGGAACTAAGAGAAAGTAGCATAAAAGAAAATAGAGATCATGCAGTATCTAATAGAATTATGCATGGATGATTGTGCAAGGTAGAGCTGTAAATGTGTTGATAATCTATTACTAGAGAATCCTCTCCTTTCAGGTTTGTCTACAGCATCTCCTTCTGTTTAGATCTGAACTTTGACCTCTAATTTCTAGACATAACCTTGACAGTTACTTAACCATTTCCTGGACAAATCTCTTGTGAGTTCAGGTTGTTTTTTCCCCCGTTGGATTCATTTTCTTTTTTCTACTTACAGACCGATATCTTGACATTTCTTATTCGCTAAAAGACAGTTGTTGTAGCTGCTGTGCATAGAAATCAGATTATTTCCTTTAAACTTAAGGACAACAGAGCAAAGTAAGAGTTAGTGTTGTTGTCTTACCTGTATAAGCTTGTTTGGCTCAGTGGTGTTTGCCCAAGGAGCAGGGATTTTATTGCCAGGCCACATGACAGGGATACCTTGTGCTGAAGGATGGTGGTAGAAAACAATAACCTGTGAAGAGGCACAGACACCACATGGTGAAAAATTTGTGAAAAAATACTCACTTAAGGGAGCATATGATATTTGATAAGATATTTTCAGATTAATATATATTTTGTTTTATAATTTTCCTGTAAGAAATCTGTATTTAGTCACAGCTTAAAGAATCCTCTTTATCTCATTTTCTACTGTTTAGACATATCTAGAATTTCCTGTTAACAATTTCAAAGAAATCATTTTAAAAAATCTGTTTTTTAAAAACATAAGCTGCAAATAATTGTTTTGAATTGGAAAAGCGTAAAGAGAAATGTCGCCACCTTCAGGTTCTAACTGCACAGCTCAACCTATATTCTTTCTGTTCTTTTGCTGTCTCCTGCTCTATCACTGATACCTTTGGGACGGAAGTGAGCAAAAGATTAGGGTCATGGGAAGAGGGATGATAGTAGCCTACTTTTATGTGACTGAGCCCTGAACTTTGTTCAGTAGTGTTGTTTCAGATAATGTAAGGATCTATATAAATGGTTACAATCTCTTTGATACGTATATAAAGTAAATGCATTTAAAATGTGCAGTATAAATAAAATAAAGTACAGAAAAGTGTTATTATTTGTTTGAGATGGTGATGCGAAAATGTATGTATAGATTATGCAAAGCATTGGAGAACTTAAATTAAACAGAGATGAGAAAATCTAATGTTTAAGTCTACGAAGTGAAAGTCAGACTGCATGGTGGAAAAAGTGTTAATGGACTGATACCCACTTCTAATTCCTTCTCAAGACTATCAAAGGTAATGAGGATTACCTGACATCCGTTGATCTGTTCACCACACGCACACCAGCATGCCGGTTTTATTTTACGTGCCATTAGAAAACTTTGCAGTATATACATTTGTGAATGGGCTCTACTTTTTAAACCAATTTTCTGATCTCACCTGGTATTTCTTCTCCCAGAGGTAGTTCAGAGTGATGTTCTCCACTGCACAGTCGCTGCACAGCTTACTGCCAAACACTTCCTGCAGCATTTCGATGAGGTACACGTGGTGCTCTGAATCCATTGCATAGTAATGATTGAAGTCTAAAAACACAACCTTTATCGAAAATATAGTCAGTTAGTCATCTAAACATCTATCTGTGTTTTAAAACATGTTAGAAGTGTTGAAGTGTTTCTCTTACCTCTTTTTTGTGTCTGCATAAGAAGGAGTTAATTTCTAACAGGCCGTCCCTCACCTTTACACACAGATAGGAGACACATTTATAAATAGATGATGCATGAAACAAAAAGTTTTGTTACTTGTGCAAGAATGGCAAAAACACCACAACTTATTGGGTCACAGTTTTAGACCTTTAACACCAAGGGACAAAATTACAACAAGCAATATACAAAACAAAGGAAATGAGGGCATAACTATTTTTTCATGTTAAAATTTAGAAAACATGGCATAAAATATTTTTCTTTTTCATTTAAAAGCTCAAATTTAATAAATACCTCATCAAAACATTTCTGCAAAAAGTGCTTTTAAGAAAAATTTGGTTCACACAAACATGCAAAATGCATCTTAATCTAATTTTGATTTGGATTTATTTATTTGAAATGTAATAAGTTAATCTGAACAGCAGGTCCAAGTTAGGTCAGAAAAGTTTTCATCTAGTGCCGCTTTTTAGGTAAAAGTAAATTCATATGCTAGAGAAGGAATGAAAGATTATAACAGATCTGCAAAAGTAACGTTCTGAATGACCCATTATAAACAAGGGATGTTTACAGCCAGCCACGCCTTTTGATACCTGCAAGACCTTCCAAGACTTTGGTTTTGGAAAAAAAATAATTCCTGCTGCACTGAGAAAAACAAAACAAAAGCTAAGATAGAACTTTACAGTAAGTTGAAAAAAATGAGACATTTAGAGAATGTGCACTGAATTTAACTTTTTTTTTTATTATATATATATTTAAAAAAAGCAAACCCAACCAATAAAATAGCACTTGAAGAAGAATAACAGCACTGGATTAAAACTAATTACAGGAAAGTGCCAGCATTTGTTTTTCTTCTCTACTCACCTTGTGTCCAAAGAGGCCATGGATGAAATAGATCTCATTTCCAGCTTCACAGGGTTTAGAAGATACTCTGAGGTCAAAGTAACGGATTCCTGCATCTAACTGCTCTCTAAACGTCAGATTCTGGGAATATTGATCACATTGCATATTACCAGTGGCTCCACATCCTTACAGGGATGCAAGTTGCATGCTGTTGGATGCATTTTGAGAGTACTACCTGTGTCATTGACCACTTCACCATGAATTTCTTGGCTAACACACTGAACATGGTGACCAAGTACTTCACATAGGTCTTCTGATCAGGGCCGACAGGTGCATGGACATCCACCCAGAAAGTGAAGGAGTCATGAGAACCTGGAGCAAAGTGTAAGACTCGTTGGTGCTAATGGGACATGTATAGAGGAAGCTTACATTTGTATGGAAACTACGGAGCAGACGAGGCAACGAAAACCAGTTAAAACTATAAAACTCTGAACAAAGGCCTCATTTGGAGGTTTTTGAAATTTTGGTTATGTGGGTCATCAGTGCCAGACCGGATATCATTCACCCCATACACACAACACTGAAACTAAAAGTCATTCCACCCTGTTGTCGAATGTTTCATCTTTCCATTGAGCATTTTATTATCCCTAAGTTCTTCTGCTCACCTGGCACAGCGAGGTACTTCAGAGGCATGGCACTGAGTTTGGAGGGAAGTAAACCCATCCAGTCGGCATTGACGTTGCCAATCCCAGCAGGTCTTGTCCTCATGTCCCTCAGGAGGCTGCCCGCCAATGTCCCAGTCAGGAAACTGCTCTTTGGTGCTGAGGCACCCTGTAAAACTCATCACGAAGCGCTCCAAATTCGGAACAATCAAAGCAGGTCATCCTGGATTTTTTACATTTCATTTTAATATCATATCTTAAAAACTAATGAAGAAAACTACTAATTTGGTTGGGACTCCATTCTGACAAGCATTGCCGGGCATCCTTAAGAAGACCGGCAGGGAACTAATGTCCACAGTAATCCTCTTAAGTGAATTTCCACTTGTTACAGCCTCTTCCCCTCCCATGCTGATACTTCTGAGCTTAACCTGGCTCGTATGTGTGCTAGAAGCATCTGTGAGAAACACGGGCACAAAAAAGGTGCAGGAAGATGAGGACATTTTCCAGGATTTTCAAGTTGTACAGGAGCAGAAATGCTGATTTATGAATTGGTTAGATGACTGTGCACAAAGAACTAATCTGATCATATGGATCAGATTATGGTGGCCACAGATTTAATGTAGAATGACACAACCAAGCTCTCATCACCAACTATCTTTTCAAAGCTACTAGGCAGACTATACTGCCTAATTAATGAAAGTCATTGTAGATAGAATAGCTGGTTTCAACTTCTTTCAAAAAAAAACTTTGACTGCTAAAAAGAATAGAATATAATTCTAAAATAAAACAAACTTGTGAAGTTAAAGTACTTATCATACAATTTTTTAAACAATCTATTTCTCAGAATAAAAGGGGTATCATTACTTTTAGATCGATAAATTACCTTACCGATAAACTTTGTACGCAATAATGTGATGAAACAAAATTTTCTTGGTATGTATTTCATAATGCAGGCTTATTAACAGAAAGGCAAACAATTTCCATTTTCTGAATTTGCTTTTTGTTTCCTGTTAGATATAATTATCTGTCTGTTATTATAAATATAACTTTCCATCAGAATAAATTTTCAATTGTCGGGAACTAAAGACATTACAAAAAGTTTCAACTTGTGCTTGCAACACAGATTTGTACCACCATAAAATTGTGGACATGTACAAAATAATTCTAAGGGCCATATGTTGCTGTCGGTCGGCATTTCAGACACACCTGATCCAATTATTACATTTTAGCTATGGCTATATGTTTGGTGTCAGATCACATAACAAACCTCTGATCACCTTTAATGTCATCAAAGAAAACCACCACCACAACATTATGCTACCAGAACCATGTCTCACTGTATAGTCCTAATTTCTTTATTTTTTTAACATAACTTGTTTTTGAAATACCGATGTTAGATTTTAGCTTAAAGCACCTTCCTCCGAGTTTCACTTTTAGCATATACTGACAGAAATACTGATGACGCCCAGTTTAATATTGTGTTTAATTTCAGGTGACACTGAAAGCTGTTCTTTTGTGTGAGACTCTGTCCACTCTGGAAGACAATTTTATATCTATGCTAACTAAAATATGTTTGTTCTTTTATTTTTTTCTTTATTATAATACATTAAATACATTCTAGGACTTAATCCTTTGCTTCAAATATTTTAGTAGCCCACCATTTTATTCTCCTCACTAATTTTCTTTACTTTAAAGTCTCTTTCCAAAAATGATTTCAGGGCTGCAATCTTAATTTATACATTTAGGCTGATGTCTCCTATAGTGTAATACATTTTAAGGTCATCTCAGGACAATCAAATCTGGTGACCTGAGATTTTCTGAGTACATTTTGCTGTGAAGCATCTGAGCTATTTAAAGAAAGCCCTCTATTAGCAGAACGTTTGATATAGATTTATTTATGAATATAACAAATTTCTCTTGGCTTAGGTTCACCAATCAGCCCAAATGTATTCCAGTAGCGCCATCTATCGGTATAAATAGCTATGCACCTCCAATTTGATTAGATTATTTTTTTCCTGATCCATAGTAGTGCATTTAGATCTTTGCAAAAAATATGGATACAATTAACTACCTAACCGCAACCACCTATTAGTTTTTTGGTATACAACATGTAGGGTTATCAACATGAAAAAAAAAGAGAACTAGGTCAAAGATGATTGATGGTTTTCCTTTTTGACATATCGGTGAAATATTATAATATTGGTAAGATATTGAAATACACCCACTGGATAAAAAAAAGACATTTTTTTTTTTTTTTTTTATCATTAAACGATGCGCGTTATTGTTCCATGTAAAAGAACAACGTTTCCCACAAATCAGTGCGGCCGCGTGATCACCCCCCTGTCAACTGCTGGCCGGATCAGTAGAGCGCGGAGTCGCGTTTGTGTGTACGTTTCCATGGAGATAGCTCACGCACACACACAACTAAAAGGAGTTTATCGTGAGTGCGTCGCTACTGCTTCTCCCTTCAGTTTATCTGGAGCTGACAGGCAACGGTTGAAGAAAGTCGCCCTAACTGGTGAGTCTAAAAACACAACAGCGGAAACTGGAAGGAAGGAAGCTGATAAGACATAAAACAAAGTGTATTTTCCAGGTATTTAATGTAGGCTACTTTAAAACTCTGCCAGTTTGATCTGTTTGTCTCTTCTGGAAACTATGGCGGCTTAATACGTTCGGATAAACTGTTTTTATTGTTTAATATAACTTTTATAGGCTATATCATCAGCACATGTGAAGTTTTTGTTTTGTATGAAGGACTGTGTGTAATTGACATTGATTAGCTTCTTAATGTAATGTGGCCTTGGTACATCCTAATCCCTTTAAATCCCCTCCAGCACATTTTAGGCCAATGAACCTCCGGCCTTTTTCATTCATTGTCCTCACATTCTCAGAGTTACTGGGCGATAGAGCTGCTATTTGTTTTGATAAAGTAGTGGGACTACCTTAAAAGAAAGATAAATACAATCCCTGGGTTGGAAACACAATATTTATTTGTTAAGATGTGTCACATTCACAACACATGTCATCTCTAGTTACTTTACAGGTCACCAGATTATACAGTCAAATTGATTCAGAATTTTCTATCTAAGGAAAACCAGTTGATTGCATTGACTAATTGACTTCAGCAATCCCTCACACTAAGCATGCCTGTAGGGACAGTGGAGAGGAAAAACTCCCTTTTAACAGGGAGGCCGACTGGGGTTCAAGGAGACAGAAGCAGAGATACATATATATATATATATATATATATATATATATATATATATATATATATATATATATATATATATATATACCACTTTTGCTAGACTCTTTTGCAGCTGTAACACCACAATTTCCCCATTGTGGGACAATGAAGGGATTTTCTATTTTATTTTTACATACATTTGCCTTTAAATGATAAATCATATATGGATATTTAAAGTACTGCAGGGATTTTCAGCATACATGCATACACACAGTATAAATAATGCATCATCCAAATGCTGTCAATGTCTTTTCTCAGAGGAGTCATCCCCTGAGAATCAGGGAAGCTTAGGAACTGCAAAACTTTCTAAAGAAAAAAAAAAATCTGAAAGAAATCTAAATACTGTGTGCGCGTTGAAGTAGATGTTCTTGCCGATGTTTTTTTAGAAAGCCTGACGAGGTAACCGGTTGATATCAGCTTGTTAGGCTCCCAGAGTGACATAATAAAAAGTAGAAGAAAAAAAGGGTAAAATATTCTGTGCAAAAACTAAATTTAGCAGGGATATATTATATTTCCAAGTCTGGCACTGAACTGTATGAATTTCATTCAGAATAACACAAAAACATTTTAGATAACTTTTAGATAAATTTTAGAATATAATACATTAAGTCAACTATTAATATTGTTCGTTTTATGTCAGAACAACCAAATTATGTAAAAGCTGTTACTTTTAGAATGTTTGTAAACACTGTAAAATTTAAATAGCTAAACTATGAGATTCTCTCACCAGCCCATGCCTGTTACTAAGATTATCACATTTCCATAATAAGCTTTGTCTGAAAACAAACAGAAATAAACCAAAACATGTCCATATTCATTGGAATATTCAAGTAGCATATCAGTTCCTCGCACCGTGCAGCAAACTAAAGGAGAACAGGAGATATGTTTTGTAAACTCTGTAGCTCTGGTCCCTGTAGTTTTTTCTGAAACCCTCAGGAGAGATGATTTGCATGAACATAACAGCCAAACAGTTTGATCACTTTGCCCTGTGGCGTCAATCAAATCCTCTTGCCAGGCAGGGAGGCTGGGGAGTGCTGTGGACGCTGGTAAGCATGTTGGTGATGTAACAACCTATTTACATCTCCTGAGACTAATCCCTCTAGGGCGATCTGTGTCATCACACTGGGGGTTCATCTCGCAGCTTCCTACAAGACTAATGTGCTGCACACCTGATCCTTCTCATTTAGGCAAGCAAGCAGGAAGTGGAAGCATCATCTTTGTCCTGACCTAAGCTGAGTAGGTGTATGTTAATAATAGTGACATATTACTGATGGATTTCACTTTATCTTTCTTCTCAGATGCGTCTTTTCTGCAAACTTGTCTGCATCACGAAGATCCGCTCCTTATAAAGATGGACAACGGACTGCAAGATCACATTTAAGCTCTTGACGAGATTTTAGCTGTTGGAGTGTTTTTGGAAAAGGAACAGGAAACTTTTGAGTGCCGGACTGTAGTCTACGCCAGAGAAAATGAACAGGGAAGATATTTGAGTAACACATTTGAGCTGTGTATCTAAAAAACAGAAGTGCAACCAAGAGGCTGATGAAATCGCTTTAAGAGAAGATGAATTGCTACACGATCCTGAAGCAGCTGGGCGATGGCACCTACGGCAATGTGCTGATGGCGAGAAGCAATGAGTCTGGAGAACTTGTAGCTATCAAGAGGTAAGGATTGAATTTATCATTGAATGTTGGTGACTATTTTTCTGCCAATTATAAAATACCTATCAAGAATATAATTTAGACAAATTAATAATATGACACTTTTACATTATTTTGAATAGCAATCTTTTGAGTGATTATTTTCATTGCTAAAATATGTTTTTGTGCATAGTAAATAAAAGGAAAAAATACATCTAATGTATTTTACTAAAGACATAGAAACAAGCAATATAACATTGATGCTAAAAATGTAACATATGGATTAGTGCGGTTATTAGGGCTGCAACTAACGATTATTTTAAAAATCGATGAATCGGCCGATTATTTTTTCGATTAATCAATGAATCGGACAAAAAAAATTTTTTATATTAACCTCTTTATTCCAAAATAAACATTTTAGACAAACAAGCACACAAGTACAGGTTGCTCATTAACTGTACTGGTGCAATATGAAAAAATAAATGTTTGTGTAAAAACTACGCAAACTTACATGAGAAATGTAGCTGTACATCCACAAAATATAGGCTACTTTGTTTCATAAAGCGCAAAAAGAGACAGGCATTTTTGTTTTTTAAAGCCCCTAAGGGGTTCAAACAATAGGTCCCCCCATTTCAACAAATGAGTTTTTTTAGACTAGAAGAGTTCTGCCTTTTAAGACAGGAAAGTATAGCAGTTAAAGTTGCTACTTGAGAAAATACTGAACCATAGAGATAAAAATAGCCCTGTGATTCTAATTATAAATTGTATTTGGAATAAAAATGAGAGAACTAGGGGTGGTAAAAAAAACACATCCTCCAAAGACAGATATTTAGACTTAGACTTCTTTATTTGTCATTTTGTATGCACAGGGTGCATACAGAACGAAATTGCGTTACATACAGCTTATGAACGTTGCATTGATATTTCAAATATCAATGCAACGTTCATAAGCTGTATGTAACTTATGAACGTTGCATTGATATTTACATGGGAATGTGGCAGATAATTAATTGACATATTACTGATCTTGCTGGATTTTGTTCTGCTTTACTTCCATAAATTGCAGGATCTTCTTTTCTTTATCTTTGCCAGAAGATTTAAACTTTAAAAGCCTTGCCCTCATAATTTGCAAGTTAATTTATTTATAAAGAAAATATAAACGCTGCTTAAACAAATTTAAATGAAATTAAAAGTAAAATAAGTAGCCAACCTTATCACTGTCTGTAACCTACTAACAAGGTAAGGAAAGCATCAGATGAGCTACCTGAGAAACTAACGTTACGTTTCCCCTCTTTAAAATGAAACAAACATGGTTACTCATCCTGCTGATCAGCTCTCTTCACTGCCATTGAAGGCTCCAACGTGTTTTCTTTTCAGGTGCTGCGTCATAACAGTGGTGCTTCCGTGCCATGGTCATTTGTTTTTACAAAAGTTGCATGTTACGACTTTTTTCACTTTACAAAGCGCAGGCTATTTTAATTATTGTGATCAATTTGCGCCGTCAATCCCGGCGCATGCGCGCTTCATTTGCAGTCTGGACGCTGAGGGTAAACTCCTCACTAAAATCCTGCGGCTCTGACTCTGACTGCCGCGCTGAGAGGGATTCCTGTGGGAGAGGGAGAAAGGGGTTGGGATGGGGGAGGCGCCCCACGGCAGGCAAAAGCCGCCAGTGACACCGTAAAAAGTCGCCAGATTTGTCGCCAGTCGCTTTTTTGAAAAATAGTCGCTGGAGGGGTCTGAAAAGTCGCTGAGTTGGCAACACTGCAACTGCGGCGCTGACTCGCTCCGCCATATTTTTTTTTCTTCCCCCGGATGACGGCGGCGGCGGATGACGCATTAATCGCGCGACACAACTAATCGATGATTAAATTCGTTGCCAACGCTTTTAAAAGTCGATTTTTATCGATTTTATCGATTCGTTGTTGCAGCCCTAGCGGTTATAATGTTATCTATAACAGGTTTGTTTTCATTTTGGCATTGATAAGACTGTATCACAATTAGAATTTGAAGTTAAAATGACAAATCATATATATCGCTTTCAGGAACTAGTTATAAATGTTATTTCAATCATCCCCTCTGGGAAGCTGACCTTCATTTGCAGGGCAACCAAATTCAATCTGTGTAGCATGCTTGTAAAAAAAACAACAATGTTTTTAAAACAAAAAACACCCCAAAGGTTTGCAGCCATAGTTATTACACAGCTAGTTTATTAATTATAAGTACACATCTAAGAAAAATAAGTGACGAATTGATGTTACTCTGAGCTATGGAAGGCTAAGAAATGCATTGGTAAAAAAAAACAAAAAAAAAAAACAAAGCATAATCTTCAAAAAATAAATTGCCATAAACAAAAAATCGGATTCATCAAATTGAATTGATTAAACGAAAACCCTACTCGGTGGTTAATTTGTATTTTTTGCATTAGAGCCTGCAGCTGGTTGCTTCAGACATTTCATGTGTAGCTTGCTAGTTGTTGTTTTAAGGCACTGTTCCTTTAAAGTCGTAGGGAAGTAATATTTAAATTTCAAATCCTTCTGGCTTAAACATGTATGTAAATGTACTCTTTATCAGACCATGTTGTCCCAAAAGTTAGAAAATTTCTATTTAAAAAGAAATCCTGTCCTAAAATCCGTGTTTTTTTCAGTTATGTTATGCAGGCCTGTTAGTTATACGTCAGCTTGTACACCTAAATTCGGGCCAGTCGTATATCAACGGTCATCTGTCAATCAAATTTTTTAGGTCATAGCATCTTGATTCATATGTCGCAGGTAATATACGCAATGGTTGAAATAAGAAATCAGAATCCTTTCCATTCCCATTGAGTTACGTCCCAGTGTTCACAGGGATGGACGTCTGTGTCTTCCGCAGGCTTAGAGCTAACAACTGGCAGCGTTGCGAGGCAAGGGCTCAAACATGTACAGCTGTAAACCTTCTACACCAAACCAAGCTTCTGCTGCCCTGGCGTCCTCTTCCACAACAACTTTGTCCCCGCTTTTCTCCTCTAAATAAAAAATGTACAATGGAGGAGACTCATCCACGACCTCACAAAACTCTCCTCTTGCATGTTTCCGCTGTCCATAGCGTTCCTTGACAGTGACATTTCTACGTCACCAATTTAGTGCTACTTGGTCCCAGTGGAATTTCCCATTGGGAACCTACTAGCACTAAGTTGCTAACTGGTTAGCAAGATGTTTTGGACAAATCAGCTACAACCAAACTTGTTGCGAACCTTCCACCACAACAATCCTGCCCCCTTAATAATCAACCAGTCGCATTCGGTTTATTCACTGTAAAGTCAGGCACCACTCTGGAGAATTCGGAAGTGCAACTGTTGGAACAGCCGCTTCCCTACGACTTTAAAAAGAAAAATAGGTGACACTTTTTACTTTGTACTGCATGAGTATCCACTTTTTTTAAGACCAGAAGTATTTCCAGATATAAATTTGCCTTTCCTGTATCTAAAGGAGAAGTATAGGAGCCATCTTTAGCCAACTGACCAAGATTGAGCAGCAACAGGTGGGGAGGGCCATTGCTACTTTGTTGTATTTTCCATACAACCTGAATGAGTCTGCACCACCTCTGGCATTTCATTTAAAACATTTGGAATTATATAAACGGTCTGTTTTAAAACCTTGGTATTTGCTTATACCGATTATCTTGTACGTTATAGTGTTATACATGTTAACATACAACTCTTTGAACTGTTTAAAGTGGCTGCACATTGGAGTAGCTTTGCAAGCTGCACATTAGCTGCTCTGTAGATCAGGTTTTCTTTTTCTGATGTTTGTTTTTGTCTATGGTGTTGAATGTTGTGAAACTGGAAGGATTATAGGGATATCTTTTGTTATTTTTAGACACTTGATATGATGTGTAACCATAGCTACCATGGCAAATTAATTTTTTTTTTTACAGATGGGAGCATTTCATTAAAAAAGGAGGTGTCAGGGTTGCAGAGCAGGAGTAAGAAGAGAAAGGAGCAAGAAATTCAAGTCTTCTCTTCCATCAATCATTGAAATATGATATACAAGCCTGAGATAATTTGTTTATTTCAGGTTTCTTGAGATCAGTAGTGCAAATAAACCAGGAGTTTTTGTTTCATACACATAGCCACAGTGTTCAATAATAGACAAGAAACCTGGGTGAAGGCTCCACTGGTTGTAGTCTGATTACCATGCAAGATAATACATGGAGTGACGGTAAAAGGCAGTGAAAGTGTAGAGGGGGCGTGTCAGGTTCCTGAGAGTGTGGAGGATATTAGGAGAAAAAGATACGTATGTGCTCACTCTTTAGCTCTTATGTAATTCCCAAGAGAGAGAGGGATATTGTTGATTTGAGGAGATAAACCCATGCCAGCTGCCACACAGCTCCTCACGTGTTTTGTTATATGTATTATATAAAACAAACCCAAAAAAAAAGAAACTGACAAAACAAACAAATTGGTTAAGTCCACACTAGAAAAAAAAGTCATGTTTGACAGCAAGAGCACTGTTACTCTTGAAGTTTTGCTCTTAAAATAATGTTAGCTGTAATTTGACATCTCAAAGGAGCTGCATTATTTATGGAGAAAGACAAATAATAGTACTATGTAGTCCATTTGTTGTTACCTGGAGACAGGGCGTCTCTTTTTACAGCGTCTCTATGCAGCAGAAGCTCATTTCTCTTTCCTGTCGCCTAGGATGAAGCGGAAGTTCTACTCATGGGAAGAATGTATAAATCTAAAGGAAGTCAAGGTATGGATAGCAGCATCAGTATTAGTGATTGACACAGCAGCTTTAGTATTGATGTCCCATTTAAAAATGAAGTTAGAAAAGCACTGATTGGAATGCTATTTTCATGTAGGTTGTTCCTCTCTTTAAGATAAACTAGTCTGAAATAGTCAAAGCTTTAAAAAACGACCCAACTAAAGGCTGTGAAAATTTTTTTGCAGGCTTCATAGTATGTTTTCCTGTCTTTCACATTTTCTCTCACTACAGTCTTTGAAGAAGCTGAACCATACAAATGTGGTGAAACTAAAGGAGGTTATCAGAGAGGATGATCAACTCTACTTTGTTTTTGAGTACATGAAAGAAAACCTGTATCAGCTGATGAAGGATAGGTAAGAAGACTGCAGCCGGTGTACAAAAATGTTTAAAGATGGTGTTCTATGATGATATTAAAACAACACACAACGTCCATCAACATATTTTACACATTTTATATTATAGTTGTTAGTTTAATACTGAGATATAGTAGTTACAGAGGTAGTAACTAGTTATATATTCACTTGAGTAACTTTTTTAAGATAACTTACTTGTAGGAATAGTTTTACTGTATCGTATGTCTCACTTTTACTTAATGTTCTTGTGAAGAATCACTACTCTTACTTGTTAAAACATATATATTTATAGCCTACTGAGGATTGTTTCATAAAGTTAATGTTAAAAAAATGTATTCGGAAAACAGTTTTTTTCTACCTGCTTTTTCCATTTGTAACTTTTTTTGTGCTTTTGTTTTACTCTAGTCTTTAGAATACCAGACTTTACCGACTTTTTTTTACAGACGTTATCATTTTTAAATGTTAAATCAGAGGATTTGATCAAACAGTTCTTGAGAAGTCTTCTTACCAAATACTTAAAAAAAAAAAAATCTTAACTCACTAACATTACTTGGTACCTACCTCTGGTTGAATATTTGAAATTTCTTTAAAGATTTGTTAGCGATGTGTAAACTTGCAGAGGAAACTGGTTTGTTTCTGTCAAATAAAAAAAAACAAAAAAAAAACACAGAAGCTGTTTGCTTTAGTCTAAAATCAGAAAGAATAGCAGTTAAAGATGCTATGTATGAAGGCTGTATTATGTCATGAAAGATGTGTCTGCCTGCCCCTTTAAATTCAAATATTAATTCTATGTTTACAGAAGAAAATTGTTTCCTGAGTCAGTGATCAGAAACATAAGCTTTCAGATTTTGCAAGGTCTGGCATTTATTCATAAGAACGGTAGGTACACTGTAATGGGTTCATGCCTCCAGATTTTTGGGAGTGGTTTCATTCTGCAAGATTCAGCAACACATATTTACTGTCAAAGTATTGGCACTGTTTAAAGATTAAATATGAAAGAAAACCAAAAGAATAGATTCTCTAAAGAAAAATAGCTTGATTGATTTAAATTCTTATAATTCTTGTAGTATGGGACCCCTCCATCACTCTCTTGATGGAAACATTTATCTAACTCTGGTCTAACTCTGTTTTCTGTGCCATGAAAGGATGCATGGATGCTCTTAGTTTCACCTTAAAGGCTTTTTAGGACATCTGAAAGTTTTTTTTAAGTATATATAAATTGCAAATTACATGGATAAAAAGATCCATAGAAAAGCATGTCTGTGTACAGACAATCATTCGGCAGAGCGATGCGAAGGTATTCAAACCCCTGCATGAATCAGTGCTGTTTTTTTTTATGGAAGAACTGAAAAAAAGAAAAAAAAAGCAAGCCACATATAGTTCCATTGTTTGTAATGACCAATGTTGAGGCCACAGAGAGTATGAAAAAAGAACTCTGGTCACAGAAAAGGATTAAAACAGAAAAGCATGGCAGTACTTTCAGATTTTGATTCATATTCATTTTGATAAATTTAATATAAATTCATGAACCACGTATATTCTACACTATGTAGATGCATGACAGAAAACCGCAATAAAAAACTTTTAATATGTGACAAAATTAAAAATAGGGAATGAATATTGCACTGTAAACATCCATGTGTCCTTTAACCATAAGGCATGTACCTTTCCATGCATGAATTTTACATTTTTCTTTTATGTCCTTTTTGCACCTTTCTTTTTCCCCCCTATTTTTTCCTCTTTTCTGGTGTTAAGAGAGAACAAGATGTTCACAGAGAATGAAATTAGGAACATCATGTTTCAAGTGCTGTCTGGGTTGGCTTTTGTGCATAAGCATGGTAAGGGGCTTCACTTTGTCATTTTTCTCTTTTGGAAAAAATAACATGACCTTTTGCTTTTTTAGGTTTGATATATTTCATGTAAGCAACCTTGTTAGTGTGACCAATAGGTAGGGAGGTATTATATATGCAAATATGTTTATATGTTGTTATTTATGTTAGTATGTTATTGGTTATAGCTACTAGGTATGCTCATGCTCTCTCCTAAATAAATTATATAGACGAATGGAGCAAAATATATCTTTTCAGACCATTAAACACCTTCACCCCTGTAGCTAAATTTGATTAATTTACAGCCGTGATTTTTTTTTATAGATGTTTTTCAGTTCTCCTCATGATGCAACATGCTGAACTGATGAATTTGATGTTGAAGAAAAACTAGCTACACTTAAAAATTCATAAAATATGAATCTATTTAGTAAAAAAACAAACAAACACACCTTAAAAGATTCTACAGCTGACTGATTGCAACAGAATACAGTTACCCAAAATCTGGTTAACCCTAGAATACTGGAGGAAGGTGTATGTCTTTTTATGTCATGACAAATTTGCTTTTTTTTGGTCTGAATAATTGATATAAACCTTAATTAGCCTGATCTGTCTTTTAAAGCTTATCTGACATTTATTTATTTAAAGTATGAGTGGTAATATGATATAGTAATCTTTCCTATTCTTTGCATAATATACCATTTATGTTGTTTTTTTAAAAACAATCAGAGATTAAATTCAATTTTTTTCCCTATTAAAGTTTACAAATTGTTTTCTTTCTGGTTATTGTTTTATATTATGACTTTTTGTCCCCAGGGTTCTTCCATAGAGACATGAAGCCTGAGAATCTGCTGTGCATGGGTCCAGATCTGGTGAAAATAGCCGACTTTGGGCTAGCCAGAGAGATCCGCTCCAAACCACCTTACACAGATTATGTCTCAACAAGATGGTAAAAAAACAAACAATTAATGCTAGTTGATGAATGTGATATCTAACTGCAACACATGTTTTTACTTAGAAAGTTTTACAGTTGAGATGATTTTATATCACTTCAAATCAACTTTTACATTTTGCTCTCCATCAAGGTACCGAGCTCCTGAGGTGCTGCTAAGGTCCTCTACCTACAGCTCCCCTATTGATCTGTGGGCTGTTGGCTGCATCATGGCTGAACTCTATACCCTTAGACCTCTTTTCCCTGGAGTTAGTGAAGTGGATGTAATCTTTAAGATCTGCCAAGTCCTGGGCACATTTAAAAAGGTGAGAAGGTCCAGGAGTGAAAGAGGTAGAAGTGTAGACTTGTCTTCTACATTTTGAAAATCCCACTGCAGCAATTTCTGTCTCGCTTTTTTTTATTTTTATTTTTTTACAGATGGTTTAATTTATAGGATACACTGACATTGCTAGTTGATATATAAAGTGAATTGTATCTTTAAAATGCAACGGCAGTTGAACATGTAATCGTAAAAATCTGTTTTTCTTTGTGTTCCTTTTAAAAAAGGGGCTAGTGCATGCAATAAAACATGTGGGGTTAAAAACAATCCCATTTGAGTAGTTTCCCAACCCATCGCTGGTTAAATGTTGGACAGAACACACGCTGGGTTGATTTAACCTAACAAATTGGGTTGATATTCTTAATAAAACATTTGGGTTGCTTATATAATCCAATCAAGTGTTCATATTGACAACACTGGTGGGTTATTTTAACCCAGCAAGTTGGGTTGTTAACATATATTATACATTTGGATTCTAAAATATATAATATTATTATATTATGTTATACCTATGATAATTTTTTTCATATATTACAACTATCACTTCAGTATCCTTGCTGGAGATCACAGTCAAGGCATGAGAGCAAAGAAAACTATTTGCAAACAGAAGCACAAATGAGTGCGACAGTTTCTTGTAAATAACGATTCTGTTACTTACAATGTTAACTTTAAAGAAAAAATACTGAATGCATTAGTAATTGATTTATTATTGACTTATATTCTTAGTAATTCTACAGAAAAAAACTTACAAAAAAACACAGAATCATCAGTGTGTAAGCTGACGTCTAGCTTTTTAACATACAACTACATTCATTCCATTACATTCAATTCATGAAGCTAATACTCAACAGTGCCTCAAAATCTTACGTCTTAATGACTATATAAAGCCTCTTATAACAATTTAAATCATATATGGTTAAAAAAAAAAAGGCTAAGTATGTCACAAACCTTACTTTGTGCTGAATTGAGTGTGGTCCGTCTCATCAGCTGTTGTTGAGGTACAGTTGATGGGCGGTGCTATGTTGCACATTGCTCGAACATCAACCCAGTTCGATGTCCAACTAAGCCAACACAACATTATAGAATTTACAACCCAATACAGCATCATGCCCAAGAGAAATAAACTAGTGAGTTTTCGGAATATCCTATGAAAATAACCTAATTAAATGACCCAACAGGCTCAACCCAGCAGTTGGGTTAAAGAACCAACTAGCATTTCGTAGAGAGTGGAAGTAACAACAGGTCTTTTGATAAAGTACCAAACCTTATAAACATATTTTTGAATGCATAATTTGGTACCACTAATATAATCTCTTTCCATTAGCCTGATTGGCCGGAGGGCTACCAACTAGCCACTTCTATGAACTTTCGCTTCCCCCACTGTGTGCCGACCAACCTGAAGACCCTTATTCCAAATGCCAGCAAGGGGGCTATTGCACTGATGCATGACCTCCTGCAGTGGGACCCCAAAAAAAGGCCCACCGCTGTACAGGTGAGTGAAGATCTGAAGTGAAGCCTCATATGACACCTTTGTATAATGTCTTTTTGTTAGTTTATTGGGAAGATTTTAAGATTTGCCTTCCCTTTCTCGTTGCTCTCCACGGCAAGGCCTTGTGGTACCCTTATTTCCAAGTAGGCCAATTGTTGGGGCCTCGTTCTCAGAGCCAAGAAGTTAAGAAGGTCCAGACTCGACCGATTGTTCAGAAGCAGCTCTCCGAATCAAAACCAGATCCCCAGGAGCCATCATCAGATTACAAAGCTTCCTCCTCTAAAAGCCATCAGCATCATCAACCCATTCATCAGATTCAACTGCCTCAGATTGACAGTAAAATAGATGGAGTCACCCAGGCAGTGAGTATCTTCACGAAACTCCAGCCTTTTATTTCCAGATGAATTGCGTAGAATATATAGATTTTTGTTTTTAACAGAAGACGGCATCAGTTGGCAGTGAAAATGTTATAGGGAGCAGCGGGATGGGGCTGCTAAAGAACGGCCGACGTCGCTGGGGACAGGCAGTTTCCAAGACATCGGACAGCTGGGACGAATCCGACCAATCAGAAACGGCAGCTTCCACTTCTAAGAAGCCTAGCCTGGGGACTGGAGAAGAGGCCAGGCGCTCTAAAGAGAACTGCTCACAGTAAGTGTTATCATGTCATAAAAGGTGCAGGCACGTTTGTGCTGCAGGATTCATTAGATTGTAGGAATACAGCTTATTTTTTAACAAAAACAAACTAAAACATCTATTTTTTAATCATCTAATTTGTACACAGATCCAAGGAGCAGAAACCTCTATATTCATTCAGCACAGTAACAAAAATACCCAGCAATGTTAAACTTGGCCAAACGGATATTATTCCTGGATCAGCAGCACGGCAGCGCTATCTAACCCAGTCCCGTTACCTGCCAGGTAAGACAAATAGGCAGCCTTCTATTGAGAGTCAATGAGAAATTATCTAAAACAAAATGTCCAAACACAGTTAAAAAAACAGTTTGTGGTCATTAAATGTTAAAAATATATGTAACTGTTTATTTTAGCTTTTATCACTACAAAGTAACAGGAGTTGATGTGGTTAGCACTGCTTTAGATAAGATGACTAATCTGCCGTTAAGTTGCTGTGCAGGATAATCAGCCACATGAGAGAGTCTTCCCCTCACCCCTATCTTATCAGTGCACATTTTCCAACAAGCCTTTCTGTAACAAGACATTCTGTGATTATCTGTAACACAGAATATCCCAAACATTAAAAGCTAAAATTAAGGAGTAAAACATTTATTTTGTGCCTTCCATTGGCCTTTTATCAAAACACCAGCTGGCGAATGTATACGTCTACCTCTATTCGAAACATTGAAATGTTTGGATATGAATCTGTTAATAGGGAAATATTTCTGCATTTTATTAAATAGTTGCAATAACGGACATAGAAAAGCCTCCTCCTGTATTTCGGTACATAAAAAAAAAAAAAAAAGTAAGTAATAATAAACGTTTTTCTACCAATGAAAAGACATTAGATATCACTACACTGCCTTTGCGTTTCCTAGCAGTGAAGGAGTCAATTTCCAATTTGCATGTATTCAATGCAAGAAGAAACACTCGATTTTTATGTATTTTTTTCTTTTAGGTTTAATTAGCAAGAATCAGACTCCCTCTGGAGAGAAGGGGTTGAGGGGAATGACACTGCGGGACCTGTTGGAGAACTCAAACACTGTAAATAAACCACTCTGCCCTATTGGGGGAGGAGTGGCCGGAGCCAATGCAGGTAATGACTGCTAATGCAGCCATGTTTGGAGATGTTTGATAGAGTGCAGAGGGGAGAAAACTCAGCTTCCCAGATTATTCTAACATGTAATAATGTTTACAAACGGAAAAATGGTCACGTCTGTTGCTTGACTGCTGCACAAGATATTTCCTTTTACGAGACTGATGATACCTTTTACACAACATGTGTAAATTGTATTCTTTCTGTAGTCCAACAATTATCCTAGGGCTTTATTGTCTCTTACTTTGTTGCTTTTGTATTTTTTTTTCTTACTTTTCTGTAAAACTGAATGCTTAAATTTCTCTTTAACTTTCCTGAATTCCCCCACTGTTGGACGCATATTTCTATTCTACTTTATTCTTTAGCGGCTAAAGTACCACCAATGTCTTTGGTTCAGGACTCTTGAATTGTCCACAGCTTTAAAGACAGGAGACATCTATAAATCATTCGTTGTGTAGACAGTCACACAATAGCCACCTCATTCCTTTGCTGTCCTTCTTTCACCTCAGGTTTTCCTTTCATTATCTATGTATGAGATGCAGTCTGTTAAAAATCAATTGCTCCCTAAATATCCACAAAGTTTATTCACCTCTCTTTACCTTTTCTTCTCCTGTTGTTTCTTTGCTCCTATTTTAACATATTTCCTTTTATAATCATTTTCTCTTGCTTTTTTATTGCATGCATATGCATTTCTTCTCCTTCTCTACAATTTGTGAGATTAGAAGAGAATGCCTCTAAATCTATGGATAGCACTCCAGAGAAAACTGTTATCAAAGAACGAATCCTGGAGAAAACGGATCTTCTAAAAGGTGCTTAAGTAAAAAACAAAACCTAACATTTTGGCTGTGTTACGGTGTGTGTGTATGTGTGTGTTTGAGCGCATCTCTGTCCTGAACATGTCTGCATGTCAGGAAGTACACGTGTGGTGGACCTAGCAGAAGCTTGCAGTATAGCTGGAGTCTTAGCGGCTGATATTGACCTCCTAAATCTTTAGGTTATGCTTAATGTATTCTGTTTATGTGTGAAACAGTAGCACATCTCGTAATCACTGTCTAAACTAGTAAAAATTGCAGGACTTTGTTCATGGTGTATTGAATAGTTTTAGGTGAAAATATGACTAACAGCCGCTGTGGCAGCAAATGCAACCTGATATTCAAGTTAAGACTTCAACAAGTGCATAAAAACAGCGGAAACATACATGAAGTTATGGTCAAGAAAATAACCCACTTGCCATTTATAGTTGATACAAGTGAAATAATGTTGTAGGACAGCTATGGTTTCAGTTTTTTTGGTGCATTTTCCTTTTTTTTATCTCACAATTTTTCTTTTTCTTTTCTAGACCAGTGATGTTTGTATGGTGTAATCTTAACATATAATACCAACTCCTTTAATGGTCTGTTTTCTCTTTAAAAGGAAACTTCATTAGCACCAAATACAACCTCTCAGGTGGCTACATCCCTACCTTCCAAAAGAAAGAGGTTGGTGCCGCGGGACAGAGAATCCAGCTCGCCCCCTTGGCGGGCCAGCACTACAGTAAGACTTTCAGCTGTTATTTGTAGTCGGATATAAACGCTTTCCCACCTGTTGCTTCTTTCCATGTCAATGACACTTTTTTTTTTCTGTTCCATCACTTCATATATCTCAGTCACTAAAGTCATCCAAACCTTGTCTCTTATTTCTTTACTTTAGTCACTCTTTCTTCTAACTCTCCTCCTGATCATAAAAAAGAAAATAAGCCTGTAAAGCTCAAGCCCATTTCCAACTCTTCTTTGAGTGAAACTAATGAAGGTACTAACTTTGTAAATTATTCTGGTGGTTGGTTTATTTTTATTTATTTGCTGTTATTAAATCATTTAAAACTACAGTAGCAATTTTAAACCTTTTCTTTTAGACACCTTCTTACCAATAAAAAAGTATGGGGTTATATTCAATAACTTTGGATGTGTTTAGTCAGGATAAATTAACCTTTTAAGGGTTTTTTTTTATTGATCTGATGTAAATATTCTAATTCTAAATGATGTGATTTCATTTGCTTTAAAGAAGAAAATAACCCTTATTATAGAAACTGATGAAAACATAAATCTGTGGTACATCATCTATAGAAGACTTTTGGTGGTTAGTTACTGAAATAAGCGTTTTAATCATATTCTGACCCACTGAATGTGACTTTAGTAAGCTGCTATGTGGAAAAAACTGACTAACGTTTCTCTTTAGATTACGAAGGCTTGAAGCGGCGGGCAGACAGGACTCAGGTGAAGGGCAGCAGCTTTTCAGCGCTAGAGAAAACTCCTGGTAGCCTACTGAGCCGAGCTCCTGGTGTGCAGCCGGTCCACGGCAGGGTGGATTGGACAGCCAAGTACGGCAGAAAGTGATTATCCAAAAAAAACAGGTGGCAGCAACTGATCACCATGCTTGGGAGCTATCTTAAATCCTGAGCACCTGGATGCATATTTTATTCCAAGAGGAGTTCAACTTTGCTGCTATTACACATACTTCCTATGGTCGAATGTTTGCCAAGAGTGTTACTGTCTACGAGGAAATCTCAAAGTATTCATGGGTGATCCAGTGTAACCCAATCAAATGCATAATGCTTGCATGTTATAAATTAAACCTTTTTTAAATTTTATTTTGTACATTTGTTGTTCAGAGATTTGCAACGTTTCATGCAGGTAGCAGGATCATAATGTTCATAATGTAAAAGTACTCCTAGATTATTTGTATCATGCAATGAAATATTTTGTAATTATTTTATATTCATAAATTAATAGAAGTTCAAAGTGTAATAAAAAAACAAGTCTTGAATTTTTTTGTACAAACTACATTTCACCAAACATTTTTTTGTATTTTTGACCAAAATAATAGTGCATGTTCAATTCTGAGAGGCTGTTTTAAAACATGACCAAACTGGAGCTGAAGAGCTTCCACCTACCGCGGACGTTGCAGGCTCCTGGAGCAGCGTCAAACTCAGCTTCCCCACCACCAGGAGGTTTTTTGTTTTTGTTTCAGAAACCCAGATATTTCACCTTCTGAAATTTAATAAATCTACTGATGTATGGGCTGCAGTTTCTTAATTACCTATCAGTTATTGCTCATTAATTACTAATGTGTAATTTGTTCAGCTTTTTCTGACACCAAGAGTGGGAAAGGATTTAATGTTGTCATTTACGCAGTCAACAAATTATTGTAGAGGTGAGCTGGAGCTCTTGGCTCTGGTGGTCTGCCTTTTGGGGGAATCTCACTGATTGGCAGCTTTTGGTCATATTCATTCAGGATCTAATGAAAATTGTTTTGAATTACACACAGCAGATACAGTATTAATTCCAAAAGGAAAAATATAAATCAGAGTCAAAGTACTCCAAGATATTTGTATTATACAAGGAAATAATGAAACCTTTTGTAATTTTATATTCGTAAATTAATAGTTCAGTGTTCATAAAAAAACAAGACATTTATCATCAAACTTTTTTGTATTTTTGACCAAAATAACAGTGCATGTACAATTCTGAGATGCTGTTTTAAAACGTGACCAAACTGCAGCTGAAGACTGTTCTTGAAGAGCTTTCACCTCACGAGGACGCTGCAGGCTTCTGGAGCAGCGTCAAACCCAGCTTCCCCACCATCAGCAGGCTGAAATGAGAAATTCACACTTCTAAACAAATAAATAAATAAAATAAAAAAGACGTACTACAACTTGACTGGAAACAAAAAAAACAACTATTACTGGTTATCTGAAATCCTTTGCGACAGTCGACCCAAATACCACCTTTAAATCCCTTTTATGTTGTCTGTAGTTTGTTGCGCTATTAGAGATGTATTTCAGAACAAACCTTGCTCCTGCCATCAAACCAGCTGGCATGAACTTCCTCGACCCATAGAACCTCTTCCCCATGACGGCAGACAAAGCTCCAGAGGTAGCTGCATCATTAGACATGACAGTTAATAAACCAAGTCACAAAAAAAGTTGATTACCTTGTTAAGATATATTTTACTCAGACTTTTTCACAAAATTATTTTATTACTTTTTGGATTTTATTAATCATTTTTGACAAAAGTTAACCTGAAGACCCATCTCTGACACCATTCCCAATCAGATGATTAGTTACTATATGTGTTCAAAATATTTGCACATACCTAAAGACACCCAAATATTCTTGGGGTCATTGGAGATCTGGTAGGCTCCAAAACCTGCGAGCCCCCCAAAGAGCAGTCCAGCAGCCAGTGAGGGGACACTGCCTGTGTTGGGGAGAGAGAACAACACTACACTTATGAACCCGTCTCCATTTTATTTTTAATTTTTTTGAGAACATTTGCTCACTTTATTAAATTAGAATCCATCTGTATTATAAAATGTTTTTATTGCCTAGAAAGATGCATATTTGTCTTCAAGGAAAAGGTAAGCTTTGCTTATTTTCATGGGATTTATTAATGCATTAACTAAAATGCTTTATAAGACCTAAAGGAAAATGTTTTAACTTTGTTATAAACTGTTAGAAGAAAAAGCAAAAGCAAAATATCACTTAACTAGCCATATGATAAATAAATAGTAATCTCTGAAATGTAATTCCATTTGTTGTGAAACTGACTTTTATAAATAGGCTGCCACCATCTGCCTTTAAAACATCACAAAACAGACATTCAACAAATTCATCAGCTTTATCATAAAATCAAACTAAGATCCCACCTTCAAGCAGTCTTGTGACATTTCAGGACTTAATGTAATAACACCATCTGACATTTAAAATTTTGATTTTTTAACCACTTATAATACGTTTTTATTAATTTAACAGTTAAAACTATAGCCCACTGCTCCCCAAGGGGATGGGTTAAATGTAGATTGTTAATTTCTCCAGTGTGAGATTAAGAAAGTTCAACTAATATTTATTATTATTAAATATGAAAAATGTGGAAACACTTTCCAATGGTAGTGCATATTTGTATGGCAGACTCTTTAGTCAACTAAACAGATGGATATAGAGAAATTAATTTGAAAAAATGTTAAAACAGTGCTAAGGTAAAACACATGTTTTTTTTTTTTTGTCTTTTGTTTGTTCTTGATTGAAAAAAAAAGAGATTAGAAATATCCCTTAGCAAAAAATAATACTAGAAGTAAATTCTATTAAGAATACTTAAGTATACCGAACAATGTACTTTTGGTGTACTTGAAGTATTGCTAAAGTAATATTTATTCAAACTAAATTGGGGCATTTTTAAGTTTACTAAAGTATACTTTAGTAAACACTAAAATAAACAATAGTATAGTCAAGTACACTTGACTATACTATTGTTAAGTATATGAAATATAGTTTAGAATAAGTAAACTCTAAGTGCACTGCCTGATTTTAAGTATGAAATTAGTGCACTTTTAGTAAACTTGAATAAACTACTTTTTGCTAAGGGATTTCCTCCAAGAGTGGTGGAGTATGCAGGAGTGGTTTAAAACTTACTGAATGCACTAAAGTGAACAGACTGGATTTGCTTTCAGGAAAACATGAAACATTTCTCACCTGCTTTCACGTAACCAACGACTCCTCCTGATGCCACAAGAGTAGCATATCCATATCCGATCCAATCTACAGACATGTTGTTAGGCGCCTGGAACAACAACCCATAAGAGGATGAGCGCAAAAACAAAAACACTTGATGCTGAAAACATTAAAAGGCCTATTTAACCTGTTTGACACTAATTCTACTTACAAAGGAAGAGCCATTATTAAAGAAGCTGTCTGTGTCCTCATGTAACAATGAATTGTTAGAGATAAATAAGTGAACGAGGAGAACCAAAGGAAACATTATAACCTAAGAAATGTCCACGCTGTTATTTATTAGGAAGACATCTCAATAAACAGATGGACACATGGTTAGGTAAGCGCGTTTGGCTTAAAAGATAAGATAAACTGCTGCACAGAGCTATGCCCCAAATATTTGACAAGAACCACAACAAACACGGAGAAAATATTTACCCAACGAACACATTGTGACTTTTGGTGGCATATTAATTCAAAATGACAAGAGAGGAATGTTTAAAAATGTACAAATATAAACTGAGATCCAACCTTGCTCCTTGTTTGTCCTCTGTCCCCCACAAACCTTCTTTGTTTCCCGCCGGACACAAATTAAGGTTGCGCACAAAGCCGGAATCTTATTTGGTGGCTCACGGGAAATGTAGGAGTAGCTTTTTCATAACAGGGGGCGGTGCTGCGTTAATCAGGCATTTCAAGCCGAAACATTACTCTTCAGATAACGCAAGTTAGAATAGAAATTAAGATATTATTTATAAAAATATACTAGCTCATTAATTTATTAAAAAAAATATTAAAACAAATACTCATGAATGATTTAAATTTTTATACTAGTGGTTACGTTTTTAGGCCTTATGTTGGCTTTTCCATCGCCCACGTTATAATCAAACAGTCGCATTTGCAAAAATGACTTACAAAGAACAAGATAAAGAAGAAGAAAAAATAAAATAAAAACATGACTTATCATATGTATTTCAGTTATTATGTAAGTTAATGTTTTTATCTGAGGAAAACCTAATCAGTTTCTTGGAGAGGTAAAAAGAGCAAATAGCCTAGAAAATTGCACAAGTAACAGAAAGGACACATTTTGGTTAATATAATTCCAGTGTTGCAGAGTTTAATGGAGGGTGATAATTCTGTCTTTGGATAAAAATTAAAAACCAAGTGGAACATCACCAGCTGTGTACATTTGTTTCCTGCCGCTCCCCTCCTTCTCCACCGCAATGGAACCCAAAATGTAATGTTTAAAGTAAAAAAGAATTATAATGTCTACTTCTTGTGAAAAGTAGACATTGGGTAAAAAAATCCAGTACATCGCCACCAAAATCCAAATTAGGATTCCACATTTTCTCTTAATTTAATCATATTCCTCTGGAATCATTATGGTAACATTAAAATAACTTGACAAGAAGCGTTGATTACTTTTTTTTTAATAAAAGCTAAATGTTATTCTAATATTGGCCACGAGGTGGCACCAGAGGACTATATTAGCAATGAATCTGAGCTCGCAGGCGTCTTTTATTTAAAGTCATTTCGCTCATTTAGAATTTCCATATGATAAATAAAGAAAAAAGGCAATAAATGATGGGGTTTTATGCATAAAAGAAAAATGAATAATCCTGTTCGAACTATTTTTTTCTTGATTAAGTCAAATGTTTATAAAAATAAACAAAGAGAGAGCTCTGGTCGGTGCTTATTTATACACAATCTGGAGTAAATGCAAATTATTGTCTTATCAATTGATTACCTAATTGAGAAATTATTTATTTCAACGGCTCCCATGCAAAGATTAATCTCATCAGGAGGTTCCATAGCCTAACCTACTTTACCTTTCCGCGCACTTCTGCAGAAGAAAGGTGGCGCTAGACTACAATTCAATTATCTACAGAGAGCAGAGTTTGGATTCATAAGATTTTCAACACTTGTTAAAAAATGACTTCTGATTACTCAATGCACTTCAGCCATGGAGCGATTGGCGTGATGGTTACCGATGCTCTCCGGTCAAAGGCCACACATTGGCTCCATTCCACACCAAGGAGAAAGGTGCTCATGTGTTTGGAAATGGAGAAATAATAAACTAAATGACATTGAGATAGAAAGAAGGAAACACAGATAATCAAATTATAAAATATTTGTAATAATTAAATGAATAGAATGAAGATTAATAATAATAATAATAATAATAATAATAATAATAATAATAATAATAATAATAATAATAATAATAATAATAATAATAATAATAATAATAATAATAATAATAATACATTTCTGCTTACCCCTGTTAACCAGATCGGGTAATTTGACAGACCTTACCTGAGGCCCAGTGCCTGCTGTGTGCAGCGCCTGCAGCCATGCAGGCCCCATTCATGCAGGCTGGATATTCAAACGGGACCCGGCTCCATTTTGAGAGGAGCCAACCCTCTAAAGGTTACGCTTCAAAAGTTATTCCTCTCCTGAGTAGACCCTGAAACAATATTTCTGATCCCAGGACTATCTCTCTAAACCCCCCCATCTTCTTTGTCCAGGTCTGCGCTATATAGCTGCAGGTATTGTGTGTGTGTGTGCGTGTGTGTAGTTAAAACGTGTTTCCTTTTGAAGTCAAACATCTTGTTTTAAATATTAACACCAGAAAAAATCTATAGAGAGACTCCGCGTGGAATTATGCAACTGAGAGGAAGAAAAAGAAGAGCAGAAAAGTGAAAATTAAATAATAAAAGAATTCAGTTCTATCATAAACTTGAGTAAATGCATTACCTAAAACTTGGTTTTATATTAAAAAACGCAGTCAGTTGGTTTATAGACTATATTTGAAGCAGGATGAGGTTATCAGCAAGTTAAAGAAATTGGGGTGTAGAACAGGAACAAAAAGGGAAAGGGGGGTTTAAAACGTTTGACCACAACATCACCTATAAGAGCGCGCGCCTTTCTCTACTGTTTGTGTGAGGGAGAGTGTGTGAGTGTGAACGAGTGTGTAAGAGGGAGAGATCATTCGCTCTCAGCCCGAGGGCTTCACATAAGTATGTATTAGAAATAAACAGCGGATAAATAAATAATGACCCTCACAATAGCAGGACCCCCCCTCCCTCCCCCAGTAATAATGATGCTGGCAGTTAACCTTCAAGTTTTTTTTCCTTCTTTTTAAATTGACACAGTTTCATTTGCAGAGAGAATTCATGTTTTACACCAAAACAGATCATATAATAAAACAACCAGGGGAAGACTAAACGACTTAGAGAACGACTCTTTATTAGTCTTTTCTTCACTCAGTGCAAAGCTCCAATGAAAGTTTTACATTTTTATGCAGGTTTCTGCAGTTATAGCACTACAAATTAGGATGCATTGCACTTTCATACAGAGAAGAAATGAGACTTTTAGTCTTAATTTTAATTTGAAGACTGAAAAAAGATTTAAAAAATAATATATATATATATGTATATATATATATATATTTTTTTTTTTTTTTTCATTTGTGATTAATTAATTATTTCCTTCAAAGTCTGACAGCTCTGACTTATTCAGCATTCAACCAATTCCTTGCCTTCTTCAGGCTTTTGCCTGTCCACACCCGCGTCAGTGCGCATGCGTCAGGTGGGCCTACACGGCTTTCCTTTTTTACGGCCAGGTGAAGCGATCAGGTCCAAGTAAAAAAAAAAAAAAAAAGGGGGAAAGGTTTACTTT
Source organism: Cyprinodon tularosa (assembly GCF_016077235.1). Taxonomy (NCBI): domain Eukaryota; kingdom Metazoa; phylum Chordata; class Actinopteri; order Cyprinodontiformes; family Cyprinodontidae; genus Cyprinodon; species Cyprinodon tularosa. The sequence goes on along the minus strand of NW_024038861.1, from coordinate 647,392 downwards.
GGGACCCGAGGCTCAATGAGATAGACACGGTACCGGAGCGACCAAACCCACCACAGGCAACAGAGGACAAAGAATGTCAATTATGGGCAAAATGGGAGAATGGCAGGTATGTGCTGCTTATACCTTATAGGAAAAAGAGGCTGTAGCGAGAGAGAGAAAAAAGAAATCCGCTAAATGTGTCAAAGTGTTAGCTTGTTGTGGCATGAAGTTGGTCTGTAAAATCTGGTTTGGTCTTCTGCTATGTTAGATTTCTCAAACGAGGTGAAACAAAATTGTTTAACATCCTTTATTCTTATTTTTGAAGTTTTCTTTCAGGATTATTCTAATGCATACATAAGTCTTTATCTTTTTATTCTTACTTTTAAAATGTTCCTACATATTATGCGTCATAAAAGCGCACTCCTTAATCGGAAAAAGTAAAAGTTGTTCAAGTTGCATTTCTTTGATTTCTTTAACACTTTCTACAAACCAGTAAATCCTCAATCCGTGCCAGCTGCAGATTAACGCTAAAAAACTCCACCATTCAGTTTTGTGTATTCTTATTCTGCAGATATCTAAAAGTTTTATTAAAAACTGACCTTTTCTACACGACCTGGACTCTTGATCGAGGGTAAAAAAAAAAAAAAAAAAAAAAAAGAACATCAATTGGGTTTCGTTCGCTTAAACCCAGCCGCTTTGGATTCATTAATAACAAATGCCTGAAAGAAAAACAGGGTGCTCCACCAAAAATGGTAATCCGCTGGTTAAAAGCACACAAAAAAAAGAAAGAGGGGAGACAACGCCTTAAAGGAGGCCGTCGACCTGTCTGCTGACCCGCGACCTGCTGAGGTGAGGGGCTCTGCCGGCGACAGGGCAGAGCCAGGCTCCCAGTAGCCGCTCATTCAAATGAAACAGGAGCCATGTTGTTGTGTTAATTATTTACACTCCCCTCCTAAACCCTGCTACCTTACAGGTAAAGTCAATGAAGCTGCAGAGCTGTTTGGAATGGCTCACCTTTAACATGAAAGGAAAAGCCACACTCTCAGTGGGATTAAAAACAATTTGGAAGTTAGAGAGCTTAAAAAACATTGCTGGGAATTTACATTAAATACACTTAAACTAATACAAAATTTTAAAAAGCGCAATATTACCGATCAGCTTTTAGTTACTTTTTGCTTCTATGTTCTAGATTTATAATTCATAAGGTAAAAATCCGAAGCATCCGAAGAAGAAAATCCGAAGCATCCGAAGAAGTCGTCCCGGTTGCATGCAGGAGCCCCATGCATGGATGCAAACACCTCAGAAACAATAAACAAACATGTACTTATGGACTTTTTTTTTTTTTTTTTTACCTGTGCGCTCCATGTCCATTGGTGTTGATGTGGTGTGAACACATATACAAAAGGGGGGGAAATCAAACGGCTGTTGATATGCTAATGAGGCCCTGTGCCAGTGTTATTACAGAGCTGCTCCAGCCCTCCACTTCCACCATTAGAGGGAGACCTCAGAGCGCAAGACAGACAGACAGCAGCAGCAGCATCAGCAGCAGCGCGCTGGGCAGCTTCAATAAAAGTAAAGATTTGATTTTTTTGGTTACTACAGAGCGGGGGACAGCACAGTTTCACTGAGTGAAAACAAGGCTGCTCACCATAGGTACTTCCACAAATCCATGACAATGCTTTGGAAATTAACTGATAACATTAAATATGAAGACTGCGAGGTAAGAAACTTTTTGTTGGGATTTAAAAAAAAATTTTAATTAAATTTTATTCTAGATTTTTAGGTGAGTGAGGATAATTACTTTGAAACACTAATGTAGTATTTTGATCTTTTTTTATTATATCAAAGCGAAAATTTAGGTACAGATCTTATGCATTTTTTTAACAAATGTATATTTTTTTTGTATATAATAACAACAAAAATAATAAATATTAATAAAAAGAATAAAATAATAATAATAATTGCGCGAATAAAATTAAACTTCACTTTCTAATCTGTAGAAATATTAACATAAATATTGTTACTAAGAAACAAACAAACAGACATTCACTTACCATGATTTTATTTGAAATATGTATTTTTTTTTCCAGAATGCCTTGATTAAAATTTAAGTGACAGCCATATGCTTCCTTTTTTTTTTTTTTTTATAAAAAGCAATTCCTGCTGTGGTTGCTGTGGCCTTTAAATAGTTTTTTTTTTTTTTTTTTTTTTTTTTTTTTTTGAGGAAACAGCCTTCCTGCGAGTGTATGTGGAGTGCTTACTGAGTGAGTGAGTGAGTGTTGTTTTGGACACAGACAAAGTTTTGGCAGTAATATCAGAGGCTTGTTTAGTAGTGGAGAAGCCAGTTGGACGTGTTTTTTTTTTCTTTTCTTTTTTTTTTTTCTTTTCTTTTTTTTTTTTTCACCCGCCTCATGTGCGCACAGAGACGGACATGGATCTGGAAAACAACAACACCTAAGAAAGAAAGAAAGAAAGAAAGAAAGCCTGGGCAGCTTCTTGTTTTCTGTTATGTGGAGCCTTTTAGTTTGTACTTGAAGATCCTCGCGGCTGGTATCGATGCAAAAAGTATCAAAAACATTTGCATGTGAAATCCTGGAGTGTTTCGTAATTCTTAAAACCGTGTATGGGCAAGCAGGGAAGTGTTTAAGTGGTGCGTAAAAGTTCGCTCGGAGCGCTCGATCCAGCTGCTCTCACTTTTTTCTTTTTTTTAATTATTATTTTAAGAGTGTAAGGCGTTTATTTTTTTCCCCGGATCAAAGTTAATGTCAGCCGGTGTCGCTCGGAGATCAGAGGGAACCGGTGAGTACATTCGGAATGAGAAACAGGAGCCCGATGGAGGACAACTCTTCGGAATCGGAGGTGGAAAACAAAGAGACACGCGGTGAAAACGAAACGTCGTCTGATGAATTTTCACCCTCTTCAGAGGTGCACATTAATTCCCTCCTCCGATCGGCTTCTTCTTTCTGTCTGGGTCCGCATCTCTTCATTGCTATGTCATTCTTTCTTTCACTTTTGCGCTTTGGCCCTGGGACGCTTTTAAAATGCCCCCCTTCTTTTACCCCCTCTTCCTGATTCGCCAGTCGCCAGTGAATGTCCCTCTTTTTTTTGTCTCCCATTCCACTCCCCTCCTCTCTCTCTCTCTCTTTCTCTCTTTCTCCCTCCCTCTTTCTCTCTCGCTCCCCCATCTCTGATTAGATATACTGATTCCTCCTTTCAATGGACGTCATTTAAGCACAGACTCCTGCCTTGAGTTGCGTCCTCCACTTCACGCCAGATTTCCGACTATTCTTCCTTTATTATTAAGTGTTGCTGTAATATTAACAGTCATGATTGCGTTCCACTAGGAGTCCAGGAGGGACGACGAAGAAGCGACTCTATTTTTTTTTTTTCTCCTGCTAATATGAGCTCAAGCGAGGGGGACGGTATAGCACTGTGATAGAAGCCGGAGTAACTTGCAGATCCAGCAGCACCGAATAATATCTGCATTTTATTTAGGCGCAAATGACGGCCGGCTCGGATCTTACCACACCTTTCTGATGGATTATCGTCTTGCTTTCGAGGCGCATTTCTGATCCTGCGGGGAGAGAAGACTCTTTTCTGGGGGGCCTATATAATTTTTCCCCTTTTTCGCCCCCCTCCTCTCTCCTCTTTAAACACTAAGAGTGTTTTTTTAAAACAGATTTTTCTTTTGCCAAATCGCACCAAAAATCCTTAAAGATGTTAGTGCACAGTTTTTCCGCGATGGTAAGTTTGTAAGAGCCTTGGTATATTAGACTGATTCTTATTTTATTTTCCCTATGTCTTTTTTTTTTTCTTTTTTGGTTAATTTGCTTCATTCTGCGGACATTGCATGCCTAAAACCAGCGTTCCTTTTGTTGGAAAAAAAAAGGGTAAAAATAGTGGATATTGTCCAATCTGGATTTTGGATTTTTCTGTATTTTATTTATTTTTTTCTTTATGCTTTTCTTTCTTTTTTGCATTTTCTTATGTAAATATAGTGGAAAACTGATTAATTTAGGCTTTAATATGAGAGCAGTAATAAATTCATGCACCAAGGCCACAGTGCCCAAGTCATCGCCTTCAGTATCCAGCGGCTAATATAGACTGGTGCATGACTGTGAGGCTAAAAATATATGCTTATGTCTAAAAATGACTTTTCTCTTCTTCCTTGGCAGGACCGCCACGATGGTACCAGCAACGGGACAGCCAGGCTACCTCAGCTGGGCGGCGTGGGTCAGAGTCCCTACACAAGCGCCCCTCCGCTCTCCCACACACCGAACTCGGACTTCCAACCCCCGTACTTCCCTCCGCCTTACCAGCCCATCTACCCACAGTCTCAGGACCCGTACTCACACGTCAACGACCCGTACTCCCTGAACTCTCTGCACGCCCAGCAGCAGTCGCAGCACCCGGGCTGGCCGGGCCAGAGGCAGAGCCAGGAGAGCGGCCTGCTGCACCAGCACCGCAGCCTGCCCCACCAGCTGTGCCGGGAGTACCGCAGGGAGGTTCTCCTACCGTCCGGCCACGGCATCGATACGGGATTGTCGGACTCTATTCCCATCCATGGAATACCTCACCCTTTAGACGACGTTCAGGTAAGGCAGATTCTCCTTTTTCTATCTAAAAAACCATCAAGAACATGTTAGAATAAATTATATACTTTTTATATATTATGTGCAAACAATTTATATTAATTAAGTATTGCAATCGTATTATATTTTTGCAAAGCACGTATGAAGGGCTTTTAAAAAAATAGATAAAAAAGAAAAGAAATATATTTTCAGTTTTGTCATCATGCTTTTTTTTATTTATCTATTCCTAAAAGTAAAAGTCTATAATAAAAAAAAAAACCTCAAATAATATTGGAACTGTTGTAGGGCAACATATTTATTATTTTCAAATTTGAGCAATTAAATTAAAAAACATTTTTAAACCAAAATTGAGCATTAAAACCTTTGCATGTATTCGCCTCATCTTCTGCGTGACTTTTATTAGATTTTTATTCTTCCGAGCAAAAGCAGATGCAGCCTCTTTATTCTGTGCGAACAAAAACACCGATATGACACTTTTTTTTCTCATTTTTTTCTTTTCTTTTTTTTTTTTTTTTGCACACACGCTAACAAGAGAATTGAGTTTGCTGTATTGAGTTGAGGCAGCTGCGATTACTAAAGACGTATGATAAACGAGCTCCCTTACTGTCAATAAAGGCCCGTTCTTATTGAGATGACTCTGGCCGCTTTTTTCCATCAGAAACAAACACTGATCATTCTCTAATTAGTTCATATAGGCCTTTAATAGGCTGCGACTCTCGTAATTACTAACCAATCATAGATTTGAAGATTTTTTTCCCTTCCTCTCCTTGCTTGTGGAGCCAATCTGACGGCGAAATTAGGTCAGGATTGTGGGGCGAAGCAGTGCTTCGTTATTTAAGTCTGAGTTTTTGTTGCTATTTAAGTTAAAACCCTCAAAAAACCTTAATAATAACAGGTATGGGCCTCCTGAGCCTCCATGTCGGCCGATAACGGTGGCTTCTAATTGTGTCAGGTTTTCTACGTGCAGAAACATCCCAAAGCTGCATTCACTTAACATATTTTGTGACTAAAATTGTTTTTTTTTTGCATTTGTTTCATAGCCTGTTGAGGATCAAGGAATACATATTCCCGACCAGACTGTAATTAAAAAAGGTAAGCAATTTCCTCTGAGATATCATGCATTTTTTTTCCACCCTCCAAGCTTCACACACACACATAGAGCCAAGTATACACCTACATCCATTCTGCTCCAGAGAACTCAGCGCAAAGCGGTGATGCCTGACTGATCCTAATACGCACTATAGCCTATTTTTCATTACATGCTTTCCAAGTGCATCAAACTGGCTGCACCTTTTTCTTTTTTCCCCTTCCTTCGCTGATGGAATTTACTGTCAGCGTTTCAGCGCAGCGGGGAGATGAGTGGAGCTGGTGGGCTTTGTAGGCCCCTGCTATTTGACGGTCAAAAAAAAAAATAATAATAATTCTAGGCGTATATATAGAGAGAAGAATCCAATAGCTGCAATCACGCAGTATGGCCAAATGTAAAATGGATGTTGGTACCGGTGGAAAGAGCACAGGCCAAGTGTGTGCAGGAAGATAATCTGCCATTAAGGAGAGGGAATCAAAACTGGGCATGGAACAAAATTACTGGCTGTGGTGTTATTATCTTTAAATGGAATTTTCATATGTTAGTTGGTAAAGCTTTTTGGAATCATCCGTCTGGTGTATTTTTAACATCATTTGTCAAAAAAAAATGTAATGATTAATTTTGGACATGATACAACATAAGGAGGTCTTTCCGTGGCCATAGTATTTTTTTGTCAGGTCAAATTAAGATCAAGATCCAAAGATATTTTGGTCACCCTTTTTTTTTGCTCGTTTTTGTTTTACTTCAAAAAAATGTATATATATTTTCTACTTATTCCGTCACTATATCTGGGTATCAACATGATAATTGGCTTCTGATATTAGTAATCTCAAGAGTTCGTTTAACTCCTATCGTCTCCATTAGGCTCCCTTGAGCCATTAATGTCACAAGTGATCTATCCAAAGGCGCACAGTTCCCCCCTTTGTCTCCGGTTACTGCACAACAAAACGGTGTAAAGCCTTCTCCCCTTCCCCCACGCACCCCCACCCGGTGTGAATTCACACGCGGCTGATAGTGTTTTTTTTTTTTGCTAGATACAGAAGATATGTCAAAATATGTAGACTTTATTGAATATCTCTGTTCTTTGTGTGCAGCAAATATATATGTTTAAAACATGCTGTTTAAGGGCAAAGCTGCTGCTGTTTCCAACTGTGTGCTCTGAATAAGTACGGTGTTTTTTGTGTTAGAAATAAATATGGAGAGTATTTACAAAGCGTGTTTTGTTCAACTCTTCCCTATAAGCTATAATCTTTCCTTAAATAGTTAAGGCTCTTTATTGCATGAAATTCACTGAGGATATTTCTTTCTCTCTCCTCCTCCTCCTCCCCTCCCCTGCTTCCCTCCATCCATCCCTCCCTCACTGCCCACCTCTTCTCTCCCTGGCTAAAGGTCCAGTTTCTTTATCCAAGAACAACAGCGTCTCCGCCATCCCTGTAAATAAGGACGGTCTTTTTGGAGGAGTGGTCAACCCGAACGAGGTGTTCTGCTCGGTTCCGGGTCGCCTGTCCCTCCTCAGCTCCACTTCAAAGTACAAGGTCACGGTGGCTGAGGTGCAGAGACGCCTCTCGCCGCCCGAGTGCCTCAACGCCTCTCTGCTGGGAGGGGTGCTGAGAAGGTGAGCTTGTACAAGAAAAAAGTGCAAAAAAAAATAAAAAAATAGTGCAATCTCTCCCCCTCTCTCTCTCTTCATCGTGTCTCTACCTGTGCGCGCGTTTGTGCGCTCTTCTCTCTCTCCCGTGCGCTCTCCCTCCTCTGTACCAAGAATAATTAAAATCGACCAACCATGACACCTAGCTCCTGCATTTAAAGCAGGAGGGGTCTGTTAAATTCCATATTAACTTCCCTTAGCTCTCTCTCTCCTTCTCTCTCTCTTTCTCTCAAATTAATGTAGGCCTAGTCTGTTTCAAGCCCCAGCTCTGTAGGCCCAGTGAAGGCATTACACATGAAAACATTGGTCTCTGGTGAACTGTCTACTGAAGTGCTGCAGACACGCAGCCAGTAATAGCACTGCCTATTAAGCAGGACTTTATTTATTCATTTTGCTCTGTATTTGTCGGCTGGTGATGAGGCTCTTAGGGTGTTATTTATTGTTTGCACCGGGGCTCTCAAATTAAATCAGAAATAGAGTGAGTTGATTTTGTTTTTACCCAGAAAAATGTGTTATTATCTGGGTTGATGTTCTTTTTTAAAAAATATATAAGAATAAAACAATCTGCTCTGTTTTAATGTTATAGGGCCAAGTCTAAGAACGGGGGTAGATCTCTAAGGGAGAAGTTGGATAAAATCGGTTTGAATCTACCTGCTGGAAGACGCAAGGCAGCCAACGTCACCTTACTGACGTCACTAGTTGAAGGTAAGTCCAGTGTCCACAAATCAGTTTTTTTTTCTTCCTTAATGCTCCCGCTATGTCAGGTACTTTTATAAAGGGAGAAAATGTTATATTCTACCCCCTCTCTCTCTTTCTCTGTGTTGGAAATCAGCATATGCACTCATCCGTGTAATGTGGACCGACTTTGCCTCGCAAGTAATAAAGCATGAAGGATGTGCGTGTGTGTGTGTGCGCGTGTGTCAAGAGTGAAAGAGACCCCCACGTCCACGCAACACAGAGTGAATGGGTGCTGGTAATTCTAGTGACTCTGCAGCGTTGGCCCTTCGCTTCCTGGAGCGCACACGCAGGTCCACGCCTGGCCTAGTTTATCCACTGGATTAATTTGTGTTGAAGTCCAGTTAATTATTGAGTGCTGCTTGTTTATTGGGCACTGCTGAGGCTCTTTCACCTCATGGATGAGAAGTCGATTGATTTACCAACCCCGCGTTGCTTCAAACATTAATACAGTCTGGATATATAACAATGCATGAGGCAGATTATTTTTTTTTATTATTCTTTTCGTTAATAGCTTCCCCCTGCGTTGGGTTTTACAGTGAAGACATGGCATGCAAAATGGCGCTTGCATGTGCTGACCTATTGGGAGCTGAAGTATGTTTTGGGGGCCTATTAAAGAATAAATTAGGCAATTATGGTGGGCAAAAGAGATGCCTTTTTGCGCGACTGGATACATTCGTCGGCTCGCAGAGTTGAGCCTTATTAATTCAGTGCGGTGGTATTTTGGTGTGCTGCTGGTTTCCTAAAAGGTGAAAACCCGCAATGGTTCATTGGTCCCAAACCAGTTAATGATTGCTGCAGACCAGGACTAAATGTAATATTTAGGGTAGATAGTTTCGCAGAAATTTGCTCCTGTGCAGTGACGAAATGAAGGAGGGGGAGGACCAAGATTCTGATGTCAATTTATATATTTTCATAATCTATTTACCTTTATTGCCTTTGTTACTTTTTTTTCTTGGTAGAAAATGCACTTAAAAAAGAAAGAACATTTTTAGTTAAACTTAGAGATTTGTAATAGTTCGGATAATATGGTGTGTGGTATGTTATTTAGAGTAGAAAAAGCATCATCTGGTCATACTGTATTGGTATGGATATGAAAATGTCTCTATTTTTGATGTGTTGAGTTTCATGTACAGACTAAAGCAAAAATATTTAATTAAAACCCATAAAATTTGGCATTTTTAAAAATGCATATTGCACAAAATGATCTTTAAAAAAATCTGCTCTTTGTATTAAAACACAAGGAGTGTTATATGCTGGTGTCACTGCTTTTAGTGTGGCTTTCTTTTCCAGCAAAAGTCTAGTTTCAGCAAGCTCTCTGGCAGTGAGCAGTAACAAAGGGGGCAGCACTTCCATGCTCTGTACAGCTAAAATAATATTGGCATCCAAATTCAATTATATTAAATCATATAACAGTATTACATTTCAAACCAGCAACTGCCTGCTGCAGAATAAAGCTCACAGAAACACATCATGGCGTTCTTAAATAAGAACCCCACTCCATTTTTTTTTTAAATCAGAAAACCCCCTAGAAAAAAAAAAAATAAGAATGATAAAAACAAAAACCTGGATGGTGTTTCTTGGTTAGAAATTACCCAATAAAAAATGCTTGATTGTGGATGATAGCCAGTGAGAACTGACTGACAAATTGGGGCTGTTTTGTGTTTTTATTGTTTATGGTCGTTCAGTTTTATGGAAAACTGTTTACTGGACTTGAGCTAGATGCTTACTTGGTGCGTGCGTTCTTCCGGGTAAAATAAATAAATAAAAATCAACTGGTCCGGTGGATTAAACCCAGAGACTTCGTGGAAGAAATTTGCAATGGGAAGAAGAAAGAACAGAGTGGCTACTTAAATTTGCAAAGGTGGAATAGCTGGGATTTAGCCATAAAATAAGGTTTCCTGATGCAGGCCTTTCATCAACCTACACATTGATAATCAATGACATGGTCATTAGCAGGCAGCTCCGTGTAGTTTTCATTTCCCCTTACTTTTCTCCTGCTGCAGAATTTGACATGTATGACAGCTCCCGGGGCTCCTTTAATATTATTTCCAGGCGTTTGTTATCATCATGATCATCAATGTTGCTGGGAAAAGCGCACGTGACATAACCCCGATGTCTTAACGCACAAACCCCAAAGAGCGCAGCAGTTCAAATCAGATGAAAAACTTTTTTAATATTTGATTTGACCATATTTCAAACATAAAAATAAAAAATGTCCTCTAAATCGAATGTTTTTTTTTCTTGTCCCCTTTCCTCACAGGCGAAGCGGTGCATCTTGCCAGGGACTTTGGTTATGTGTGCGAGACCGAGTTTCCAGCCAAGGCAGTAGCGGAATATGTAAACCGTCAACATTCCGACCCAAACGAACAAGTCCAAAGAAAAAACATGCTGTTGGCCACGAAGTAAGCCGTTTTCACCGTCTCCCTCTGTGCCCAATGTGTGGCCCTATAGCTGCGTGTTCATTTGGCAGCTTGCGCACACGCATAACCCTCCACCCCCACCCCCTTCCACACACACACACTTAGCAGAGCGATAAAATGCACCACTCACGATGATCTTTTATCTATTCATTAGCTGTTTTTTTTCACGCATCAACCACAGACTATTAACAGACTATTAGGTATTTAATAAACAAAAATTGCTTTAGATTTCCGGTGTTGACACACTTCATCCAGCTTTATTTTAAATTTCACTTGCAAGCAATCCTATAGATTAGAAATAATCTGTTTAAGATGATATTTACAGAGTTTTTTTTCCCCTCTGTCTTTGCTCATCAGCTTCTTTACGCACCGCGGTGCCATCAGTCTTTCAGGGAGACTGGAGTCCTTACAAGGCTCAGAGCAGCAGAGGCCAGCATTTAATACCGATGATGGGCTGCCATAATCAAACAGCTGTCAGCCATAACTGCTTATCGCAGGGACTCTGAAGTGTTGTTAAGACAGGCGGCCAATGTCAGAAGGGGCAGAGAATCTTAAACATGTATTCCAGCCTTCATTTCTTAGGATAGGTCACTAAAAAAAATATTAGCGTCTATCTTGCTTCAGTTTTGCTGTTGATATGTGTTTCAAATGAATATGCATTACCTAATAAACACATATTAGGCTGTAAATATTTAATTTGCACTGCAAAAATGATCTAGAAATAAGTAAAAATGTCTTAAGTTAAGTGTATTTACCCATAAATTAATGAGGTAAATTAGATGTTTTTCCAATGGAATGAGTATTTTTACTCCTAAAATAACATAATTAGATAATATGCACTTTAAATAAGACAATTCAATTGTTTTTTTTTTCTTATTTTGAATGTAAATTGTCTTATTCTATTGGCAAAGTGTCTCACTTGCCTCCTCAATTCAAGAAGAAATGCCCCTTTTTTAAGAAAAAAAATTCTTATTTAGGTTTCAATTTTTGCAGTGTATATCCGACTGCTGACTTTTAGGGAACTTTTAAAAAAATGATATCAACCATGGAATGAATACATTGCAGGGTTTTCTATATGGGAAATAAGAGGTTGAAATAAATCAATTAGAGAAGCTTACTTGCCTTGAGCAATTTAAAGCTTTATGGCTGCTTACTTTTAAAGTGCGTCATCTGTATAAATATATATATTTTCCCATTAGGATACTAATGCATGACTTTGTCACTAATCTCCTCCTATATTTGCTCCATTTTTTTAAGGCAAGTCTGCAAAGAGTTCACAGACCTGCTGTCCCAGGACCGCTCGCCTCTTGGAAACTCCCGGCCGCAGCCCATCCTTGAACCAGGAATTCAAAGCTGTTTGACCCACTTCAGTCTCATCTCACACGGTTTCGGGACCCCAGCGCTGTGCGCGGCTGTCACGGCCCTCCAGAACTATCTGACCGAGGCTATTAAAGCCATGGACAAAATGTACCTCAACAACAACCCCAACAGTCACTCAGATAACGGCACTAAAGGCGGGGACAAAGATGAGAAGCACAGAAAGTGACGTTTCCTCCTCGACCAGTGGGGGGGCAACATGCCAGGGGCGCTTCTTCTGCACCGACCCATACAGCATCCCCTCGCCCCCTATACCCACCCGATATAAATATTATAAATATCTTATAAATATTATTGATAAAGTTAAACGTGCCACTTCCTGATCTGATCTTGCGCCGTTTTTTACATGTTTTCTGTTTTCACGCTCACTTTGGATTCAAACGGGAAGCGACGCAAAGAATCTTCCTCTTCTTCCAACACCTGAACGATATTAAAAGGGTTATTTAAAAAAAAAAGAAAGAAAAAAAGAATGAAAGAAAGAAAAAAACGAAAAGAAGATGCAGAGAAATCGCTCCAGGGCGAAGGGGAAAGGTGCACTGCCTCACCCAGAAGACTTTTTATGTACCCCCCCCCCTTTCTCCACCCTCCTGTTTTTTTATGAGCTGCAACGAATGGACTGAAATCCAGCGACCCCCTTCTCTATATCTCACTTTTACGATTGTGACAAGAGAGGAAAAAAAAAATAAAATAACGAAGCTAAAAGAGGATGAATTCTTATCAGTATTGTGAATAATAAACTTGAAAAAGCAAAGAGAAATTTCACAGCTCTCCATGTCATGACTTCATTTGTAGACTCCCCCCTTCTCTTTCTCTTCTCTTTCTCCGAACGACCAACTTGAACTTTTTTTTTTTTTTTTTTTTTTTTTGAATTTAAACACGATTCACGGTTATATAAGGGAATCCGTGTTCATGTATGTATATATTTATTTATGTGTAATTTAATGGGAATTGTAAATATGGTGCGTCTGTTGAAACTTCTTTTTTTTATTTATCTGGTGCCTCCTGTTTTAGTGGGTTTTGAATATTCGGTTAGTTCTTCATGTGAATTTATGGTTCTAGAAAGCAGAAGTTTTTGGGGTATTTTTTTTTTAATTATTATTATTTTATTTCTCTGGGATATTTCGATTCAGCCCTCTTGTAGCATGCTGAGGTGACACTGAAGCAAGTGAACAAATTTTAATAGAAATAAACTTCAAATTTCTCTCAATATATATCAACTTATTCAGTTTTTTTTTATTATCATTTGACCCCGAGGTAATTTTGTTTATTTTGTGTGTCTAATTTGCGTTAATAGACAAGCTTCTATGTGTTGTGCCAATCAGAATAAGTTTCACCTCTTGTTCTCTTCTTGAAGCACCATAAAAGCAATAAATTGAATATTGTCGTCCCCCCCTCCACCCCAGTGTCCGAAAAGACATTCAGAGAATTTTATTTTCTTTTTTCTTCATTTTTTTTTTTATTTGGAACCACCTGCTATCTTGTTATATGTCCGATTATGTCCAAAACTGGAGGCGGTTTTAGCTGTATTGTATAGACATGTGCTGGCAATAGTTCCTATGCCTGTCAATGTATTATAGTCCTTTGTTGCCCAGAAAAAAATAAATATTTGATACGCTTCATCTCGATTTTTAATCATTTTTTATCATATATTTTTTTCCCCACTTGCTCCAAATTTTTTAGGGATGTAATTTCAATTTTTGTTATTTTTCTTTTCTCACTCTAAACGGCTACAGTAATTGAGTTTAAGCCTCCCTTGACGATTGCTCCTCGCAATAAGCGGCTGAACTCATTGTTTCCCTTAAGTATAATAAAAGAACAATCTTACTTTAAACTCCCTCAGTTCAGAGCAGCGCGGATCTCTGCGCAGGCCGAAGCGGCTCACAACAATGGGCGCGCATTCGCGTTTGAAGTGCGCTGCGCCACCCCTCCAGCTAAAACCCTCTGAGATGTGCAGAGGCCTGGTGTGCGGTGTTTGGTCGTTGCGGGCTATTTTTTTTTTTTTTGGTGCGGTGAAAGTTATTCAAAGACGCGCATCAAATATTTGTTCTGTTTGTTTGCCTCTCGGTGTAATCAATGCACAATCAGCGCTCAGTGTTGCGTTTTCATGCATATCCAGATAAAATCTTCTCCTGCAAACTGATGTTCAACCTGATCTTTATTATTATTATTATTATTCTTTTTTTCGTTCAGCAGGTCTTTTTTGGGCCTTTCTATTTTGCGCACAGGATGCAGGTCATTGCATAAGGTCTTGAATCAGGGCATGTCTGTATATTGATGGTTCAGTCTGGACTGATGATGCTTGCATCTTATTAGGCTATTGCTTCTTGCTTTTCCCCCCTATCTGGCAGCTATGCAGTTGAAACCTCTGCACATACACCCCCCCCCCCCCATTCTCTCTTTCTTCTCTTCAGCGGCTGTATTTATTATCTGGTTTGGGTTTAATTCTGAGGCAGGCAGAGAGTGACTGAAGCCTAACTGTACATGTCCTTGGCATAATTGCGATGCGCAGTGCTGGAGCAGGTGAAGCGCGGCATTGTCTGTCAGGGCCTGTTTTTGTTGGCTCAGTCTTCAGATTGTGTGTGGGATCCTGTCCTCAGGCACAATAGCTCACTCATAAAGGGGGGGTGGACTGCACGGCTGCTATGGTGGATGTGAGGGGCATAAATAGTCACTTTAAGGGGAAGGGAGGGTACAATCGTATTAAAAGCAGCACTCATTTCTATTATAGGGCAAAGGAAGAGTGTGTCATTAATGCTAATGTTATTTAATAAATTTATCGGGGATCGGTTGAAGAAAACAGGTTTTTGAGGGTGAAACAAACGAATTAGAAATAGTTCCATCCTGTGTCATTGGTGTATGTTTGCGCGCATTATTAGTGCATTCCTGTAATTGTGCGCCCCTTTGTAATGACATCCAAATCCGTTACTTTATTTATTTATTTTTTGCCATTTTGTTTACGCTGATTCCAACCTATATGATTTGCATCCCTTTTTAGAGCCAAAAAAAGGGCTCTAAAAATTTGATCGAAAACAGGTAGAACTACCCCCCCCATCCCCCCATCCCCCTACAGAAAAAATAAGTCCCACAGCAAAAGTCATTTGCAAAAGAAGCGGGTCTGAAATTTGAACAGCCAGTCAGCAATACCCAGCTGAATATGGATAATTCAATCCATAACTGCTGCTTGTCTCAACTAAAGCAATTACAGCTGATTCTTGTATAGTAATTAATAAGTGTGAGGCCTGTTGTTATCAAATGTTCTGGAGGATATTTTGAGATAAATGCATCAGGGGTTGTGATGGGGGAAACAAGGTATCTTTTTATATTGTCCCCACATATTTTCAGGGCCGCTTCAAGGTTGTATACAGGCCCTGAGCAGAATTTTCATTAGGGGTGCCAACTTCCTACCATTCCTATTCCAGTTATGGTGCTTTCACTTAGTTCTGAGAAGCCAGAGGTACAACAATAAAGCACTCTGAAGTTGGAATGCTGACTAGGAAGGTCAGATCCCCAAGCATCCCTGAGTTCAATATTCAAAATGGCTGCCGTGCACATAGAAGGTAGCAGGAGTTGCAGTTATAAACTAGAAATTCTGTTGCAAGCTTTATTGGTGAATGTGTTATTTTATTATTTGAATGCATACACTGGAAAAATGTCTTAATTTAAGTGTATTTACTCTTAGTTTGAGTACGTAAATGAGATAATTTGCCAATGGAATGAGTATTTTTACTCTTAAAATCAGATATTTAGATAATATGCACTTGAAATAAGACAATGCAATTGTATTTTCTTATTTTAAATGTAAATTGTCTTGTTCCATTGATAACCTGTCTCACTTACCTCCTAAATTCAAGAACAAATGCACTTGTTTTAAGAAAAAATTACATATCAAGATTTTGATTTTTCCAGTGTAAAATTGAGAGAAATATGCTATCTTTGTGCTACGCTGCTAATAGGAGTTATTGCAAAAAAAAAAAAAAAAAAAAAAATGAGCAAATCAATCTGTTTTTTTAAAGCCGGAAATTTCAAAATATGGACTAGAAGATTATAAAACAAACTCTTAGCAGCCTTTTTACAAACTTGGTTGATTCGAGACATAGGATTTCACTGAAATTCATAAGTAACCACTTGAAATCATAAGGAGTAATAATCTTTAGTAACAAAAGCAATATTATCGCAGCTTAGACAAGAGTAGCACGTATCTGAGTACCATTAGCAAGTTTCCTTTGAGTGTTGTTTTTGTTTTACAGCCCTAAGCATGTGCAAAATTTGCTTATGTCTCATGCTGGCTCCTATGTTTGTGATAATGAAAATTCAGCGTTTGCATTGTGAGGAAAAAAATGCATTTGGAGATAAAGTTATACTTATTTATCCTTTAACTGCAAAGGGCTTTGTGTTGGTTAGTGAAATATGATTGGCCTAAACAGCAGTAATGAATTAGTGCACGCTCTACTACACCATATATATTTCCGTGCTGTCTGAGGAGTGCCCCTTCCAGCAAAACTGCACAACTTCTCATCACCAAATCAGCTGCACGTCAAAGCTTCCTTAACCAAATGTGTCCCCTCCACTTTGAATGCTATTGGAGGAATTTCTGTGGTCAGGAAGTGTTTAGCTGATTCTGCTGAGATCACAGCTCGATGAAGGGACCTAATTAGCCCCGTAGCAACGTTGCTACATTCAGTCTGTACCCTTGACGCTTCAAGGCAGTGCTTTTGGAGCTGAACGGAAAGATATAGGCCAAGCAGTCCTATAAGGCCCAGATTTGTTCCCTCGCACTCACAGAAACACCATGGTGGAATGTGACTCAAGCCCAGCTGTCTTTTTCCTGACATTTAAGCAAAGAGGGGTTTGAGGCTGATGGAGATTGAGAGGATTGGTGGGTGATTTTTTCTTTTTTTCTTTTTATTATTGCGTGGTGCTTTTTGAAGAGGAGAAAAGTTTGCTTTAGCTGGAGATTAGTGTCTTCACTGTGCTGGAAAGTTTCTCCTTATTGATGGAACAGATATGTTTTGATAGGGGCTTTTGGCGGACTAAACATGTTGATGTTATAGAAACTCTAAGATGGGGGCAAAGTCTAAGATAACAGCAAACAGATGGTCATTTTATTAATAGGACTTTACAGTGTGTACAAGGTTAGCCATCTAATTTAATACATCTTAATAAACCTAAAAGTTACATTAAAAAGTTAAAACATGGTTAAATTCTAACAACATTAACTGTTTTAGAAATTTTACCCAAACTCCTGTGAATTGTTCAGCAGAGAACAGCAAGGGAGACATATAGATATGGGTTATATTAGAGAAAGGTCAGATCAATAAAAAACATGAACTTTCATGAGGTTTTGGATTGAAAAATGTTTCTGTTTTGGACCAAGAAATTTGGTTTGTATCCAGGTTAGACTTTTTAGTGACAGCACTAAAGCTTAAGTTAACCTTTTGAACATGCTGAGCTTTACTACCCTGAGGAAGCCTTAGCAACTGAACAGCATTTTTCAGCTGCCATTGGGGCAAAGGTTTACATTTCACCTTGTAAGAATAGACAAAAGATATAA